>NC_138156.1:1767500-2152500 GCF_964199315.1 Orbicella franksi | reverse complement strand
ACATGGACAGGGTTATTTTAGGAAGGTAACGCTTTTTTCTTTTATTAAAGTTCAAAGATGGAGTGCGTGACAGGAACAACAGCACTTGATTGACGTGAGTCAATGGTTACTGACTGATTGAATATTCACGCACAGTGGTTTTCCAATCTCCTGTCATAATAGGCATTCGTTCAGCTTCGTTTATACAGTACAGCGCGTGTTTTGAAGCGATACAGGAATGGATGGTGCAGAGCATTCTGAATCAATAACCAAGAAAAGATCATCAAAGGAAGTCAAAAGCTACGAGTTCGACGATCTTCTTAGACTAACTGGAGGTTTCGGTCGCTATCAACTGGCTCTCTTCGTCTTTGTCTGTCTGGTTTCTATTCCCACCGGGGCTCAGCTCTTAGTTCAAGTATTCTACGGGGCTTCACCACGCTTCTACTGTGTCACTAACTCTGGAAATCAAACATGCGATCTTGGAAAATGCTGCTCAAGTTGCCAAAAGTACGAATTCAGAGGTCCATTTACAAGCGCAGTATCTGAGGTAAATGTGTAAGCGAATTTGCATAAAAGGGAGCTAAAAAAACGCCACTGAGGGTGGAGGGGGTGGGGGAGGGGCGAAAAGTGCTCGCGTTGACTTCAACCGTTTTTAACTTCTTCAATGTTAAAGTAAATGGCGCCAAACTTATAGCCACGTTTGTCTGAAATTTAACTGGGAGCAATTCAATAAACACGTCATTGTACACGGAACGTCATGTTTCCACTGCAACCGTATTTGTACAGGCATCTAAACACAGAAACTCACTCTCGAACCACGTGTTTGGGATCAGGCAGTTTACGTTACTCCTACACATACGAACAACCTGAAATTACAATCTTCGACATAAACTACGATAAAACTAGAGGCCCATCGAGTGCAAGACAATTATAAATGCTACATCAATTACAACGAAATTATAAACACATAGGCTACAACGAAAAAGTCATAACTGCCGTGGTGGGTGGGTGGGAAAGCTAATGCTGATAATTTGAAAACGCGAATAGTAGATAGCTAGTGCTGTATTGCTAGAATGATACTGATGTGAGCTAGATCCTAGTGCTAGGTTACATACTAGGTATGAAGCAATGCTACAGTTATTTTACTCTACTGTACGTGGTGGAATTTCATCGGCTTGCTATAGTCTTATGACTTTCGTGCTATAAAGTTGCTCCGAAGACTAAAATTACTTTGTTATTTTTGCCTGAACTCAGCTGTGAAACTAATGTGTGGTTGTCACGTCTAGATTCATATTAATAGCATTAACATTCAACGTTTATCCAAATTTGAAATTTCCTTTCTTTAGTAAGGAAAATTTAACTTTCAGCTAGTTATTTGTGCATTTTTATGATGTGATACTCTAACTGGTTTCGAGTCATTTTTGGTGGTCTGATGTTTTTTTTGTTTTTTTTTTCTTAAGAGAAACGTTTTTCCACATGCTATATACCCTCCAAGTTTCGTATCATTGCTCACTTATTCTTGAAGTTACGGAGGGTGGGTAGGGGGAGGGGATATTCCTCTCCTATTTCTGATTTCTGAGGGATGGTATGTTATTTTTTTCAGTGGGGTCTAATTTGTGACCGCGGACATCTCAAGGCCATGACTCAAGCTGTTTACATGGCGGGTCTGTTGGTCGGTGCAGTTGCGTTTGGCAGCATTTCAGACCATTTTGGAAGAAAGATCTCGTTCTTTACCAGCATGGGATTCCTTGTAAGTACTGATTATTTTCTTCTGTTATCAACATGAAGACGAACCTCGTTCCCAGGGTGAAAAGGAGAGAAACCCTGGAAACAAGGTTCTAAGATGATGTCATGGTCAGATGATCAGCTTTCAAGAGACTAGTGCTTCTTTGTTTAGAATACCAATATCTTGGTTCCACTTCAATGGAACAAATTTCGCCAAACAGCTCGTGTTTAGAAGCCGCAAGGTAAATAGATCGAAGATACAATAGTTAGGAAGTTCTTTTCTTTAGCAACAAAGTGGTAGTTTAGTAATTTCCCCTATCCACTCTTTTCTGGCAACCCGTGTGGTAAATGTACCGTCCCGCCGAGCTCAAGAAGCGGACATTTCCAACGCTAGCCGTTGGTCAGAGCAAATCGGAACAAATAAGAACAAAATTAGCTTAATTTAAAAAA
This sequence comes from Orbicella franksi, assembly GCF_964199315.1. Lineage (NCBI taxonomy): Eukaryota > Metazoa > Cnidaria > Anthozoa > Scleractinia > Merulinidae > Orbicella > Orbicella franksi. Next base: position 2,150,346 of record NC_138156.1, on the reverse strand, counting down.
AAAAACAAAAAAAAAAAAAACAGATAAATGAATATATAGATTACAGTTTCCCGTCTTCATTCATCCTCTTATTTATTATTTTTTCAATGAAAAGGCTACCTTCGGCGTGGCATCTGCTGTTTCTGACTGCCTGTCGCTGTTCTCTTTGTTTCGTTTCTTTGCCGGCGCTGGGACCATTGGCTGTTTATTGGTGCGGTTTGTTTACTGTATAGAGATGGTTGTCACTGCACATCGTTCGTACATTGGTATGATCAATATGTTGTTTCTCTCTATTGGCGGATGTTTTCTCGCCTTACTCGCCTACTTGATTCCCAACTGGCGTTATCTCATGCTGGCCGTATCGTTACCAGGTTTTGTTCCACTGGTCGCCTGGTGGTAAGTGATGAGGATAGTTAATTTTATGTTCTACTGTTTCAATGCAGTTTGCGCCGAGATTTTTTTCTTCAACCTTTCATGGGTCGTGTTTTCAGCGTTTTCTACCTTTTTCCCCCTGCCATAGAAATTCAGGACTTTTAAACCGGGCTGTGGCTCTAAATTCACATCCTCATGCAACTCAGGACATTTGAGAACACGAGGCTCGTGTTTTCTACATTTCCCTTGTGTTCTCAAATACCCGTCGTGTTTTATCACAGTGTAACACACGGCTTAGGCTTCTTTATTTGTTAAATAACTCTTGCAGCTTGCAGCTCTTCCGATCAACAGTGAAGGAGAACGTGAATAATACCGTTAATTTGTCGTGAGATGACAGAACTCATGATTTTCTCTTCATCAGGTGTCTGCTAGATCCAATCGCCTATAGGCCTATATCTTCTATCGGCCGTCCAAGACCGCGCAAACACTCCTAAATGAATGCCACGAACATTACAAGCCACAGTGAGCTTCATGCAAACACCGACGCGGTCGTTGTAACGCGCAATCAAGGGCGTTGTAGTTAATTATCCAAGCTGTAGTGATGATTTGTTTTTACTGGTTATTTTCCAGGTGGATTCCACGCTCTCCGCGATGGCTAATCGCTAATAATTACCTGGAGGAGGCTCACGTGGTGTTAATGAAATATGCCACAAACAATCACGTGACCGTGGATTCCAAGCATCTGAAACACATGATTCAAGAAGTGAGAAAGAACGACGAAAGAAAAACGGAAGATGAAAAATATGGAATCCTTGACACAGTGAAAACACCCAAGTTACGAAAACGAACCTTGATAATGTTCTTCAACTGGTAATAACTATTAAATTAGGAAAATCCAATACGAAACTTGACATTGCGACCACGTGTTACCTGTATGAGTTTGATTTAGTCTCTCATCTCTTAGCTACCTGCTTTTCGAAACAGAAAGACACTTAATGCCTTATTTCATCGCTTCAACAAACGCCGAATGATTACGCGACTACCTCATATCTCTCGCACGATTTGACGCTTACGCCGTAAAAAAGCGAGGCTAGACACTTAATACACTTCAAAATTTCACGAGAGCTTTCCATTCTAACCACCCGTTTAACTGCCGTACTTTATGTTAGTTCCATTTCTCAGTTGCTTGGAGCAAAGAAACTGGTTATTTTGTGATTTCATTTAAAAACCTTTATGGACCAAAATCTTGTTCAATGATTGCTTAAACTAGAGGAAAAATTCCTTATTATCCCCTACCAGGCAAATATGACTGTATTTTTTCTCTCCAAATTGTGGTTTTTGAATTCGTATTTTTTACTAAATTTTCCTTGTCAGAGGTCAGGAGGGAGTGGTCGTGTATTCAGTTCTTTTTCTGTGAAAGTTTCTACGATTTCTCAACTATCAATGATTTTTGCAGATCTTAGCTAACAGTCAAACTCCGCACAAACCTTCTAATTATTCAGTTGGCGATGTTGTTACTTTCTTTGGAACTGAATATTTGTCTTTTGTCATTTAATATTTGCCCTGTATTTTATTAGGTGTGTGAACGCCCTGGTTTTTTACGGACTCAACTACAACGTCAGAAACCTTGCTGGGAATATGTACCTCAACTTCTTTCTTCTTCTTGTGGTTGACTTTCCATCCACTGCTCTATGCTGCTATTGCTTACAAAGGTGAGATATGGACAGTGTTGCATGGTCTGAAAAGACGGCTAAAATCGATACAGCGGCTTTGAAGTTGTTAACATTGTAACAACATTTATTCGAAGAAAACATCTCCGCATTTAGTGAACTAAGACGACTTGTCATTTTCATCCGCGATTGACCGACGAAATGGTTACAACGTCGTTCCTTTTAAGAGTTGACTTTTGAAACGAAAAGTGATCAAACAAATCATTTTTTACAGTAGAATGGTATCAAATTATTTCCAAAGAGTCGGACGGAGGATAAAACGAAAACTGTCAGTTATCTTTTTGGTCCACCATAATAGCAGAACTTACCTTAATTTGTCGATCAATGAGCCGGACTCTTATATCTTAAGCTCAATATTGTTGACATGCATGATCAAACATTTCTTATATTCAATCTTGCATGGTTGTTCTTGACTCAGGTTTGGTCGTCGTTTGACGTACTCATCATATATGACATTCGCAGGAGTGGCCTGTCTTCTGGCATTGGCAGTACCAAGTAGTAAAGGTATGGCTATGTTACTCAATGCTGTAGCCTCCAGGGGAGTGAGTAGAACCAACGCACTCGGGCCAAAGGAAATCACCAAGCCAGGGCGTTAATCCACCCCTTCCTCCATTGTAGCTGGTTGCTCTAACAGTTCACCGGTACATGTGTTCCTGCTGGGTGGACAGGAGCACTGTGAAAGTTGTGTCTCGCCCAGCTTCTGAACTCAGACGACGGTGGTGTCTTCCTCATTTAGTAAAATTGATGGCTCTGGAATTTTGCAATACATTAATAGCACACGTATAAGAACCTGGGTTTTAAGACCCTGTTAGGCTAAAATTTTCATTTTAAGCCCTCTCCACATAAGAACCAATTAAGGCTAAAATTTTAAGTTAGGTTCGTATCAGTGGGGTTGCTGTGTATAGGTAGAAACTGCTAAATTAAGATCATCATCTATTTGAAAGTAACTTGACATAACTTTTCTTTCTTTCAACCTTAAGTACCATGTTGTCTGTCTATTGTGTTTGCCACTCAAATAATTCATCAAGTATTTACAAGTACTGTACTCAGTCTACTACAGTATCAAAGAAAACTTTCTGACCATCTCCAACTCTGTGAGAATCTCAAAATATTAAATATTCAGATGAAATTCATATGAAAATATAAGAACCTATTTTAAGAACCTTGGTGGCCTAAATTTGCCTTAAGTACCATTTATGATAAGAACTTACTTAGGCTAAATCAAGATTGAAAAATTCAGGTTCTTACGCGTGGGCTATTACTGTATCTCTTTTCATCATTGTCTCATTTATAAGCAATTCAAACGTACACATTTAACTGAAAATGCTTGAAGTTAATGTTGATGTAGCTTCACAATGGTATTTAGTAACTATAGCTAATTTCCTTATAGCCGTGTTCGTTATTACCTCAGCAGTATAATATAATTAGTGTGTATATCTTTCAGAATACCAAGTTGCGGTTATTATTTTTGTGATGATTGCAAAGTTCTTCATCATTTCCACCTTTAATTCGGTGTACATTTACACTGCGGAGCTGTATCCAACTGTGATAAGGTATGACGTATTGTCGTTTACCGCTTAGTTTTCAACACAAGGGGCATTATGTACATTGAAGGTCTAGTTGGCTGGGTCTAGGGGATGAAAAGAAGTAGAAACCAAATCGCATTCAGTTTAAGTCGTGATAAGTAAGCAGTTTCAGTGGTTTGTTCTGTTAGCTTGAGGATGAAGGTTTGCTAGGCTGTGAACTCCATACGACAACGAACGCCCAATCCATATTTGGTGCCCGGGAGATGTTTCTTTAGAGCAAGGGTTCGGGTAGATAGATTAGCAAGAGCGGGAAAGGAAAATCTCCATCGTTACTCATAAGTCAACCGAAATAATTAGTTTAAATTTGTTGTTCTACGATTTTAACATTTTCTATATAGGACCAATGGTGTTGGATTGTGTTCAATGATCGCCCGGATTGGTGGAATTATTGCGCCCTATATCGTCTTACTGGTAATTGTTATCTTTTTATCATAAATTTGAAATGTATATGATTCATACCAAGTGAAAGCTTGCGAGTTCGAGAAATTGGTGACTTCAGACAGGGTAAATCAGTTCAAGTGTTGCTAGCACATAACGTTTCCGGTAATCTAGGCAATGGTTCAAATGATTCAATTTGGCGTGCATTACCTGATGTTCTCAGACTAAGACTTCATGAGATTTTCGTTAGACTCGGCAAGAGTTCTCTGTCGTTTGACGAGTACGTGATGTGATTTCTTGTACACTCTCAGCTCATTTGACCTGATGTTGGCAATAGTCGAAAACGTAAATTAAAGGGGCCTCTTCATATGCTCCTTCCCCCTTATGCTGCGCTGCTATGGCAACCAAATTTACGCACGATGACCAAGTAATTAATTCTACTAGTTACCGATTGTGTTGTGTCATTATGACGCAATGTGGCTTCCATCAGATTTGAAAGCGTATGACCGCAAAACGCAAAAAAGTGTAAAATTCAGATTTAAATTAAGTCCAGTATAAAAGTTAAGTATAGTGGAACTTCCGCTTTTAGGCTTGAGTCTATTTATTACAGATTTGACCAAAAAACAACAATATATAGTAAATTGTTTCACATAATCATTAATATAAAGTTACGCAGACACTTATGAGGGAATTGTTGATTTTAAGGCTGACCTTCCAAATCTAAGGAAAACTTTCCCGTTGCTGATTTTTGGTGTCCTGGGTGTGGCTGCTGGTCTTATGGCTTTTTGGTTACCAGAAACTATCACAAGTCAAATGCCACAGACCGTGGAACAAGCCGAGGGATGGGACGAGGATTATAAGATTTACTGTTGTAAAAAGCCTAAGATCCATGCGTCAAAAGTAAAGGAGGTAGAAATGGAAGCAAAAGCATTGAAAGAAGAAGAAGAGGAAGACGAAATTACGGTTTAACTTAGTAGCTAGATTGAGACCATTTTTGTTATGAGAGAATAATCCCCGTTGTAAAGATAGTCGCCCTGGTTTGAAAGTGAAATATTCTGGTCTTAAGGTTACACAACGCTTTCGCGGGTGTGCTTCTGAAAAAAAATCACAAGTCAAATACAAAGGCACAGACCGTGGAACAAGCGGAGGTATGGGACGAAGATTTTAAGATCTACTGTTGTCGGAGGCCTTGAGTCCAGACCGCTCGCGAGGAAGTAGTGATGAATGGGGAAGACACAACACTAGTGTAGTTTATTATCAGAAGACAGAACCCACGAAAATAATTAAAATTTTCGTAATTCCAGTCGGGTGAAGAGACGAGGTAACAAGCAACCAAACACTCTCAGTAATTTTTGTGTATCAGCATCAAAAGAGGTTGACCTCGCAAGAAGGGTATGGAGAGCTATTGAGAGACAGACCTCACCAGTAGTCAGGGGCTCTTATGCCCTCCTCCCCTCCACCCTCACTCCACTTTCACTCTCTCTATTGTACTCTAGGATGGAATACTTACGTTAGTCACTCATTGAATTACCAACCCTACCCTACTGCGCTTAACTCAAGTGATTGACAACAACCTGTGCTTGTTTTGTGGTGCCCTTCAACTCATGTGAAAAGTTGTAAAATTGTATGTTTTAGGAGCACCTGTAAAATGAGATCTCGAAATTTAATAGGCAGAGTAAAGAGCTCAATCTTTTCTTTAATTTCAAAGTTAGATATGTCTGGTTTGAAAAAACAAAATATACTAAAACAACACATTCAACCGTCTTCTAATCTGAAATGCCTTACTTCAATCTCTAATTGTCTATTGATCATACTGTGATCAAAATAATGTCTTTCGATGTGAAGCTAAAAAAAATTAACATCTGTAATTTCAACGTGTGCCTATAGACGGGAAAATGCGTAGATCCACACGACAACTCCCCTATATAGAGTGCAAGATCCTCAAGAGTCCTTTGAGTTCGCTCAGAATAACCATTAATGGCAAATAAATCACTCCTTTATTTAACAACATGTAAACTATTATTGTCTCAAAGTTATCCTGTTACATTGAATTTCAATGTGCATCACGGTGATCGTTTAGGGTCCGAGAATTGTTTTCGTGATGCATGCCCATGCATATCCGGTCTATTACCAGGTGCAGTCATGGGCACGTCACTCAAAGATAGATCTCCTTATTCAACAAGTGAAATGATATTAAAAAACAACTCATGCTAGCTTATTCGAAAATGACTGAAATACAAACCAATATTGTAGATATTTAAAGGTATTAGAGCGGAAAATTGTCACTAATGCTAATCACATGGCACCGGTCAATATCACCAGTCCATACAGGCTTTATTTCATATGCACTGATAAACAGCAAAGGAAACCTGTGCTCTGAAATGCCTCGGTAATCTTTCGGGATCAGTTGTGGAACACCAACATACCAAATAACTAGCATAGCCAACTGAATTATCGACAACAAAGGCTTCTTTATATGATTTATCACTAATAAGCCAGGCGTTCTTTACAGGATGAAACGAAGTAACGAAGTAAAACTGCGTTGCAAGACGAGAGTCTCACTTGACCAGGCGACCATGAACAATCATGTGCCAACTCAGGCTGAACAAGTTCAATCATGAGTTTGATTTTGCATAATTCACCAAACTATTCGGGTCAAAGAATTGTGATGTCAGTTCAAAGAAATTCCTCATTGCTACGGCGGACTAACTTTCTCTCAGGATTTTTGGTCGAGCTCTCCCGCAAGTGAAAAGATAAGTTTTGAGTATACAAGTTTTGGATTTGACAAGCCATTTATTGGATAGAAAAATATGGTTTTGACAACACCTGTTGTGCCACCCTAATAAGGTAACTTGTACACCACAACAATTCACTGTACATCTTCAAGGTTGAAAATAATAAGCTCGCAAATTAAGCGAAGCGATATTTTTCTAACCGTTGACAAACTGCGAGCAAGGAATGTTAAATTTGTTATCGTTTTCATCGACCTTTTTATCAAGCTGTCAAACAGGAATAGCAATTTTTGTGTAGTTGTTAATAACGCCATGCTGACACTTACCTGTTCATGCTGTTAAATATAGCGAATTATTTTATCTTGGATTTAGATAAGTTCCATTTTGTAGACGCCCTAGCCCTGGGGAGGGCTTCATTTTGACTCTCTTGTTGTTTTAATAGATGGGGAATGCCGTTTTTTAGTTGTACAGCCTTTGAAAATGAACAGGAAGAAAGCGGGGACGTTTTTGTTTATTCCTAGCCTGATGATGGTTGTAATTTCCTTTGTCTCCTTGATAAATATTGCGTCGGCGGAGTTAGACAAATCTTTATCCCACAGAGGTAAGTTGTGGCCTATGCTGTGATTCGCTATTTGTAGCATGATCCTGTTAAGTAAAGATTTTAAAGTGAGTTTCTATTATTACTGAACATCTATTTAGGCTGAGTCCCTTGGTGTTCACTCAAAAGCTAGGGCGCAAAACGTCATTACTTTATTAAAACCAGAATAAATGCTCTTTAGCAAGTAGCTCTACCGGATTTTGGTAAAAACTGCGTATGATATCAAGCAGTCCAGTGTGTTGCTTAAATCCGTGCCATTTGAGCCCTCGCTAGAAGGTGTTTGTGTTGTGTTCTTGGGCAAGGCACTTCCCTTCGGTGCTGTGCATCTCTCCACCCAGGCGTATAAACAATTACCGGTAAACTGCTGCGGCAACCTGGCAACAAGCTGGTAGATAATCTATAAAGCTTGAGAGAACTAAAATTAGCAGTTCTTTGCAGTTACTGTATTCAATTTACGTGGCTAATATTTCGCTTCTTATCGTAGCAAATGGCCCAAACTTTAAGGCCATTATAGAGTCCCTTCTTCCTGACGAGAAAGGCTTAGTCAAAAGGCAGCAAGTAAAGGGTAGGTGTCTTACGTGAAAGTGTAATAGGCCATTTGCATCTTTCTTAAAGCGAGTCTTGGTGCCCATCCTTTCATATGAAAATGATATTCATTTACATGCAAATTAAACTGCACCAGGCCTCCTTTTAATAGAGAGGCTTAAGGCAACTCGAAAATGGGCTTTTGTATCCCAATATACTAGAGTAAAAATAAATGCGCCTTGAAGTTAGCGAGCCTTCTGAAAGTTTACGTCAGTTTAGTGGAGTTTAGTGATTTAAGAATTAATGCATTAATTCTTAAATTGAGAACCATTGACAGTTGCCAAAACCGACTATCAATCAAATTAGTGAACTTAGCAAGTTTACTTGTCAGTCAGTCAGTCAGTCTGTCTGTCGGTCGGTCAATCCGAGTAAGTCAGTCAATCAGTCAGCTAGCCAGACAGCCAGTCAATCAGTCAGTCAGTCAGTCAGTCAGTCAGTCAGTCAGCTATTCCCAAGTAAGTCAGTCAGTCATTCCCAAGTCAGTAATACCGTTAAGTTAGTCAGTCAGTCAGTCAGTCAGTCTGTTGGTCAGTCAGTCAGTCAGCCAGTTAGCCAGGCCAGTTCGTCAGTCACTTGATCATTCCCAAGTAATTCAGTCAGTCAGTCAGTCAGTCAGTCAGGCTGGCATGCAGTTAGTCGATCAATCCGTCAGTAGGCTCATTATTCAATGAACTTTATTATTACTTGTTAACTCAGTTAACTTTAAAGCTCGCTCTGAATTTATTAAGTTCTTTTTGCTGCCTTTCCCGTTGTTTTTTTAGATGACAATGACAATGAGGAAATAAATGAACTAAGTCGCCTGCAGGACCCAGCCAATCAGGAGCCTCAAGTCGGTGGTTCTATTAATGAAGAGACTGACGTAGACAAGGTTAACCCGACCACTGCTGACAACGCCCTGGTTCCAAGTGATCAAAACCAGTCCTCTTCAGACTCGTTAGCTAACATAAGTGACTTTCTGAAAAGCAAGGAAGGTGAAGGTACCATCCCAGGTAGGTAAGATTAGAATGGCATGCTCAATCTAGAATTTTATTTTAGCTTTCATTAGTACACTTATAATAGAAACGGAGGTAACCCATTCAATAATGGAAATTGTATTTTAGTGATTGGCATTAGACCTTTTGTCAAAATTTCCGATTATTAATATGACTGATAGTATGTGCAATGCAGATTTTTTCGTTAGGAGAGTTAACTACAGAGACTGCTTTTTTGTGTGTGTCTGTGTGTTGTTTTCTGTGTAATTTTAGTGGATGGCGATTTCACATTGTGGACATCATGGTCTTCATGTCCCCATGCTTGTGGAAGAACTGCACTACGGTCACGTGAACGTTACTGCACCAACCCAGCACCTGCAAATGGCGGGAAAAACTGCGAGGGACCGCGCTTTCAACTTAAACTTTGCAAAATCAAAGCGTGTAGAGGTAAGCCGCATTCCAGACATTTTTGCTGGAATGGCATCATTTAGAAAACTGAAGGTAAGGAGAAATGATCACGTTTATTTTCTGATGAAAACAGTTGATGGTGGTTACTCGCCTTGGTCTGCCTGGTCGTCCTGCTCTCAGAAGTGCGGACAAGGGATGAAGAAAAGACGACGCCACTGTAACAACCCAGAACCGGCAAACGGTGGGAGAAGATGTAGAGGAGCCAGGAAACAAGTAAAACCGTGCTACGGTAGACACTGCCAGAGTATGTAATATTGTCACTGCTTGAGTACATTTCTGGGCCATGCATGAGGAAGAGCTAAACTATACCTACGTCGTACTTTTCACTATAGCCTCAGAGAATAACTCCCTATAAAAGGGACGCGAGAGAGCGAGGGGAATGCTTCTCGATGATTCTACAGGAAATTCTAAGAATATTGCGGCTTATAGCTGGTTTAATCTATTCTTACTTCTAAGCTAATAACAAGGTAAGAGGTTTGCAGTACAGATTTTATTGAAATAACTGATAAAATTATACCAGCACGCCGCGATAACTTCACCTGAAATTTAACTTCGTAGCTGTTTCCAAGACACGCAATTTAAACGTCTGCACCCTAGGAGGTTTCCTCCATAAGGAGGAAGAAATTGAGGTAAACTTTTCTGATTTAATTATAAGACCTTATTTACAATTTCTACCTGAGATGGTTGTAAATTATATCAAGAGAATAGTTACGTTTCTGTTACTAATTTTTAAGAGAAATCAGGCTAAAATTAAGCCAGGGAGAATTCTTGTTATAAAAGGAATTAACTTCATCTTATGTAATGGACTTGATCTTTAAAAACTTTGTTCTTCAGACCAAGACTCCATTGTGGATATAGACCCTCAGACAGTTTGTGGGTACAACCCATGTATGGTGGCCAAGTGCATACTGTTACCCTACGCAACATGTCTCAGTGACTTTAAATGTAGACCAGTCTTCTTTGACTCGGAAGAGAGAAAGGTTTCACAGTGTACAGGTGATTGCTGTCTTTGCTTGCTTGTTATTATTGCTTTTCTTCTTCTAAGCAAAAAGGAACGTCGCCCGGCCGCACTGGGGCTAGAACCCACGACCCTGAGAGTCTTATGCTCTACCGACTGAGCTAGCCGGGTACCTGTTGCCTCAATTAACAAAGATTCTGAACTGATTTATAAAGTATCTGCAGTCAGTTATCAGTTAAAATCGTCTGAAATTTTGGCCCGTTTCTAAGCTATTCCCTAGCAAGGATTTCGCAACGATTTTCCAAAATTAGTCCGATAACAACACAATTTATTGTAAAAGTTTAGCATGTCCTCCTTTAATTTCTAATATTTTATAAATCACGCCGGGTTGCAAATCTGATTTTAAAAGTCTGGGTTTTGAAAACAAAATAAATACCCTCGCCCAACGTGGGGCTCGAACCCACGACCCTGAGATTAAGAGTCTCATGCTCTACCGACTGAGCTAGCCGGGCACTTGTTGATTCAACAAAGATTCTAAAGTGACTTATAAAGTATCTGCAGTCAGTTACCAGTTAAAATCGTCTGAAATATTGGCCCGTTTGCAAGTTAAAAGCTATTCCCTAGCAAGGATTTCGCAACGATTTTCCAAAATTAGTCCGATAACAACGCAATTTATTGTAAAAGTTTAGCATGTCCTCCTTTAATTTCTAATATTTTATAAATCACGCCGGGTTGCAAATCTGATTTTAAAAGTCTGGGTTTTGAAAACAAAATAAATACCCTCGCCCAACGTGGGGCTCGAACCCACGACCCTGAGATTAAGAGTCTCATGCTCTACCGACTGAGCTAGCCGGGCACTTGTTGACTCAACAAAGATTCTAAAGTGACTTATAAAGTATCTGCAGTCAGTTACCAGTTAAAATCGTCTGAAATATTGGCCCGTTTGCAAGTTAAAAGCTATTCCCTAGCAAGGATTTCGCAACGATTTTCCAAAATTAGTCCGATAACAACGCAATTTATTGTAAAAGTTTAGCATGTCCTCCTTTAATTTCTAATATTTTATAAATCACGATTGCAAAACTGATTTTAAAAATCTGGGTTTTGAAAACAAAATAAATACCCTCGCCCAACGTGGGGCTCGAACCCACGACCCTGAGATTAAGAGTCTCATGCTCTACCGACTGAGCTAGCCGGGCACTTGTTGACTCAACAAAGATTCTGAACTGACTTATAACGTATCTGCAGTCAGTTACTATCAGTTAAAATCGTCTGAAATATTGGTCCGTTTGTGATTTAATAGCTATTCCCTAGCAAGGATTTGGCAACGATTTTCCAAAATTAGTCCGTAACAACACAATTTATTGTAAAAGTTTAGCATGTCCTCCTTTAATTTCTAATATTTTATAAATCACGATTGCAAAACTGATTTTAAAAATCTGGGTTTTGAAAACAAAATAAATACCCTCGCCCAACGTGCGGCTCGAACCCACGACCCTGAGATTAAGAGTCTCATGCTCTACCGACTGAGCTAGCCGAGCACTTGTTGATTCAACAAAGATTCTAAAGTGACTTATAAAGTATCTGCAGTCAGTTATCAGTTAAAATCGACTCAAATATTGGCCCGTTTGTAAGTTAATAGCTATTCTCTAGCAAGGATTTCGCAAAGATTTTCCAAAATTAGTCCGATAACAACACAACTTACTGTAAAGTTTAGCATGTCCTCCTTTAATTTCTAATATTTTATAAATCACGCCGGGTTGCAAATCTGATTTTAAAAGTCTGTGTTTTGAAAACAAAATAAATACCCTCGCCCAACGTGGGGCTCGAACCCACGACCCTGAGATTAAGAGTCTCATGCTCTACCGACTGAGCTAGCCGGGCACTTGTTGACTCAACAAAGATTCTGAACTGACTTATAACGTATCTGCAGTCAGTTACTATCAGTTAAAATTGTCTGAAATATTGGCCCGTTTGTGATTTAATAGCTATTCCCTAGCAAGGATTTGGCAACGATTTTCCAAAATTAGTCCGTAACAACACAATTTATTGTAAAAGTTTAGCATGTCCTCCTTTAATTTCTAATATTTTATAAATCACGATTGCAAAACTGATTTTAAAAATCTGGGTTTTGAAAACAAAATAAATACCCTCGCCCAACGTGGGGCTCGAACCCACGACCCTGAGATTAAGAGCCTCATGCTCTACCGACTGAGCTAGCCGGGCACTTGTTGACTCAACAAAGATTCTGAACTGACCTATAACGTATCTGCAGTCAGTTACTATCAGTTAAAATTGTCTGAAATATTGGCCCGTTTGTGATTTAATAGCTATTCTCTAGCAAGGATTTGGCAACGATTTTCCAAAATTAGTCCGTAACAACACAATTTATTGTAAAAGTTTAGCATGTCCTCCTTTAATTTCTAATATTTTATAAATCACGATTGCAAAACTGATTTTAAAAATCTGGGTTTTGAAAACAAAATAAATACCCTCGCCCAACGTGGGGCTCGAACCCACGACCCTGAGATTAAGAGCCTCATGCTCTACCGACTGAGCTAGCCGGGCACTTGTTGACTCAACAAAGATTCTGAACTGACCTATAACGTATCTGCAGTCAGTTACTATCAGTTAAAATTGTCTGAAATATTGGCCCGTTTGTGATTTAATAGCTATTCTCTAGCAAGGATTTGGCAACGATTTTCCAAAATTAGTCCGTAACAACACAATTTATTGTAAAAGTTTAGCATGTCCTCCTTTAATTTCTAATATTTTATAAATCACGATTGCAAAACTGATTTTAAAAATCTGGGTTTTGAAAACAAAATAAATACCCTCGCCCAACGTGGGGCTCGAACCCACGACCCTGAGATTAAGAGTCTCATGCTCTACCGACTGAGCTAGCCGGGCACTTGTTGATTCAACAAAGATTCTAAAGTGACTTATAAAGTATCTGCAGTCAGTTATCAGTTAAAATCGACTCAAATATTGGCCCGTTTGTAAGTTAATAGGTATTCCCTAGCAAGGATTTGGCAACGATTTTCCAAAATTAGTCCGTAACAACACAACTTACTGTAAAGTTTAGCATGTACTCCTCTAATTTCTAATATTTTAGAAATCACGCCGGGTTGCAAAACTGATTTTAAAAATCTGGGTTTTGAAAACAAAATAAATACCCTCGCCCAACGTGCGGCTCGAACCCACGACCCTGAGATTAAGAGTCTCATGCTCTACCGACTGAGCTAGCCGGGCACTTGTTGACTCAACAAAGATTCTAAAGTGGCTTATAAAGTATCTGCAGTCAGTTATCAGTTAAAATCGACTCAAATATTTGCCCGTTTGTAAGTTAATAGCTATTCTCTAGCAAGGATTTCGCAAAGATTTTCCAAAATTAGTCCGATAACAACACAACTTACTGTAAAGTTTAGCATGTCCTCCTTTAATTTCTAATATTTTATAAATCACGCCGGGTTGCAAATCTGATTTTAAAAGTCTGGGTTTTGAAAACAAAATAAATACCCTCGCCCAACGTGGGGCTCGAACCCACGACCCTGAGATTAAGAGTCTCATGCTCTACCGACTGAGCTAGCCGGGCACTTGTTGATTCTACAAAGATTCTAAAGTGACTTATAAAGTATCTGCAGTCAGTTATCAGTTAAAATCGACTCAAATATTGGCCCGTTTGTAAGTTAATAGCTATTCTCTAGCAAGGATTTCGCAAAGATTTTCCAAAATTAGTCCGATAACAACACAACTTACTGTAAAGTTTAGCATGTACTCCTCTAATTTCTAATATTTTAGAAATCACGATTGCAAAACTGATTTTAAAAATCTGGGTTTTGAAAACAAAATAAATACCCTCGCCCAACGTGGGGCTCGAACCCACGACCCTGAGATTAAGAGTCTCATGCTCTACCAACTGAGCTAGCCGGGCACTTGTTGACTCAACAAAGATTCTAAAGTGGCTTATAAAGTATCTGCAGTCAGTTATCAGTTAAAATCGACTCAAATATTGGCCCGTTTGTAAGTTAATAGGTATTCCCTAGCAAGGATTTGGCAACGATTTTCCAAAATTAGTCCGTAACAACACCATTTATTGTAAAAGTTTAGCATGTCCTCCTTTAATTTCTAATATTTTATAAATCACGATTGCAAAACTGATTTTAAAAATCTGGGTTTTGAAAACAAAATAAATACCCTCGCCCAACGTGGGGCTCGAACCCACGACCCTGAGATTAAGAGTCTCATGCTCTACCGACTGAGCTAGCCGGGCACTTGTTGATTCAACAAAGATTCTAAAGTGACTTATGAAGTATCTGCAGTCAGTTACCAGTTAAAATCGTCTGAAATATTGGCCCGTTTGCAAGTTAAAAGCTATTCCCTAGCAAGGATTTCGCAACGATTTTCCAAAATTAGTCCGATAACAACGCAATTTATTGTAAAAGTTTAGCATGTCCTCCTTTAATTTCTAATATTTTATAAATCACGCCGGGTTGCAAATCTGATTTTAAAAGTCTGGGTTTTGAAAACAAAATAAATACCCTCGCCCAACGTGGGGCTCGAACCCACGACCCTGAGATTAAGAGTCTCATGCTCTACCGACTGAGCTAGCCGGGCACTTGTTGACTCAACAAAGATTCTGAACTGACCTATAACGTATCTGCAGTCAGTTACTATCAGTTAAAATTGTCTGAAATATTGGCCCGTTTGTGATTTAATAGCTATTCCCTAGCAAGGATTTGGAAACGATTTTCCAAAATTAGTCCGTAACAACACAATTTATTGTAAAAGTTTAGCATGTCCTCCTTTAATTTCTAATATTTTATAAATCACGATTGCAAAACTGATTTTAAAAATCTGGGTTTTGAAAACAAAATAAATACCCTCGCCCAACGTGGGGCTCGAACCCACGACCCTGAGATTAAGAGTCTCATGCTCTACCGACTGAGCTAGCCGGGCACTTGTTGATTCTACAAAGATTCTAAAGTGACTTATAAAGTATCTGCAGTCAGTTATCAGTTAAAATCGACTCAAATATTGGCCCGTTTGTAAGTTAATAGCTATTCTCTAGCAAGGATTTGGCAAAGATTTTCCAAAATTAGTCCGTAACAACACAATTTATTGTAAAAGTTTAGCATGTCCTCCTTTAATCTCTTATATTTTATAAATCACGATTGCAAAACTGATTTTAAAAATCTGGGTTTTGAAAACAAAATAAATACCTTCGCCCAACGTGGGGCTCGAATCCACGACCCTGAGATTAAGAGTCTCATGCTCTACCGACTGAGCTAGCCGGGCACTGGATGATTCAATAAAGATCCTGAACTGACTTATAAAGTATCTGCAGTCAGTTACTATCAGTTAAAATCGTCTGAAATATTGGCCCGTTTGTAAGTTAATAGCTATTCCCTAGCAAGGATTTCGCAAAGATTTTCCAAAATTAGTCCGATAACAACACAATTTATGTAAACGTTTAGCATGCCCTGCTTTAATTTCTAATTAATTAAAACTGATATTGGTAAGCTGATACAGAAATGGCCTTATGATTACTCTCTTTACCATGCCACTGGTCAGTTATGAAAATAATATTACTAATATACGTTCCTGGCCTAGTTGATAAGTTGTCATTATCTGCCTGCTTAACATGTTAATATCAATGTCGTTAGGAGAAAATCGATGATGATCATTCTTTTGAATTGAAAGCTTCGTGAATTGTTCATTTGTCTTTCCAAGTGGAAAGCTACATTTTGTACTGCAGATGCTAGTTATAATTATGAATCTGTATTTAATTACTCGTCAGGTGATAACCTGTACCTGAATGTGGACCCGCAGGCTGTTTGTCGTTTTAATCCATGTAAATATACCACGTGTCTTCAAGGCGCGGCTGCTAAGTGTGTTGTGAACACGAGGTGTCATCCAGTCTTTCTTGATGCATTTGGAAAGACAATAAAGTGCAAAGGTAACAAACCATGAAATGAAATACTTACAACTAATTAAACTGAGATTTGATGGCAGAAAAGACGGGATAGATGTTCGGTTTCTCTAACAATATTTGAATAAACCAATAAAACACAACACAAGATTTGAAACGCTAGAACTCTTCCTCCGGCCGAGAATCCGTCTTTTTAGGCTAGACAATTAAGAAATAGAAAGCATGTACCGTGTTTCTATCGAGTTATAGAAACACGAGTGGAAGGTTTGGAGAACGAGAAATGCTGTGGGAACACGAGCCACAGGCGAGTGTTTCTACAGCTTTTTCGAGCTCTCCCAAACTTTCACAAGTGACGAAAAAAAGAAAAACAGCTTATTTACTTTGATCATCAAAATGTAAATTCCCTTTGCTCGCGCCATCATCACGTCAACTGTTCGTGCTTGTTCTGTGTTCCCATCGAGTTATAGAAACACGATTTTTAGCAATCAGCGCGCGTATTTTCTTAGGACTGTTTTCTAAAGTGAAATAGGATTCACTGTACAGTGTTTTTGTATAACGTCACTGAATTAAGACTCAGAACTATGAAAACAAAAAAAAGAGGTTTTTTTAAGGTTTTACAGACGGTAGGATCAAAATATTCTTTGCGCCCAACGTGGGACTCGAACCCACGACCCTGAGATTAAGAGTCTCATGCTCTACCGACTGAGCTAGCCGGGCACTGTTCGGGTAACACGTTCATTAACGCAATGATAACCATAACCTGCTGTTGAGTCACTGCGCCCAGTCCTGATTCTGTTTCAAGACCAAGCATTTTCACAAGGGCTATTAAATGTGCTTACCAGCTTGTTTACCAAGAAGTAATTTGTCACTTTGTATCACTGCTTTGGTTAGAATGCTTTATCTGCGGTTGTTTTGCACTTTCCTTTCTTAATCCGTAAGAGTAAAGCAAAACTGATAGAACTCAAGTAAAAAAAAAAAAAGAAAAAAAAACAGTACAAAATGTCATATGGCCTACATGAAGCACTTTCACATCGGGCAGTGAGTTACTGACGCTTGCACCAACTATCTCAAATACCAACCACAAGGTTACGATTTCATTTGTGTATTTTTGTTAACAGGAGTGTTTAAGGTCCCCGCTAGGTACATCTGTGGCTATGACCCTTGCAGCGGGGCCGTTTGTAAGGAAGATCCAACAGCACGCTGTTTGGTGGAGCACACATGTAAAGCAATGTTCGTGAACTCCTTCAATCAAAGGATGGATAGCTGCAAAGGTCCGTAAACTTAGTTGAATGCTTTGGTTTTTCTGCAGTAGCTAACTGCCAACTGTTTAGGATTATATCACAGCTGAGCGTAGAAATACCTCTACGGTGTGCCAGGGGAACAGTAGTGGGAGTTATAAAAGTCACACCCCAGTTTTCTAATTGGAGAGAACATCTAGTAAAATCAATTTCGATTACAAAACTGATTGATTATGAAGATGGCTTGATCCCAGTTGTAGACCCCCGTTGTTTTCTCGCATTGTCAAATTACTATCAAGGGTTTTGCTTGGAAATCAACTAACCATTTCAACAAATAGATAAAGAAACAGCAACTTGACATTACATGCTAGCACTTCCCCTAGATTACTGTAAGAGTAAAATATTCTTTGAGGAAATTGTTGATTGTCAGGAGGCCACGAAATCTTGTGATTGCAAATTAAATATCCAGGAAAAGACCTGGGAACGAGGTTGGCACTGAAGTGCATGTTGTTTTGTTTTATAATTTTGTGTTCTGCCCAACCAGCGCACATACGCTGCACCAGGTGGGTTGCATTATTGCACTGGGAAAGAAGGACGGCATCAGGAAAAAAAAAAAACATTTTTGTCGATACGCCCAACGTGGGGCTCGAACCCACGACCCTGAGATTAAGAGTCTCATGCTCTACCGACTGAGCTAGCCGGGCGCCTATTAACAGTCGTAATTTAAATTTTAAAATATTTTAAAGAAGTAAATTAATCCAGCCTGTGAACAAATTAATCAGACATGGTGCAAGAGAAAATGACATGTGTATCATGCGTCTCTAATGTAAGCATAACTTTTGTGCTGTCTTTTCAACAAGCGCTGTTTTGTTGACTTTAATGACATGAATGAAGCGTCACTATCCTTGGAAAATAAAAAGCCGGTAAAAAATGTGACGTCACTTTTAAGTTTTAAAAGCACAACACCTGACCTAATGATAATTAATAATTAATAATGATAAATGAGAGCTCAGTGCGTTATGTTATCACAATTTTTTTAAGTAGACGACTAAACGGCACTAATACAGTCTATGTCCACAACCCCAGCTATACAGGGTAAAGATAACGAATCCATAATATTGTAAGCTTAAGAAGTGCTAATAAGTGATGGTTCAACTGTATATAGTAGGTTTATTTGAAGTAAGGTAGCATATTCCGTTCATCAGACCACATAACTGACATGTCTCTCAAATTTAAGCTCGCCACCACGTCGCTAAGGTGGAGGACGAGGGTGACGAACAGCTGAGTGAAGAAGATAACAGTGATGACGACGCCGGCCGGATAAGTAAATTGATGAGCGCAAAGCTTGGCGTCAGCAGTAATGATGATGATGAAGACGATGTTGATGGTGATGACACACGTTTAAGCAAATTAATGAGTTCAAAACTTGGGGTCGGGAAAAAAGATGATGACGACGACGGTGACAATGATGATGGTGTCCGTATAAGCAAGTTGATGAACTCAAAACTAAGCGTCAGCGGTAAGGATGTTGATGATGACAGTGATAACGTTGACGATAGTGACAAAGATTCAAGCGAGGAAAGCGACAATAGTATAAGAAGTAAACTTCCCTCGAGATTTAAGCGTCCAAATCGGAAAGACTTTGAAAAGGGCAAGAAGAACAGATTTGGACATGAACAATCAAAGCACGTAAAATCGAATCATAAGCGATGGTTAGAGAACGCAAGCTAAACTGTCAAGGTTTTGCTCCATTTTGCAATAGGATTTGTCCATTAATTCGATCTAAGCAAATCGACTTTCAATTGTCATCTGCACGTTGCAAGAAAGGTAATTCCATGTTTGCGTTTGATAATTAGTCTTTTGTATCACTTTGATTGTCAATAGCAGTTATCATTGCCCAGTTTCATCTGATGACTTGTCTGCCGGCATGCAAGTGATCATAACATAATTTCAGGCTTAGTTTCATCAGAGGAAATCTCGTTTTGTACTTTAATGAAGGGTTTAATGCATCTAGACCCACAGGATGTCGAAACGTTTCGTTGATTTTCATTTTTAAAACTGAAGCCCAAAAGCTGTTTGTGATTTGATAGTATAGAACAAAGTGAGATAAGCCCAGAAATCATGTCATGCCACAATGGCTCCCGAGGTTCCAATTGTTTTGAATAATGGAATTTCAACGATAATATATAAATATATTTTTTTAATAAAACTGGTATAATTCCTATTCATCTGTGTGAATTTATTGCCTGTCATTAACCGTGTCAAGACTACAATTCTCTCCATCGAAACGCTTCACTGCCAATGGCCATGACATTGCATTTTACCTGATCTGACAACGGGCAAATAGCATTTTAAAGTTTCTTTTCCCTAACAGTATCAGAGCAATCCAAACTGTCTTTTACTTATACATTAAAACTGATGAGAATCAGGCTTTCCTAAACAGATTATTACACAGTTCCAAATGGATTATATCTAATAGCAGTCTTTTCTGTCATCATAAATCTTCGTCGAAAGATCCCACTTCATCCACGACATTTTCAGAAAGTACGAAACCCCATTGGTAACTCAGTTTAACTCCTCCTTAACCGTGTTAGTGGTAACTCGCATATGACGGAAACGCGGGAATGGTTGGTACTATGAAAGCAAAAAATCGCGGTTGCAAAACTGATTTTAAAAATCTGGGTTTTGAAACAAAATAAATGAATACCTTCGCCCAACGTGGGGCTCGAACCCACGACCCTGAGATTAAGAGTCTCATGCTCTACCGACTGAGCTAGCCGGGCACTTGATGATTTAACAAAGATTTTGAACTGACTTATAAAGTATCTGCAGTCAGTTACTATCAGTTAGAATCGTCTGAAATATTGGCCCGTTTGTAAGTTAACAGCTATTCCCTAGCAAGGATTTCGCAAAGATTTTCCAAAATTAGTCCGATAACAACACTCATTGACGAAGTTAATCATGAACTGAAAGATAAGCAGACAACGAGAATCGGATAAGTATCGTCGCAAGTTTTCTCCTCTGATAGATTGATAAACCTTCCTCGAGAGGCATGACTGCATGAAGAAAATTATTAATAATAGTAATATAATAATAATACTAATAATCTCAGTGAGACACACTCTCCGGGACTTCCGCTTTCATTCGCTCGTTGTAAACATTACCCCTATTGTGTTTTAGGGCTGGCAAAATTATTTTGACTTGTTTTCTACTGTTTTTAAGCAGTGAATACCTCTCGCTCCGAGAGGTAGTAGGCGACTCGTGAGGTTAGAATGCGTTGGTCCGTCCTCATCAGTAGGGGCTTGCTCTAAAATTTTGAAACCTGACACAAGGCCTTTGAATTGGGGTAAAAAAAATGGCGAGAATTACAGGGCTAGCGCGCGCTTGTTTATATGGAAAAAGGGTCCAACGATGAATGATTTACGCGTTATTTATCACATTTGTCTGTAAAATCCACGGGACTGTAGCTCACAGGCAAATATATGGAGATTACAAAACATGACGACTATAAATACTATAGTCCTCAAATTTAATCATGATCGGCAAAATCGGAAGGAGTGATTTACAAGATTCGACAGACCAGGAATCGCTTGAAAACCTCATAAACAAATGAAATCAAGGTGGAGAAGGACAGGTCTCCAGAGAATATTTGCTGTAAGAACTGTTGGGCCAACAAGATCCATCTATCTGATGAAGCTGGTAAGACATGTTGTGGTAACAGGAACAAAGAGCATAATATCAATGAGAGCTGAGCCATGATCAATAAGTGGAGATCGATGTAGACAGCGCTTCGGACCAGTTCAACAGCGCATGCACGCCTAACCACAAACGTCACAGATCTGCATGTACATGCGCCTTCTTACAAATGTAGCTGACTCAGAAGAGAAACATGAACGCATTGAGAATTCAACTCAACAGTTGAAGGACCTTGAAGATACCTCTGAGTTCGTCTATCTTCTGAGTTCTTTTTCTATCCATTCTGATCTCACTATATTGTCACACTGGTTGACAGACATTATTAGCGTTTTGACCAAAAATTCATGCTATAAGAATCATATATCACTTCTCATTCACAATTTGTTAAGCCCAGTAAAACAGGTGGCAAACTGAGTGCAATAACACTGAAACAAACGGCGCCCTGCTCCGATGACATATTGATCAAAACACCTTTTAATATCAACGCACCATTGATTTCGTTTGTTTGCGGTCTCACGGCCCTTTATGACAGCTGGTTACTGTCAATAAAAGTTGACATCCCTAGCAGGGGAGTGAGATTGTAGCTCGGCCAAGCGTATTGTAATCAATCTTCACTCGAAAAGAAGCGGCGAAGAAGATGAAAAACGAAGATGAGAAAAAAGTTCAAGGCGACAGGTGTCGGCTTATACTTTGTGCTATTACTATATGCAAGTGTGATAGACTCCGGACAAGGACACAGCCCAAGACCAGAGGTCAAATATGAAGGTATTCATGAACACATATTTCATGCGCTTTTCATGCACCCACGGTTGATAGGTTGATCGGTTAAGTAACAAAGATATGTAGAAGTATACTTTTTATTAGGTCGAGGCAGACAGACAAGTTGAAGAAAAAGAAAAGTTACTTTGAAATTCGTTCAGTTCTTTTTTTTACCAGTCAACTGATCTGTCATTCATACTTAACTCGGGCAAGACAACTGAACGCTACAATGACTGGCATTTCCGTAAAGTATGACTGCAACTTAAGCAACTTGGTTATTAAATGTTTCCAGAAGAGATTTTAGCTCTCACATTGCGTGTATGTGAAAAAAAGCACAGTTCTTTAAAATTTTAATTAAGCCCAGGGGCTATGGGGCGAACATTCTGACCTGACATATTGAATAATAACAGGGTTAAAATCTCAGTTGGCAGGAGGCAGACCTGAGTTGGCTATTGAAGACTAGTGATGGGCAGACCTGATAAATTAATCAGATTCTTATTCATCTTATGTTTTTTATCTCCTACTATTTACCGTTAGAGTTAAACTAAGAACCTTACAGGCATTATCTTTATATATTAACCTGCTTCCACAACCAAGCTCCTTTTAAACAAGGTACTCCAACAGTTAGTGGCGTTCTCCCTGACAGGTTGCCCCTAAGCATTCCCTCCGGGTTAACAATTCATCGGTATCGACAGATGGTAAAATGTCTTCCCGTGATCATAACACAACGCCTTAATATTGAATTGTATTCTTCGGTTGAGAGAGGTACCATCGCGGTGGAGAGAAGTACTGTGATGGTAGAATACTTTCTTCAAGATTCCAATACAGCACTCCAGGCCAGACTCAAAACCAGATACATCCCTCTACATGCCAAATGTAAAACGCGGCCCTAAGTATAACCTAAAACGAAATTATGGCTTACTAAGTCCACTCATAAGATTTTCTATTTATACCAGCGTATCTGTTTGGTCTTAATCTGGTATTTATTGAGAAGACAGACATGCATTATGGTCCCCCGCCTGCACATCAGTCAAGCGTTGTAACCGTGAAGCGCCTGTCCCAGCATGAGCCAGAGAAAACTGCTTATCGTGAGATTCACGGAAACTCGTCAGTTATGTTTCATTGTTGCATCATTTCCAGTTCTTCTTTCTTTCTATAAACTAATTATAAATTAATGCGTTTAATATTTTTTTTAATCTCAAAAGGACAACTTTCCTCCGACGGAGTTAAAGGTGGAAGGTATTTATCAGCATTAAAGTTTTCGAAGGAAACTCATTCTCAGTTTCACTTCCAACCTTTGTCAAACCAAGAAATTTTAGAAGAAATAGATGAAGGCAAAGTACAATCTTCTGATAATGACATTGAACCTGCTGAGCCAGTTTCTGCCTCACTTGTTGAAATCGTGGAAGAAAGCAGTCCAAGTCAAGCTCAAAATGATGATTTTAAACAGCTTTCGCAAACCAAGAATTCTTCACATTCCTCTGCGATTTTTATATTTCCTCAGCACAAAGTACATACTTTGCAGACAGGTCATCGTAAGCCGCTTGTGAAGTTCAAACAGAACTCTGCAGGAGTCTATCCGTCTTCCAGCAAGTCAAAGATTTTTACGCGAGTATATATTCCCGGAAAACCTCGATTATTCAACACATCTCATGCCGGGCCTAATTGGACGAAATTACTTTTATCTCGGAAATTTACCTCTCTTAAACACAATACTTTTAGAAAAAGTGCATCACAGCTATCCAACAATATAAATGTAGCAGATGAGGCGAGGAAACGAATTAATCAAATGGAACGCAATCAAGCGAGTTATCGTGACATTCTGGAAGCATTCATTTCTCGGATGGGCCTGAACGTAAGTTCAGACCTCCACCCCAAGCCTTCTCCGGGCGTTTCCCATCCTCGTCCTTTTAAGAATGTTCTACTGAACAAGGGAAACACTAATTTACCACCGAAAAAGGCTTCTTTGCAAAGGACATCAAATCAGAGAGGAGGTTACATGAACTTTCATACTGCAAGAAAATCTACTAGTTTGTCTGCGAATTCATTGCAGTCAACTACTGTCATTAAAGGTGTGCCGTTAGAAAAGAAAGAGAAGACAAGTTCGCTAGAAGAAGTTTTTGATAGCCTGTCAGATAAAGAATTCCTTAACAGTAAAAAGAACTCGACATCACAGGGTGGAAAAAAGTATGTAAACAACAGCCCCAATCCGAGAATTTTGAATTCTTCGCTGAGAGACATGACAGCACGTGATAAACCTGGACTCGGGACACATCCTAAAAGCCAAGTATCACCACTAAGTTCTAGTGTTAACAACGCACAGATGAAAGCCACAACGCCACAGCTGAAGAAAAATAAAAGCCAAGACAAGAGCAGAAATATTGCCATAGGACGTGGCAAATCTGGACTCGGGAAGCGTCCTAAGAGCCAAGTATCACCACTAAGTACTAGTGTTAATAGCACACAGACGAAAGGCGGAACGCCACAGCTGAAGGAAAATAAAAGCCAAGACAAAAACAGAAACATTGTGATAGGACGTGACAAATCTGGACTCGGGACACATCTTAAGAGCCAAGTATCACCACTAAGTCCTATTGGTAACAACACACAGACGAAAGCCACAACGCCACAGCTGAAGGAAAATAAAAGCCAAGACAAAACTGGTAATATCGTCACAGGTCGTGACAAATCTGGACTCGGGACGCGTCCCAAGAGCCAATTATCACCACTAAGTCCTAGTGTTAACAACACACAGACAAAAGGCACAATGACACAGCTGAAGAAAAATAAAAGCCAAGACAAGAGCAAAAATATTGTGACAGGACTTGACAAATCTGAACTCGGGACGCGTCCTAAGGGTCAAGTATCACCACTAAGTACTAGTGTCAACAATACACAGACGAAAGGCACAATGACACAGCTGAGGTTAAATAAAAGCCAACACAAGAATAGAAATATTGTCACAGGACGTGACAAATCTGGACTCGGGACGCGTCCTAAGGGCCAAGTATCACCACTAAGTACTAGTGTTAATAGCGCAAAGAAGAACACCACAACGACACAGCCGAAGAATAATAACTTGAAGACCCAAGACAAGAGCGCAAATATTCGTGATTACCCTAAAATTGAAACTCATGACAAACATTTAGTTGATCATATCAAAAGTGTTAGTCACAATTCGGTGCTGGCCCACGCCAGAAAAAATGCTATTTACTTAAACAGTACAAAGTGGTCTATCAATACAAATGGCACATTTACTCTCTCGCTGGATTCCAACAGTTCACTGAAACATTTTAGTGACCTTATCAACTTTTTTAACAGTTTTAATTCGGCCTCCTCTGACAAAAAACCGACCTCAAACATTAGTACTGGAGGAAACAGTCACATAAGTAGTAAATTCAGAAACGGCACAAAACATCGCATTATTTCAGGAAACCTGCTCAGGTTTTTGGACTTTGTCCACACTAAAAAGACGAGTAAGAGACTGGAACTGAAAAAAGGACACACCCATTCTGACCACGACTCCATCGCAGATCAAATCAGAAAACAACTACAGATGTCGATATACAGAGGTTGGAACAAGGCAAGCAAAGAAAGAAGGCTCGGCTCTAAAAAACTACCAACGTCATCTTACCCGTCTGTAAACAGTAAACTTACTAATTCACATGATACAATGCGATTGAAGAGTAACGATAGCTTAAACAAAAGCGAAGGAGACGACTTTGAGCTTAACGTACTACAGATGATGAAAAATGTGAGTCAAGAAGAGCTTTTAAAACTGGAAGACGACATAGTACATGCGTTAAGCTCTGCAAAGCTGTGGAATATGCCTCAACAACATGAAAAGCAAAATCCAGGGCAACAACACCAAATTAATCCAGAGAAGATGAAAGATAAGCAAATAATTAGTCGTCAGCACAACAAACAAGAACACTTAAGCGAAAAGCAACGAAACCATCAACAACAATTGAATGAACAAGGGCAAAAACTAGACACATTTAAACATCGTAACCCAAAAGTTGGACAACAAAAAAACCAAACTCGTACTCAAAGGAAAAATAAACAAACAAAGCAACAAATTGAAGATATCAATAATGGAACAACGTTGCACCAACCTGAGCTCGAATTTGAGTCTAGACAAAGTCATTTACAGCAAACTAACCACACAAGACACCTCTTAAAGGAGAAGAACATGTCTCATTCTTTGGAATCAACAACAACAGTTCAAAACTGTAGCCTGTTAGCCAGTTCTGTAAATACTACCACGAAATTTCTTAATTATGGGTGTAACCAAACTCACAACAAATTATCTCCCCAAAATAATGGAAGCAAAGATTTCTTTTCACATTCCGCCAACACCTCACAGGCAAAAACTGGTGCATTAATTAAAATTGCACATACATTGCACAATGCGGCTTCTGTACAATCTCCTTTGGCTCGTCACAGCTCGGCGAGAAAAATAACACGAAATAACACTTTGCCCTTAAAGACTGGGAACAGTACTGTTGTTACAAAACCTGGCTTCAATGTAGCTAAGGATGTAGATGACGCCAAAAATATTTCAGTACAGCTTGACAGAGATTCAGCTCAGGAACCAGTGAATACTGAATCAATTTCCGAAGGAAAGACAGGCTCAGGGATAGTAGAGCTAACAGAATTTGTCGACCAAGGTAAGTTGGGGGAAAACGTGTCTTACAGCTGGTATAGGGTGCTTACCATTTGTCAGAATAAACCGGTTGGGATGATCGTTGAATAATGATAAGGGTTTTTCTAGGATCAGCAAACCAACCGAACGAGATGCCGCTTACCATTTGCAATTCGATTTCTCGTAATTGTTTTCGGCTGATGAGAGACTGGAAACTGGAAAATTTCCTTCGTTCCGTTTCAAACGAGAAAAGAGGGCTACCTCTGGAGATAGTCTAGAATTTCCGAACGCATTTTCTGGAAAATTACTGTTCCATTTGACTTTCAACCGAAATTTCCGGATTTTTTTGCTCAATGGTAAGTATCCATAGTTTTCTTTGAGCCGTAGCTATATTATACGTATTTAGCGTTTCATATACACTGATATTTAAAATAACTGTAAGGATAACCAGCAAGATAGCTCAGAGCGTCCAATGGGGGACGATTGTGATCTTGGCAGCTGTCTGTAAAAAAGGCGTCATTCGTCAATTATCGTCTAGAATTTTGACTGTTGTCAGAGTTGGGATGTTAAATCAATTATAAGTGCTCCAAACTAGACCCTCACATAAGTGCATGTAACTTCCTTGCATTTTCCTCCCATTTTCCTAAACAGTGCCAGACAAGGAAAATCTGACAACAAAGTGGTCGGAGTGGACACCGTGCTCAAAGACCTGTGGTGATGCAAAAAGAAAACGGATTGAATACCGCTGTACTTCTAGCTCTCAGGAGATCAGAGACTGCGAGGTCAGCGGCCTGCAACACGAAGCATGCGTCTTCAAACCTTGTCCTGGTAAGTGTATTGGTATTAATGGATGTAGTATTCAAGAATCAGACCTTTCTTTTACAAGGCTGCACATTTCTGTGAATTGATATGCATGAGGCGTTTTCTCAATTATTACCATTGTGTCGTTATCCTCGGCCAGCCACCACTTGTACAGAGCAATGAAATATTAAATTGCATGATCATGAAAAAAGTTGGTGGGATGTGGCGTGATTTCGTCTTCATCTTCATATTCAATTGATTTCAACGTTGTGCAGATTATGACCTCACTGACTGACAAACCTTTTTTTAGTATAACGGACGGAAAATGAGTTTATATGATACATTGACATGAAAACTCAGAAAAAAAACCCGTTCACTCGATCTAAATGAATTCACTCCACGATAACTATGTCTCCAAATCATCCCCTGCCAAATGGCTATATTTCTCATTTTTATTCTGTAAGAGCATTGAGATTTTTTAATGTAATGCGCTAGAAATAAATTATTATTATTATTTTTTTTTTTTTTCCCTGCAGTGGATGGACGGTTTACAGTATGGACTCGGTGGAGTACGTGCAGTAGAAGCTGTGGATTCAAAGGATTTTCTGTTCGCAGCAGATCCTGTACAGCCCCTAAGCATGGCGGTCAGCCATGTTATGGTGCTGGAATTGACACTCGAGAGTGTAATCGAAAGCACTGTCCAGGTAAAGTACAGATGTTTACACAACTCAATTACCAAGCAGAAAAAGCAATAAGCACAACAACCAGTTCGATAGAGCTAAAAGTCAGGAAAAGCTAGATGGGCCTACAGCCATACAGACATTGTGTTTAACGATAGTTTTTATAGCTGCATTTACTCTTACATTAAACAATATCCTCGTCGAATAAAGCGACTGGTCCTTGCTAAATATTTCAACACGAGTAAAACAAAGTGAAAACATATTCTTTTGAAGAAAGGAAAGGTGGAAAGTAATTTGTACGACCTGTAAAGATTTGTCGATTCAATGAGTCAAGGGCATAAACAACGCCATTTCATAGCCTCTATAACTCGATCAAACTAACGATGATTACCTAAATGTGATTAAAAACACTGCAAACTTACTTACGTTACGTATCTCCCTTAGTTAACGGTGGCCTAAGTAAGTGGTCCAAATTCGGTCTTTGTTCAAAATCGTGCGGAGGTGGAGTGAGGATGCGTCATCGAGAATGCAACAATCCTGTGCCTCGATATGGAGGAACGGAATGCGACCCAACAGACTTATTTGAGACACAATCGTGCGGAAACATGAAGTGTCCTGCCAAGACACTGAAGCGTGAGTAAAAGGATCATTATTATTATTTCTTTTTTTGGCTTAATTTGAAAGATAGGCTCCATTTCTGGCCGTTTCGGGAATCCGGTTGTCATCCTCCTCCCAACGAACGATGTGGGGCAAGGAACGCGGGCTCACAAAACGGCTGGAAATGGAACCCAATTGAAAGACTAATAAGGGAAAATTACCCATAGAGGGTCATTAATTCAATGGTGACGAATTGCCTTACTGATTTCCTCATCGTTCCTACTTACCAGTTGTCTTATTTTGAACCCAGGTCTCCAAGTTGCCGATGTGGATCCTAAATCCTTGTGTGATTTCAATCCCTGTGACGAGGCTGGATGTCTGCATGACCCAGCTGCACGGTGTATCACCGACTTTGAATGTAATCCAGTATTCTTTAATGTCGACGGGGACATGCTGTCAAATTGCAAGGGTACGTTGAGCTCAACTGGTTCATTTAACTTGCCATGTAAAAAGAACTATTGCCTCACCAGTTAAAAACAACCAAGAGCTCATTGAATAAATGTTGAATACTCCCCTTCGCTGCAGAATGTAATAATAATTGATTGGATTTTTGGTAGGCGGCAGCTGCCTACCATAATAGGTTTCTATGTCGTGATTCCTTCCTTCTTAATTCCTTCCTTCCTTCCTCGCCTCTCTCTCATCGAAGCCAAATACGTAGATCAAAGTCAAAGGTAAAAATATTGCCTTGGGTTGACAAGGGTAAAGAAAAGCTGGAATAAAATGATTCCAAAGTAACGTTTCATTCTTTTGTGCCATAGATTCTTTAACTTGCTCCCTGCATTCCACCCACAGCGTTTAATCGTATCGCTGTCGACTTTTTAATCTTTACAGGAATGGACAGCCTGTTTTCTCGAATTCCAGAGGTGATCTGTAGCTACAATCCATGTCTTTCTGAGAAGTGCTGGGAAATCAGAGACCAGTGCGTTGTTGATCTCAAGTGCAGGCCTGTGTTCATTGGTATCGACAGACGTTCAATACCACCTCAGTGTCAAGGTGAATGTGGATCTTGTGGATATTGATATTACCTGGTAGAGGGTTCAGATATGACTAACCAGTAAAAGGGTGGAGATTGGTCAATGCGAGACTTCGGAAGAATGCGAGACGAACGTTTTTCTTTGCCAGCCCGAGACTTCAAAGAGTTTTACATTTGAGGACGAAAAGTTCAGGCTCTAAGACGTTCAGACGTCACTTTATAAATGCAAACAAAAATAATCTGGACTTCGAGAATTTCATAGCTTCGAGACAGCTTTGTGAAAAAAATTGAGGCTGTGAGACGTACTTCGAGACCGTGAAATTGGACGATCATTTTGCGAGACCCATGGTCCTTGAAGGACCATTCACTACCCCTAGTAAAAAGTCCGACCCAAATCCTGCCTTGCAGTCACTCTGATCTTATAAAATAATCACTGATAACGGCACGCATTGAGAGCAATGTTAAATTAAATGCACGCACAAGGTTCGTTTCCAAAGGTTGTCCTTTTAATCCTGCTGTGTTTTTATCTGTTTAGTACATGCTACTGCGAGAGTGGATCGATTGAGAGGAGACCAAACCTGGACTAAGTTCTTTCCCACGAGCAGACCAGCTCCTGTTAACCTTGCCAGTGATTTAATGCCATCGTTTACACAACTTTGGTTCCCAGTAGCTTCTTCTAATAGAATGCAGCCATTTGAAAGGTGAGGCTTAAAGGCGTTACTAAATTCCTTTTTAACTGATCTACCACGTCCGACCTGGGGGAAGGCTTACAGCTAATTAATTGGGGGAGATTTTGATAAATTTTGCGCGTGGGAAATATTTTAACGAATCTGTTTGTATAAATATGAAAAACTTTAGCGCGATGTCGCATGCTGAAACGTTACAAACAGTCTTGTTTAGGGAGAAATTCCCTGTTTTACTTTTTTTGACAGTATTAGTGCTAACCGTATATTTACTGTTTTTCTGTTAAAGGATGACCGATGTAAATAATTATCCACTGGCTTTTTCAAGGACTTTAAATACCTCTCCTGCAATGGCTAACAGTAAGCATACAGGTAAAGTACAAACACATTAATTATACACTGTATAATTTTGAATAACATCCTACGGAAAGGTTACGTTCAGATCAGCATTACGCAGTCCGCCCAACAACTGCAGCAATGCATTAGTGAGCATTGTTGATCTCCATAAGAAAACATTTTATCACGAAATATTGGTTGGACAAAAACCGGCAACTCTTCTGATATCTTCGTAGAGTTTTCAAAAAAAACGTACAAGTAAGTTTGACTCCTTGATCTACGAAATGCTCTTTACCAAATATATTTAGCCTTCTTTGAAGGAACACGCAGACTGATTCGATCCACGTAAAAGCTTTTACCTAACACTTTATAGTCATTATATTGGATTTGTTTTTTTGCGAATTATACCCGTAGGGGCAAAAACATTTTCTTTATTGTTTTATCTTATTCTGATATTTTCCTGTTATCATTGAGTATTTTCAGTAACGATGAAACATCATATTTACTCTTAGCTGAATCAGTTGTGGGGTCAAGTATTTAGTGATTATGTTTTGTGAACTTGAGGTCGTTTTGGTAGGCTAAGGATTGGTCGATCTCATACGTGTTTCTTTTCCGGCTTTTCTTTTCTTTTGTCCTGCTGGTCAACAATAGGTTTTAGCTGTTAAGATGTTGCAATTTGCTCGCTACCTTAGCTAAGTACCCTCTTTGTCTTCCTTAACTGAAGGTTAACACTTGCTTAAAATTAACAGATATCTTTTCTTAACTGTAATTGGTTAGTCTTTCCTTACTCTAGCATTTCGCACGGCTAATGAATGATAATTAATGAAAGCTACAAAAACACAAACAGCGGCCAGCTCTGAAAACGGTGCCTGATGGAAAATGGCATGCTTCAGTATTAGAAAATGAGTCAGGAGTTTCATTTCTTCATCAATTTTCTGATGGAAAACAGCGTTAGGGGAGTTTGATCACGGAGAGAACTATATGATGGCACACGAAACTGTTGAATTCCAAGAATTATCTTCACCCCCTCCAACGAGACGTTGACTAAATTTAAATCTCCTTGTCTGTTGGTTCTTATAGTGCAATCTTTGGAGCAAAGGCCAGTGACAGAAGTATTTATTGAGAAAGTTCCGAATGGAAACCAGGCTGATGATGATGATGATGATGATGATGATGATGATAATGTTGATGATAACGATGACGTCGATGAGAGCAAAGCTGATGAAGATGACGATGGAAATGTATTTTCTGACTTTGACGAGGATGGTTGATAAATATTGGCACTGCTAATAAATAATTGTTAATGAAACAAACGAAACCGTCTTGTGTGTGTGCGGCACCAATCTAAATCGATGACGGTGTCAGCGAAAAAAAAACCGAAAAATCACTCATAACCTTGTTAAGGTTTACTTGTACATGTTTCAGCTGGCGTCAACAAGATCTTATTTCAACAGTTTGTTAGCAATGGCTGGTTCTGACAAGAAGAAATATAACTAGGAATTAACAAATATATTAAAGAGCGTACGTTTATGGCAAACGGCAACGAAAATGAAACTTTTGCCGTCTGCCTTCAGCTGTTTGTCATGAAGAGTAAAAATATTTGTATTTGGAGTGAATAGTAGGAGAAGTTTTTCTTTTATTGTGTGATTTATTAAAGGATTAAAAGAACTGAGAACACAAAAGCAAAAGCATTTGCCATAACCTAATACTGGGTAGCTTGGCGAAGTGGATGATCTTTTGATTCCAGCTGGCTGTAAGCTGTGCTCCAAGGTCACACATGGACCGTATAGCGGCTGCCAGAGGCGCCAATGTATGCTTTCGGTTCGACCTTGTTGAGCTGCGTCGTTGCTGTACTTTGCGACGGCGATTAGCCACGACAACATTATTATTATTATTATTATTTTCTCAGTCCGCCGGGGCTCTCCTCACTTCCCGCCATTTTCCCTTCTCTCAGACTTCTCGTTATATTTCCCCCCTGTAGCCTTCTCTTTCAAATGATCCTACTGAATCCATGCTGCCATTATCTCTGCGGAAGTCGACATCTTACGAATTTATGCGAGAAAATACAGAAAGTGAGGGAGTTAATTATCCTAAAAACCATCTCGCAGACCCCCCCTCCACTCTCCCCCACCCCAACTCTTTTAGCGATCGTATTTTCTTTCTGAAATTCAGCTTCGGTTAATCGAGGTAACTTTATTCTTTATTATTAACTGTATTATTGGTCGCACCAACCATCACCGGAAATCGTTTTACAAACATGCTTACTAGCGTATGGATTCCCTCACTTTCAATTGTTTTCCTTTCCTTGAAAAAGTTGACCGGAAACGATTTTTTAATCGTGGGAGGGCTGTCGGATATTTGAATAATTATATTTTACCACTAAACGTGCGTTCGCGCGTGAGTAGTTATGTAACGTAATAAACATTACCGGCTAGCAGTGGAAATGAGTATTGCCAATTTAATTGCTTGGTGAATCGTGCGAAGTTGTTCTATACAATCAGAGCTTTTCTTAACAACTCTTTTGAGTCTAAAATAAGCTGACGCCGGAAAATATATTGTCACACTAATAGTTTTCCACGTGGTTGCGTGTGTATTCGCACGTGGTCCGGCTGGTTACGTAACATGATAATAACACCAACTGAATGCCGGTATATAACCAGAGACAAGCTATTGTGTCATTGTTTCTAGAAAAAAGTAAATTCTGCTCTCCCGTTGTCAAACGGTATAAATGTAGTTTAGGTATTACGCCAATCACCTCAATCTCCAACTGACTGCGCGGAGTTTCAGTGTCTGTTGACTGTGAGCTGAAATTTATGTCCTGGCACGGGCTCTATGTTTCTCCTCTTCAAATGTAAAGGTTCGAGGGAAAATTTAAACGTCAATTGAATTGTTTTCTGTCCGTTCTTCCTATCGCTGGAGTTGAACCTGTTCATCGGTAACTATACGCCGTTTACATGTGGCGAGTGTGGGATATTCACCGTTCAGGTACAATTTACCGCAAATTTCCTTTGGAAGACAATTTCTAATCAATGGAGGAAACCAGTGTTGTTCAAAAATCCCGTCGTCGATCGACAGAATGGAAAGCGAAATACGACATTCTACCTGATGTCAGTCGGCATGTGTCTTGCGGAAACTTTGAGATTAAGTCGCCATGTAACGAATCAATAGACTCTATTGCTAATGCTTTGGTGGACTCTCAAAAGCAAGCTGTAATGAATGAAAAATCCGTTGGTTTCGTGGATAAAAAAGAAGATAATATATTTCACTGTGCACTCTGTAGTGGTCTCTATGTCGAACCTGTTACGTTAGACTGTGGACACACGTTATGTAAGAGCTGCATTTTGCCTGGCAAAGCTTCTGTCCAAGTCATCGATTGTAAGCAATGTGGTGTGACAAACCATGATAACGATATCGCTGTGAATGTACTAATGACTGATCTGATACAAAAATGGTTTCCGCGAAAGTACGATGAAGAAGTGAAGAAGTTGGAGAAAGTTCGACGTGAATTACGGGGAGACAGAGAAAACGTCGTAGAAACTTTGTCCGGTGTCCTGAGAAACAACCCTCGTCACATTACAGCGTTAAAGTGGCGAAGTCATGCCCTCTTAAAACTGGGACTGCACAAGCAGGCTTTAGGAGACGCCGAATTAGCCTGCGATCTACGACCGTTTCTTCCTAGCGTTTTTCATCAGAGAGGAGAGGTTTTGTTTGCCATGGGTAAATACGAGAAAGCTATCCAAAGTCTGGCACGCGCCTTAGCTCTCGAGCGTAACCATAGCACGGAATATCGATTGAAATTGCTTGCTTATCTTAATCGTTTTCTGACCTCTGATATTGACAGCCCGAGAAAAGAAGACTTACTGCTGAAGCGTACTAAAAGTTTTGTAACCACAGAATGTAACACCTACAAGTGGTATCCAAAGTTCAAAGCGCTTAGTGATCAAGATGATAAGGAGTCCCACGCCGAACTCCGAAATGAACTGCAAAACGGAAGAAACTTGGAGGAAACAGTTGGTCCCCCAATTGAACCTTTACTGGAGAACAGGTCATCGTTAAAGCGTTCCTTCGAAGCCGACGACGGAGAACAGTCTGCTCGATCAAAGCGTTTAAAAGTCTCACGGGAAAGTGAAACGAGCTGCAGTGGTCCCAGCGAAGCCGCTGTTATGAGCGATAAGGAAGATTTGGAATGCAAAATCTGCTACGACGTATTGTATGAACCAGTGACCACTGTGTGTGGACACACCTTCTGCCGAGAGTGTTTGTTACGAGCCCTGGACTACAAACCTGAATGCCCATGTTGTCGCCGTACGCTCAATTGTGAAGTTCAGAGAAACACTGAAATCACAAGAGTTGTGAAAGAGATTGTGGAAAACCTGTGTCCTGATGAATACGCTGAGAGGAAAATGAGTTTCTCTGAGGAGGAAGCGCGTTGGAAAGGGTGAGTGTGTGGTCAAGATTTTTCCGCTTAAGGAATGTTGTGATTAACGAGTAGCTGCTGCGATGATAATTAGACAGATATTGAGGTGTTTGCTAAACTAAATATCTCATTTTTGTGTTTTTTTATCTTCTAATTGAAATGGCATCGATATTTAGTTCACTCATCGAGGCAATAGTGACCAATACTGGAGACTGTCGATACTGTACACGGGGTTACGTAACATGTAAACTGATCATTGTTTAAAGTCGTGTAAGGCCTTTTTCCCTGAACGTTTACGATTTCTTTTTGGCATCTATTTTTTCCTATGACGTTTACCCTCTACTGCTGACATTTTACAGTAACGACGTGATTATGTTATATGCCCGGCAGTCAGAAATTTTCACAGATGTACGAAGGAAAGCCTAACATTAAAAACAATTCTCTTGACGGTAATCTATGTCAGTGCTTCGGCATATCAAGCGATTGAAAGCATGTTGGTTTATCCCTAGCTTGAGCATTCTGAGAAATCGCTATGTTTTCGACTCTGTGTATTGGAGGGTGGGAAAGAGTTTACGCGTGACACGTGATGTGGAAAAAAACGTGATCCGTGAATTTATGATATAAACCGTTGTTAAAGGTAGCTCAAAGAACATGTGAAAATGAAAATATCTGTCAAAATTTTTAATTTTTTCCGACGGACACTTAATGATAGGACGCCAATTATTGTCCAATGTTCAAGTATAGAGGCACAAGAATGTTCATTTCTATCTACTGAAACTGGACAAATGGCAACTTTACTAAATAAGTCAGATCTCTGACCCACTATTTTCCCGGCGTTATGTAAGCGGTGAACGTCGCAGGTATACAAGGACATCACAATGAACAAGTTTTGTTCTTTTTCTCGGCTGCAATGGACAATCAGAGATCAGGAGGGTTTTCTTCATCTTTTCAGCGGTTCCCTTGTAATAAATGTGCTCATATTTTTACTGGCCTGCGACGAAATATTGAAAGCTATTATTCACGAAGCTCTTAATTTGCAATGGTCATGTTGAGACGAAAACTGTCAATCTATTTCAAGCTTCTATTGAAATCTTTCTTAAAGCGATCTTAGTTTTTTGTCAAAGGCTATTGTGCAATTCCCACGACAGCCGAGCATTTATATTATTTGCGGTAAAAACAAACTAAAGAACAAAACAGAAAATACGTTATGTAAGGCTTTACGTAACATAATTCCCGTGATTATTCCGCGTTGAACATGCCGTACAGCTGGTTTCAGGTCAACCGAATATTACTTTGAATGTGGAATATATTTATTTTTGGACATCTTTTCTTCTAGTGCTTTGTTTATATTATGGGTATTCAAATGGCAATGAGTGAAATAAGGAAATAATTTAACGCGCGCTTTGTCAAAATCCTAATAACTTCGTGAGCTGCACGCATTAGAATTTGACAAACGCTAGGGAATTTTTTTGTTATTTCAGCAGTATGCCATTTGATTACCTTTTAAATAGTGGGTGACTTTCCTAGTTCCTGCTATGGCTCAGGCTGAGAAATATCATGATTATCGTAACGTCATTGTCATGTTAAAAAGCTTCTTTTTCAAAATGTTTTTCGTCCACACTTGAACGCAAAGCCGGCGTGTCCAAATTCCTCCGGTTTGAAAAGCGTTTTCGAAAAGCTCCGTTTTCGTGACGGATTAGTGTGGACGGAAGGCCTAACTAGAGGAAAAACGCTCCGTTTTCAAATTGCCCCGGCGTAATGTGGACGGAATCTACCTGTACTTATACAGTGTACGTTAACTGATTTAAGTGGACTTCTTTTATTGTTCGGAGCTTTTGTAACTTTGTTTCCTTGAGAGCTTTGTCGCAGGGAAGGAAGGAACTTTGGATGTGGCTTATATCAGTTTTTAATCTCGTTTCAGAGCTGGTGTTGATGATGATGTTGAAGTGCCCATATTTGTGTGCTTGTTGGCATTCCCAAGTCTCAAGTACCCTCTGCACATCTTTGAACCCAAGTACCGGCTCATGATTCGTCGGTGCGTAGAGCTAGGCTCCCGGATGTTTGGAATGTGCGCCAATACTGATGACCCGGACAAGAGCCACGCGGATTACGGAACCATGCTTCACATTGATAACATCAACGTCTTACCTGATGGGCGCTCCATCATCCAAACAACAGCCGGAGGAAGGTTCCGCGTTGTCTCACGATCAACTAGGAATGGGTATAACACTGCAAAGGTAGAATGGATGGACGATGACCGCCCTAACCCGTCCACTGAGTTACAAGACCTCGAGATGTTAAATGCCGATTGCTATAAAATGTTAGAACTTTGGTTCAACAGTTTGGCGCCTATACAACAGACCTGTATTTCAAACGCTATTGGTCCCATGCCCAGTCTTGAGCCGGAAAACCTGGTCAGTCGTGACGGTCCGTCATGGCTTTGGTGGGCGCTGGCGGCTGTCCCACTTCAGGATAAAGCAAAACTCATCATTGTGTCGATGACGTCATTGGCTGAGCGGCTTCAAAGCGTTCGTCGATTTTTAGAACTCCTTTTAAGGGTGAAATATCATGTGACGGAATAAACAGTGCAGAACACTGCTTGGCCGTACATCATGTCTTTAAGCCTTCTGCAGTATAAATCTTTCGAGGAATTCGTGACTCGTTCAAGTGATCAGTACCGATTTTCTCCTTTAGATATAAACTCAAGATCAGACTGATTAGAGCAATTTTTTTCAATTTATTTATTAATATTTAATTATTTATTAGTAAATGTTTATTTGCTTTTACTTTTGAAACAGTCATTTCATAAGAATAGCAAAAAATGAGCAGAAACGTGAAATTTTCATGAATCAGTATCAATGAATAAGCAGCTTAAAATGTAATGAAACCAGTGTGGAGTATTTTAAAGTTAATATGGATAGGCAGAGAGTTGTTTTTACTTTTGTTACGATTTCAGCCTAACAATGCGAGTGTCATCTGACGGAGTACAGTCTAGTCTAAGAGCCAGAAGATTTTCTAGCAAAGAATGCCCAGCTTTTTGGGTTTTATTCTCTAGAAAACATATCACACGGAATTTTCGCATAGCACTTTGTGAAGGTACTATTAGTGCCCAAAACGTCAGCTTAACAAACTCGCTAGGGTGGGTAATTTACAGTTGCCAGTTTCAAATTGATGAACAGCGAAGTGTTTACTTATGACCCACCGACTTAGCCCAACAGGTCCTTTAGCGAGTTAGCAACTGGTAATTTTAGTTCATGATTTTTAGTTGTCGTCTGAAGCAGCTTAAGCCCTGAATCAGGGAATTTACAGTTGAGGCATATCTTAGATTTTCTCCATCAAGATCATTTTTCCCAACCATATTACTCGGAGTTTTAAAGACGCTTCAGTGACCACCGGAAAATTTTGTAAATCGCCGATCGCGAATTGCTGTAAAAGTAGTTACGTAGCATCATTAGTTTTCCAACCGTATTCATAAGAAAATTATCAAGTGTTTTCGATAATATTTAATACTGTCCACCATGCTCCTTAGGCCTAAGATAATCCTTCTCAAGGTCATTTTAGATCGTTCCCTGGCCTAGTTCTAAACGTCCTTTCCAATAATTCTTCCCTGGCCTGCTGATTTCGCTCTAGACTACGAGTAGTTCCTCTTTCGCTTCGTCCGTCGTGCGTAACGCGAAAGAAAACCGCGAGAGAAAAATGACCGCGCGAAATCCTGGGGGCGAGGAGTGGCGAAGGGATTTCGCGCGGCCATTTTTGACTCGCGGTTTTCTTTCGCGTCACGCAACGACGGACTAAGCGAAAGAGGGACTAGTCGTAGTCTAGTTTCGCTCACGCTCGCAATTTCGAATTCGTCCCTCGAACATTCGCTTGAGGGGCCGAAGATAAAAGCAAAGGTCGACTTGTTGCAAGTCTA
The DNA here is from genome assembly GCF_964199315.1 of Orbicella franksi. Taxonomy (NCBI): domain Eukaryota; kingdom Metazoa; phylum Cnidaria; class Anthozoa; order Scleractinia; family Merulinidae; genus Orbicella; species Orbicella franksi. The sequence continues at coordinate 2,111,262 of NC_138156.1, read as the reverse complement.
TCCCTGGGGCCCGTTTCTCGAAGGTCCCGAAAAGCCGTAGCAAAACCTCAAACCTTTTGACTACGGAGCTGTTTTATTCATATATTCTCAATACGAACAGAGATTGTCTTCATACAAGAAGTTTCAGGTGTATACATAGCCGTTCGGGGAAGGGGCGCGCGCTCCTCCCTCTTTTCGGGGAGGAACGTAGACCGGACACGAGAGAGCGGCGGAAATCAAGCCTAGTGTATACACCTCTCTGTCTTTAAATACCGATTAACTAAAAATGGCTTTTCGGGCCTGAAAAGATTCCGTTACTTAACACGTTATTTTACGCGTTACTCTATGTGCATAATAATAAACAAAGGAAATTTAGGGACGGCGTTTGTCTGCTAGTCCTTACGCTAGCTGTCCATACATCCCCTCTGTTTTACTTTACACACGCATAATGTCAGTATAATTCACAACCGTCGAGGGGCTTGAAATAACTGACAGTGGAAATCCTCAACGTACACAGCTTTACTACACGCGTGTCTGGGTACCATGTTATAGGAGTGGCCCCTTCACCTTTTCTTTAGTACCTCTTGCTCGGTTGTTATTGGTACACAATCAACTGAAGTTTTAGACGTTATAGGGGATCTCTTATAGCGGACATCCTCAGGACCGTTATTTGATGTCCGTAATAGCGAGAGACCGCAATAGTGGAGTGTGAAAAAATGACCCAAGTGCTACATATAACGTCAGTACTGCTATAACTTTTTTAAGATTTCCAGTTTCTTTTATTTAAATTAGAATTTAAATTTGAAGTACCCATTTACCTGCAAACATAATCGTACAATATACAGTCAAACCTCTCCATACGGACACCTCTCTAAAACGGACAGTCTCTTACCACATGCCGACAAAATTCTCATACATTTCCTCTGAAAACAAACCTCTATAAAACGGACCCTCTCTAAAACGGAAAACGGACACTAAATCTCGACCCCAGGGAGCAAATTAATACTAGACTAGGAGAAGTCCCTCTTTCGCTTATGCACCAGTCAAAGTAAATCCCCGTCCCCCACCAACCCGGTAATAGGCGGGGACTTGGACGAAAGGACTCGAAAAAATGAGCCACTGTCCCCACCCCCAGGGAAGTACTTTCATTCCAATGTCCTCGCTCTGTCCCCGCCTACCAGCGAAAGTATATGCTGAGGCTCCAATTTTATTTGGTTCAAAATGTTTGAAACCGGTTTGGGATGGCAAGCAAGAACTAAGGAGGAAATAGATTAAAAACAACAAGTTAGCTACTCGTGTCTCTCTCCGCCATTTTAGTTGCCTTATAGGCTGGTCCCAGTCTCTTTGCAACACACAGTTCTAGACTCCAAGCCTCCATCCAGTAGAGAAATTCCCCGGTTCGGATACGTTGGGATACCGAGGGAGCAATATCCCATATCACGATAGCCGCCATGATGGTTTTCGTATTATAATTAGCCACGCTGTCCGCCAGGGAACAAATATTGAAATGGTTCCCATTTAATTATTCTGAAAATCGGCTCGCCTAAATGGTAAAGTATCTACACCAAAATCACTTTTGGGAGCCAAGTTATAAAATAATGATTTTATTATTAATTTTAAGTTGGAAAAAGTTTCTTGGTAACTTAACTTAACTACGCGAGCCGTTTTGTTTTTACAAAAGCGCCAAAATTCTGTAAAACTTGGAATATCTTCACCCCAATACTGAAACCAAAGCATGGATATGGAAAAAATTATCAAGAAACAGGTGAACTGATTTGCCGATTTTAGCTTGTTTGCCCCTCCAGAAATCACGTCAACAAACTTGGTGGTCATCGTGAATAAGGCCTACTCGCAGCCTAAACTCATACAAATTTAGCCTCTTTGTTACGGACACTCCGGGAACCAGGTGTCAATAACTTGCGGTATGTACCATTTCTAGTCGGTGCCGGGGGCTACACAAATATTGTCATTCATTCAGGTAAGTTCCTAGGTGCAGTATTTCGTTTTGTTCCAAAATTCGCACGTACAACATGTAACTGAGAAGAACAATAAAGTTGATCAATTTCAAGTTCAAGTCAAGTCATTTTTATTTAGGCAGGGTGGCCCATCAGCCATAAGCTGATCGACGCTAGAGTGCACAGACATGAAATTCTTTTTGAAAAATGTTGCTAGTTGTCACACTTTTAAGGATTTTAATTTTAATATTTTAGCCCCACAAATAATCAACAACAGATCTGAGACTTTAATCCGATTGTTTAACTATTAACTTAATTTAACAAAATTATATCTTTTATACGAATGAGTTTTAATCCCTCAATGGTAGCTTCGTTATTATTCCTAGCATTTGTATCTTTTCATTTAGCACACGACCCCGCAAGCTTGTTAGCTTTGAAATTTTTCATCGTGTATAAATAAAGGTTGTACGTATGTATACCCCCCCTCCCCTCCCCCATTTTGTGGACGAGTAATGAGACAACAAAGGATGTATAGTTTTCGTCATGTAGTATTAGATTTGTTCAGTTTGCAAACACTGGAAAAAAGTTACAAGTACTAACGGTGCCGCGATTTAAACTTTAGGATCAGCTTTTTATGTTGACAAACAGCTTATGTTGGTGTTTACGCGCTGATGATTAAAAAACATGATCACGTCAGGTAATGATTTAGCAAAAATTAAATAAGCACCCCCCCTCGATTAAGCGCCCCCTCGAATAAGTGCCCCGGGTGCTTACGGTAGCCCTTATCTCTATTCTTTTCTCGCTGTTTCTCAACATAGCCTCCTCGCGTAAACGAACTTTGTAGTAACGCAATAAACGTGACGTTAGTCTTTTTTGCAGGCGTTTATTTGACCGGCTACGTCACAGGCGGAAACGGGGGAGACGGCGAGGGAGAGGTGGAGGAAGTTTTTCTTTCCCCTTACCCTTTCCCCTATGCACCTCCGATCCGACGCAGGCTAAATTATTTTAAAACGGCTGCAAAGGAGACTTGCGTGACGTTTGAGCGCGTTGAAAGACCAAAACCGGCGGGAGGACAACAAACACTGAAATGATGTAAACACACACTAACAAAAGTTAACTAACGAAGTGAGATTTCAAATCAATTTTTAACGATTGAAAACTCATTTGTTAGTTAGAATTTCGGGTCGATAATACGAAATAGTCGATGTCAAGGTTCGGAACGTGATGTGGAAACAAACGTGTTTTGCACTAAATACGTCATTTTCTATCGATATCGGCTGCAACTGTCGCAAAGTTTTAAAACATGTTTTGAAATCCTACGACAGTTTTTTTTTTTTTTTTGACGTATACAACGATCGTAAGCGAGTTGTAGGTTTGATTTACACGAAACAGCTAGTGTTGTAGGCCTGTCGTAAGATGCGACAAAGTCGTACCGTGTACATTGGCCCTTAGTAAAACCTATGGACCTCTTGTTTGTTATATAACAGTCAAAATCGCAAAGAGAAATTAATACACGGAAGGGGTGGGTAACAGGCCTGAAAGGACAGGTAAGAACGAAGGAAAATCTCAATACAGTTGTAACCAAAGGATACTGTTTTTTGTTACAACGTTATTGTCTTAATACACGTAAAATCCCCAAATAATGACCTTTTAAACAATTCCGCAGTTATCACAGGGGTCTAGTCAGGAGTGTTCAGAAAGTGTGACTCTTCAGCACGCAACCGGAAATGAGCGCTGGTATGTTATGAAACGTTTTTCTGTTTTGTCAACTGTTAGTTACTAGTCTCGATCAGTTCCATATTCTTACGGATTTTACATAAATTTCGCACTTCTTGATGATTCCTAACTACTTAGGATCACTTTCAAATGGACAAAGAAGAATTCTGCCGTCGATTTAAGAACTGGAAAACCGAAGATTTACTGAACATTTTACGGAGCGCAGAAAAGCTGTCGGAAATATCCACTCAACATGGACCGCTCGAAGAACTTTTGCTGTCGTATTTTATGGTTTTTCAGAACGGAAATGTTGTACGAGATCATCTGTGTTCGCTCGTCGATGCACTGATGGATCACGGAGCTCGCAATGTGAAGAAAGAACTAGATAGGAAGATGAAGCAACTCAAAACAACACCAAAGAGTCCGTTTAACTGTCCATGCTGTGATTGTGTGTTTGAAAATCCAAGCACACTAAGCTGTGGCCATACCATTTGCCAGTGTTGCCTTCAACGGAAGTCTGACACGATCGACGCGGGATGTCCCGATGGAAATATTACTATCTGTCCCCTTTGTGGGAATCATTACAACGATTTGGAAGCATTGTCTGTGAATATTGTATTGTCAGACATAATCAGGACACGTTTCCCTGAGAAAGCAAAACATGCCGAGGCAAAGAGATTCGGCAAAAGCCATTTAAGTTGCCAAGCCCCGGAAGACGCAGTGGAAAGTTTTTCAGTCGCTCTACACATCTGCCCAAAAGACTATGAATGCCTTTGCCTGCGAAGCGATGCTTATTGGCAGTTAAAGCTTTATTATTTGGCCCTGAGGGATGTCAACAATGCTTGCACCTTACGACCGGATCTGCCAGATGCTTTTAACAGAAAAGCGAAAATTTTGACCAAATTACGGAAATTCGACGACGCTGTGTTAGAGTACTTGCGCTTCGCTGTGCTGGCTCCGTCGGAGTCTCGACGGAATGAATTAACCGAAAGCTTGGTTAAGCTGTTTAGGTCACCTGAGGTGTCACGACTCGAACATAGGATTATCGCCCGAAAGTTTGCGAATATTTTAATCGCGAACGAACAATATGAAACAACTGTTGTAGATGCAGGTAGCTCTTCCGAAGAACGAAGCACTGATGATCAGCCGTCTACTGAAATCAGCGACGAGAAGCAGAAAGTCAACGTTGGCGAATTAAAATGCAGTGTATGCGGCCGTTTACTTTTTCGCCCCATAACAACCCAATGCGGCCATACCTTCTGTCAGGAGTGCATGAAAGAACGTTTTGAATATGGGCCGAAGTGTCCAAGATGTGGAAGAACTATGAATGATTCAACTGAAAAGAAGAGGAACGTAACAGTGGTGCTAGAAGAATTACTTAAGACTCATCTTGAGGCGCAGTACAGGAAGAGGGAGGAACTGCATGCAAAGAAAGTGGAAAAGTGGAGCAGGTAAACTCACCTATCTTGAAATTGTTTAAAAACTGTGACAGACTGCTTGCAGCCCCATTTTCTCTCTAAGCTCAACGAGAACTTGATACGTTACGGGCCATTACAGGCTCCGAAAACGAATTATTTCGAGAAGAAGGGTCTGAAAGCAGATCTGTTATCCCAGAGCAACATAGTTGCAGCAAGAATAATAACGTCGTCTTTGTTAAATTTCCCGCCTTTACAACCAGGAGACAAAATCCAGTAGTGATCATGTTTTGGAGAAGAATAAGATAATGACCTTATTCGTCAGGATGGTTTCCCTGCTTTGATGCAAATTAGCCATGTGCTCTGTCGGGGAAAGGGGCGGGGGGGGGGGGGTGGAAGGAAACACTGGCAAAAAGTAGACAGTAGTTGGAAAATTGTTTTGCGGTTTGTTCCTATAGTGAGCATTTGTTGAGACCATATCTAAGAGCAAAATTTCTTCTCACTTTTTGGTTTTACATATGTTCCGAAATGGCCTAAAATTGGGAAAATTTTACACTACAATACTAAAAACATGGCAAGGCTAATTATTATAAGAAACCGGATGTCATCATGTGGTTTGCCGATTTCAACTCATTTCCCCCTCTACCCCGAAATTATGTGCCTAATTTACATTATTATAAGAAACCAAGTATGGCGGCTATCGTAGTCTATCCCAATCTCTTTCTCAGAGTCTTTGTTCCCCTTGACCAACGGTCGGAAAACGAGAGCTCTGGGCATTCTCGTCCCCAGAGCCGACAATCCTTCTGGCCTGCGGCAGGGATCGAGAGCTCTGGCCGGACCCGATTTTCTGAGTATGCGCAGAGTATTCGTTTCGTATTCTCAGCCAATCCGATTTGCCAGATTTGACGGGAAGTCCGTTAATCGCGGACTTTCGGTTTTGGACCAGCCCAGAGCTCTCGATCCCTGCCGCAGGAAAGAAGGATCGTGGGCTCTGGGGACGAGAATGGAGCTCTGGGAGCAACCATTTCAGGCATGCGCCATAGATGCAGACTGCGCTGTGAAACCGGATGGGCAGAATCATCAGAATTCGGTTATTTCAAAATGGTTCCTCCTAGAACTCTCGTTTTCCGATCGCTGGTCAAGGGGAACGAAGACTCTGGGAACGAGATTGAGTCTGTCCACAAACGTTTTTCTTTCCTGTGATTTCGTTTTTTTCGTCAAGGCGCGTGCGAAAGCTTTGCGTTTTGGTTCGTTCGTATTCCACGCGTCAGGTTAATATTTTGCTAAGCTTGCGCTCTCGACGAACTCGAGTCAATATAGAGGGTCTGTGGACAGACTAAGGCTATCATCACAAAGGTCTAATGACAATGTCTCTTGTGTTTCGTTTCCAGGATTGGTATCGACCAGAGCGTGGAGATCCCAATATTGGTTAGTACAATAGCCATGCCGCAAGGAAGGGTTCGCCTGACGCTCTCTCATCCCTGCCATCGGATCATGGTGAGGCGCTCTGTTGAATGGGGTTCCCGGATGTTCGGAATTTGTTTGCATAATGTAGAGAAAGGTTTCACTGATTATGGAACTGTGGTCGAGATCCAAGCGACTGAAAATTTTCCGGGTGAAAAGATGGTAGTCCAAGCAATTCCTAAACAAAGATTTCACGTTCTTTCGCGTGGTGTAGTGGATGGTTGTCCTGTAGCCAAGGTGGAATGGCTTGAAGACTTGAACATCGATGATCCCGAGAAGATCGTTCATTTGAAGTGGCGCAACTCGACGAGCCATGTTATGCTAAAAAGGTGGGTTGCCGGATTACCTTTTGACGAAAAGGCTTGCATTGAACATGCGTTAGGGCCCATACCGCCTTGCGACAACCACATGCTTCTGTCGCCGCACGGACCTCCTTGGCTGTGGTGGGCTATGGCGGCAGTACCACTTCAGTCACAGGAAAAACTAAGAATTCTAGTTATGCCAAGTGTAGCCGACAGGTTACAAAGCCTTCAGAAGTCCCTCGACTCACTGCTGCAATTAAAGAAAGACAGGAAGCCTAGTGATGCGAACGAAGAAGTTACACGCGTGAAATGCACTGCGCCATGCACCTCCTTGGGTTAAACGCCGTTTCTTTGGAGTTTTTGGATAAAGGCAACCATAGATGTAACGCTGACTTCAAACGACAATGACTACTGTTTCAAAGAACCCCTGACTTTTATCCGTATCGCTACGAAGCCCCAGTCGGTTGTGACTAAGAAGCCCGTTCTAATGGCGACATTCCTGTCATCCATACTGTTACAGTTATCAATGAGGTTAAATCCATTATTTTTAGAGCGACGATTTTATCACTAGAAGTAGTCCCAGTTCCTCGAAAATTCCAGTGAAATACGACAATCGTAAGCCGAAGTTTAGGGTTTATATTGGAAGAAACCGTCCTTGTCACAGGTAGAAAGGTGCTGGGTAGTTTTACTAGCGTTTATAACAGGGTTCGTACTCTTTTAAGCTCTTCAAATTCCATGACCTTTTCCATTTTTTCACGACCTTAAGTGTAGCTGTCGCTTAATAAAATTTTCAAAACTATCCTTGTTTAAGGATATTTAAGACAAAAACTCAGTTCCACACACAGACAAGAGATAAAATTGGGGCCAAGTTGCTCTTTTTTTTTTTGTTAACATTACCCATGCAAATACTTGTTTCTCTGTCTATGACATGTGCAGGCATGAACGTACCAGGCTTAACTTTTATTTCCCATGACTTTCCACGACCAACAATTCAATTTTATGACTTTCCAGGCCTGGAAAACGAAATTCTTGAATTCCACGGCTCTCCAGCTTTTTCGATGACCCTTGCGAACCCTGTTAAAAGTAACTGAAGAATCTGGCGGGAATTCTTTCACGCAAAACCAAGCATGTTATCAACAATTCAAAATTCGCACCAACGGCTGCAATAAAATGAAAACAGACCAAAAAGCTGCAATAAAATACAAACAGACCAAACAGCTGCAATAAATTAAAAATAGACATCGTGGTCTCTTAATTATTTGATACGGAGGATACTACAATTTAATGTCTATTTAGGCACAACACGAAAAGTAATATTTATCATCAACAACAGAAATGGAAATATTTTATAAATGAGAGTTAATCGAGATGTTTGTAACTTGGAATAACAGAAGGAATGAGTTGGAAATGCTCATAACATTTGTAGGTTATTCAACAGTACACGTAGCATCTTTCTTCACTCGCGCTTGAGTAACTTGCGGCACGTGCAATGTAATACACTGTCTTTCGTGTTGATTTAATGAAAATATCATGGTAATATTATATTTGTGAAGTTGATCTCTACCTTATAGGGGTAGTATTCAAACTAAAAATAAAGCCATACTATTTCAAAGCTTTTCGCACTGGATGAACAACCCCCACCAGCCCCTCCATTCCATTTACCCTGTTGTAGCCTCCATAACTTATTTATTCCCCTTACACTCGTATACATGGGTTATTGACCAAGTATAAGGTCAAGATGGCTGGATATTGACTAAGTTTTTTCTATGCGTGTTCCGTCTCGGTCCATAAACACGCAAAACAAGAACGAGGCCAGTATCCAGGCATCTTGACTGAAAAAGTTTCACAGCGAAGGATCGGTTCATCTCTCCCGCAACCGGAGTTAGGCATATAACAAATGGAGTTATCACAAATTTCTCAGGAGAAACAGGATAGTCAAAGACGTACTTATTACAAATGCATGAGATAGTGACAGTTTTTGTCTCTTCAGATATTTTTAGTAATCAACCAATCGATGAGTCTACACCATTTGGCATCGAAATGGTATATACAATCCTTCGAAATCGCGCACTGTAAGGTTTAATTTCTTTTGTTTAGTATTGTGGCAAGTAAAACCACTAACGAAGGGTGCATAGTCAAGATGAAAGGGTTGGTTCTAGTGTGTTTTCTCTAAGATACGAAATGCCTGGATCTCTTCCCAGTAACTTTCTTGTAGTCCAAGTCCGAGAATGGTGAATCCACCAAAGCATCACGGGTAATCCCGTGATCGCTGGCAACCGAGTCATTCTCGTCAATTTCTCGCTCTAAGCTAGACACGGGTATATCCTCAATTTCCCCAGGGATTGCTTCTTTAAGCAAAGCCTTTTCTGTATCTTCTTTGCCCAGCAAGTCCCTCGTGTCTCCCTGTTTTGCAACCTTTTTGTCCTCATTGTCATTGTCGCTCTCACTGAATTCACTTTCATCGATTGTGAAGTCGTCTTTGAGAGCATCACGAATGAAGTTTTCTACTAGAGTGACGTTATCGCGAAATCTGTTGATGTTAAAAGGAATCTCGCTCCGTTTAGAAATTAGACTGTCAACCGACAGGTTGTCGATGTCACTGTCTCCATTCAGGCTCGCTGAATCACTTTTGTCGGTGCCTTGCTCGGCTTTCTTTGTCAGCAAAAACCCCTTCACATCGCGAATAAGAGAGAATAACTTCGTCTCAATCTTAGTGATTTCTTCGAGTTTTTGGTGCAGTTGACTTTTCAAGTCATCGCTGTCTGGAACACCTATAGGGCTACCAGGGCTGGCAGCAGCGTGATCTATGTGGCTTGCTATCTCCTGTTTTACAACCTCATCAATCAATTCCTTAGCTGTGACCATATGAGGTTTGCTCGGCGCATGCGCCTGATCTGCTTGTGCATGTTCTTGTTCTTTCTTCTTATGGAGTTTCGTCAAAGCTTCCTCCACTGCCTGGCGAATCCCAGCCTTGTCTGTGTAACTGTTCTCGACTTTTTCTCTGAGATCATCAGCAGTCAGCAACGTGTGTTCCTTGAACGCATCCATGATAGGAAATGCTCCTCGTTGGTGTGCATCGTCCTGTTGTAGTTTTTCTCTCAGCAAGCTGCTGCTGTCGTAGCTTGAACTGAAAAGGTCGTCACCAAGGCCGATATTAAGACCCAGTAGATCATCTGAAAGAATGAACACAAAGTTCAGTCAACTAATCGACACAATGATCCATATGCAGCTTGGACATGTCGGTAGCATCAAGCTCATCAATCGGGGAAACGACATTACAGCGTTAAAACATCAGACAAGTGATATTAGTATTACAAGAGTAACCCTTCGCGTTTACCCCTGTCCCCTCCCCGTGGGAAAAACAGCGAACAGCTAGTGACCTTGATCCTGAATCCTCTACACTGTAAAACTGGGATAGATTGGCTTACATTTCCTTGGCTTTGTATAACCAAATACTCGAGAATAGGCCTTGACGGCAGGAATCGCACTTAGTTTAGTGTTTTACACGTTGATCTGTTCTCCTACTAAACAATGTTCAGTCAACAAACAGGCTTCCAGTACCGTCCACTATTTGGCTATTCGGTTGTGTGCAGAACAGACGTCTTTTGAGTTTACCTTTATATTTTTATCGTAACAAGAAGGACTACTACTCGTTTGAGAAGGCGATGCATGTAGGTATAACTTCACATATTCCACTAAAGGTCTTTCTTTATGCGTACGTACTTTTGTTTTGAGCCACTGAAATCGTACTTTACTGCAAATGTTTTTCGCAGCTGTGTTTTCAACTCTGAAACAACGGGGGAAATGTCAGAAGTGAAGTAACAATGTCTTTCTCAGCAATTTTAACGAACCTTTTTTGGACGAATCTGATGACCACTCTGCGTTGACCACTGCAGTAATGTAAAAAGCTAAGCACAAAACAGTTGACATGATCCATGCATGGCTCCAGTACATTATGGATCCTTGAAGTGAAGTAAAGGATACAAATACTTTAAAGATTAGCTCCACTATGCATTGCATTGTAAAGTCAAAAGATGTAGATGTAAGATGAAATGTTTATTATTATTTTTTCATCCAGTTTATAATAATTACAACTGCCTGAGCCCTCCTGAGTATGGTTTAAAACCCGATGTCGCAAGTGTTTCTAAATTCGAGATTAAATCGGATGGAAGTCAGGGTCTAATGGAGCAATGGCCACTGAACACCTTCAAACATTTAGATTGTTAGAGAACCGAAACAAATTGTTTCATTCAAGTATTCTTTTCTCTCAGCTCTGAGAAATTGATTTAGGATCACGAAGACGCAGGAATTCTTTTTCTTGTCCTCCCAAAATTAAAGAAACATTCGTACCTCGTTGTAAATCGCAAGTTCAGGTTTTCTTGATCATCGGAATTTTGAAAAAGTCTTTCTTCTTTCTTCGTAACTTTTCTGTCAAAATGTTAGCGATTACAGATTTTTCCTAGAGTGAGTGTTAATAAATTAAACATATCGTTTTCTGGTGTTTTACTCTTGTGAAACGGGTACCAGCCAGTGAACAGCCACTTATTCCCGGCAATTCTATAGTAGTGATTGTCAGACCTTAGTAACGACAAACATCAAAGACAAATTTTGTTCTACGAAATACAACGTTGGCTGAATATAGATTGTTGTATTTCACGTCGCACTGAAAACGCGATCAAGTTCCCTGCCTCTCTATTCTTAAAGAAAGAGTGAGCGGCGATCGTTTGTTGAAAAATTAAACCTACGGAACTGGTATATTAGTTTAACAAGGATATTGACGCGAAAAACATCTATTATGTTGTCACGTGACTCATTTGTGATTGTCTTTCAAACCAGTGTTTCGGGGGAGTCTCTCGCTTGTGACTCCTAACTGAAAAACGTGGAGATCAATCAATCTAAAAGATTGATCAGAAAATATTTCGCAAAATTAGACATGTTGGATTAAAAAAGTTGCCCTTGAGATGTTTGAGTTATTCGCGAACAAAATTAAAAAACGTCAGAAATCAAAGGTACAAATCAGTAGCATTTTACCACTTTTCGAAACTAGCCAGCCAAGAACTTGTAGAAGTAGAAAGCTATGCCGTGTATGCTGGTCTGTGATCAGAGTGGTTTTCTCCTATAAAGACTACTTTTCGCGGTCAAAAGTCCCGCTAGACCTTTCATATCTCCAGCAGCTGCAGTGGTCTCTCACCTCATGCATAATCCCCATGGAGTATGTTGTGATAAGATTTCAAGCCTTCCCAATCTTCTTATGCAAGACTTAATTCTGAGAGTTGCCTTTTAACTGACAACAAAGAGTTGCCCCTTATTGTATGTATCAGTGTCGATGCCGCTCGTCTCTGAATGGGCCTTAGCTTCCACTCACCATCGCAACAAGCACGCAGTTTGTCGAAGACGCTTTACTCTGTTGGATATGAAAGCAAGAAAAGCCGAGCGGTAATCGATTCATTCACATTCCAAAGTGATTTCATGATTTCCGAGATCCGACACGCTTGCGTGGTTTTGGTGTTGTTAGTAACTCGTCTCGCATCATGGAGAGCAACCTTAACGAGACTTAAATCTTCCCGATCAAGAATAGTCTGAAAATCTCGCTTCCCATAGAAAGCTAGCTAATCAGTCGAGGCAGTGTAAAAGACGCATGATAGATACATGGGTATTTACTTCGTTAAGAATGTGACCTGGAGGAATCGAATTTTGATGCGCGAGAGATGAGGCACGACCACACACCTTGACCTCACTGTCTTTGTTTTGGTTTCCCAATAAAGGTAATATTGGTCACATTAATTAAGTTTGTTATTAGAAATAGGGTATCTCACACTAACGTAGTAAAATGATTGTTTCCAAGTTATGACTTCTCAAAATTCATTACTTTTCTTTGTTGATTTAACTGTGTTGTTTTCCATTTATTTTTGTTACCTTTCACTGCTAGCAAACGGCAATTCTTTATTTAATTGATTAGTAAGAAAATAAGCTAGTTTTGGAAATCTAACCTGATTTCATTCTTTAGATTTGGATATAAGAGAAGTCAAATGACCCGAAAAAACAGCCATTGAAAAGTGATTAAAGAGTTCAGATTCTTTTGTGAACGCACCACTAAAATGGCTGAAAATGCAGGTGACATCTCTTGGGTCTTAATTAAGCTCCTAAGTCCTTAGCCTCGAGAAATCTATGTTCAGTTCAAATGATTTCTTTGTCGTTATATACAATTAATATTGGATGTTTCCAGCTTATGGTGTGTCCCTGCCAGATCTTAAGATCTGTCCTACAAAATATGATGGTAAATTTAACTGATTTACATATCTCGCACGATTTCACAATTAATTTTCTTGTTTTCCTTTCATAGAGAAATGAGGATCGCACTCTACATCACAAGTATTCTTTTCAATTTACAATGCTTTTCCGTTGGTTTCAAAAGCAAACTCAGAAAAGAGACAGATAGCAAAAACTCAGTGCAAACAGTTAAATATCAAGAGCATCGAGATGTGTCCTTGCTTTATGGAGCTACAAAGGACTTGGAAGATTCTGGCCATGTAGCGGTGAACGATTTTGAAGGGAGTGGCGAAAACCTAATTCCAGATTTCAAAAAGACGAAGAAAACTAGAAAGCATCATCTGAAAGGTCTGATAAGGTTTCCTCATGGACGAAATGTCTCTGCGACGAAAAAGCAAACCGTTCTAACTAATAACAAGAATCTAATTCAACATCAGGACCGTGGAGTTGTGGCGCCTACTGTTAAGGTGCGTCAAGTTTATCCTACTAAACCAAAAAGAAAAACCCTTGGCATTAAAAGTCATCTGAAAAACACATATCGAACAATAAAAAAGCATAAAATACCAAGCAGAAACACTCGGCGCGGATATACAACAAGGAAACGAACCAACGTAGAAGACGATCTAAGCGACGAACGTCAAACCATCTCAAAGACTCTCAGCTCCCTGGACGATATTCAAGGTTCGTACAGCAGGGGACTCGACATTGACGGCATGGATATCAAGGAAGTTAATATGATCGATAATAGGACTCTCTCAGACTATTTTCACGCCTTAAATGATAATGCAAGTGATAGCGCTAACAACAACAACAATTATGAATACACGCCTACATCCACTCAACCTGCAGCATACCCAAAGTTAGCATGGGATGATGGCCCCGCGCCTTCAAACACAGATGAAAACAGTGGTAATGATGATTTCTACGATGCCATCGACCGAGGAGACGAGCCTCCACCGATTAAAATGAAAAAGGTTCGTCCAACAAAGTCTCATTTCAACAAGATGATGCACAAATCAAACAAAGATTCCAGCTCCATATCGGCAAATCCACATTTAACCTCTTCTTCTAAATTTCGTTTACCCTCCCAGGAGGACTTTGAAAACTTTTTTCGCGGAATGCTGGATCATTTTGGACATGGAAGAAACTCAGACAAATCTGAAGAGCAGAGTGAAGCTGATGATGATCATCACGAACCTCTTGGTGGTCAAAGTAACATGACAGCCTTCTTGGACGCTCATGGTAAGCATCGTCAAGGAGATGTGACAAAACTTGTTTCGTTGGGAAACCCAGAAGTAGTGCAAGTACCAAAACAAACGCAGCACAACAATGTGGGTTCTGATGTTGATACAAATCCACCGGTTTTCAACGATGAACAGGTCGGAAGAGATGGAGAAGGATTTGCATCGTTCCTTCCACCACCAGGGAATCCTAACACGTGGACTGGTACACTTGACAACAACAGATACCCATCACATGATCCCTCGTCATCACCAAACAATCCGGCGGAAAATGCGGGTAATCCTCCCTTTACTTTGCATATGCCACATCAACAACATGCGAAACAAGTCAATCCATATTTTTCGAGGCCGCAAGAGGACAGCTCACCTTTGACTCCACCTTTTACAGGAACTCGAATCATGGGGGGCAAAATATCCGGGGGTCAAATTTCCGGCGGTTTGATTCAAGGGGGACAGATAAAAGCAGGGTCGATAGAAGGTGGCGTCATTAAAGGAGGCCAGGTTACAGGCGGGCGAATAACCAACGGGACTATGGAGGGTGGCGTGATTTCTAAAGGACAAATGTTAGGAGGACACTTAGTGGATGGTAGACTTGAGGGAGGGCAACTGTTAGGCGGAAATGTCTTCGGAGGGAGAATACTCGGAGGGAGTGTGGAAGGGGGAAATATAAAAGGTGGAGTGGTGGCAGGGGGGAGATTTCGAGGAGGAAATATGCAAGGAGGTGTACTTAAAGGAGGTGAAATACAAAGCGGAATTATAAAAGGTGGTAAAGTGGAAGGTGGTATTTTGCACGGAGGTAACATTGAAGGTGGCGAGTTAAAGTTTGGGGATATATTCGGAGGGACTCTCAAAGCTGGCTCCATGCTAGGCGGACAGCTGAAGAATGGTACAATTGAGGGAGGGACATTGAAAGGAGGAACAATAGAAGGAGGTGTACTCAAAGGGGGAATCATGGAGGGTGGGCAACTGAAGGGAGGGCTTGTTCTCGCTGGTAAGATCAAGGGTGGAGTCATTGAAGGAGGCGTAATAGAGGGAGGGGAGATTGGAGATGGTGTTATAATAAGAGACGGTAAAGTTAATGCTACAATCATAGGTACAGGGAGTTCTATTGATAAGAATCAGAGTCTTGGTGGGTTGTTTAAACAAGGGGAAAATTCACAGCAGTTGGGACTCAAAGTTGACCAGCAGAAATATCACCTCCAAAGTGGCAATACTGTGCATCAATCAAAAGCCATGTCAGCCTCAGCCACAAACCCACCAACACATATCATCACAACTGACCATGGGTTAAAGGCAGTCAATCCAAATTTTAACGTTAAGGTACCTTTACGCGAAGGAACTCTGAAAATGCTAACGGAGGAAAATGATTCAACGGAAGACGACGACCTTGAAAAGTTATTGTTTGAGGGGAAGTCTGCGAATGAAAACACCCCTGAACTTTCTTCTCAGAGGTTCTTTGAAGAACAAGACCAGCCCAGTCTTGTTCAAAAGAAAGATTCCAAGCAACACCATGTTGTTTTGGACGGAGTCGGTTTTGATCTCCCAAACGAAGATTTCGTGGATCTCATTGACAAAATGAAGCGCGGCCCAAAAGCGGTTGAAGACCTCTTCAGTTATTATACAAAGCCAAACATAAAAGAGCACTTAAAAATCGGACACATTTCAAAAACAACAAAGCTATCAACTTCTCCGCATCTTAAAAAAATTGAACATATCAAGCCAGAAGATCTGGAAAAGAAACTTAGCAGCCCTACGAAACCTAGGTCCAGTGTTACGCGGTCGGATAAGGATAAGAATGCAAACAATGACAAGGAAGAGGAATCCATTTCAGCATCATCAGCTGCTCACAACGGAAAACTTAAGGCCTTGAGTTTTAGTACAAAGGACGCTGAGAAACGTAAGTGATCAGTGCTAACACAAAACAACATGCAACGAAGTAGACTACTAGGAAACGTCAGTTTTTTTTTTTTACGTTGTGTTGTGTTGTGATGTGCGTTCTTTTCTATTCTTTATCTTTATCAGTGAGGCCGACATATCACTGGTCTTTAAACAAACTCATCAAAGATCGGATACCAGGAAGTCCAGGGCCAGCTATACGAACACACGGAGAAATGACAGCTATAAGGGGAGGACTTCATCTTAATGGTCATAACGCATGGCTGGGAGCTGGTGACTTCTCTGGAGGATGCATTAGTGGTATGGTAACATTATAGTCGTGTTATTGTGATGTAAAAGAAAACAACTACATAAAACACAAAGGAACACTACTTCTATGGCTTTGATACACTGAGATATCTCAATCCCGGTAATACAATAATTGTTGAATTAATTGAATCGGAAGTGAAGCGAGAAAAGAGAGAACTTTAACACAGCACGAAATAGCAACTTAACTGTTCCGTAAAGCTGCCGTAAAGCTGCCGTAAAGCTCGCATTTACGGAACTTTACGGATCTTTACGAAATCGTAAAGTTGAACTTTAAGCGTCTTTACGGGGTTCTGTTAAGACACATAAGGGGATACATTTACGGAACTTTATCGCATCGTAAAGTTGCGTGAAGCTGTACTTTACTATGTCCGTAAAGTTTTTTCAAAGCACTGTAAAGGCATCCTTTCATACGGATTTACGGACACGTCGCGTAAAGCTGTACCTTACTATGTCGGTAATGTCCTCTTAAAGCGCTGTAAAGGCATCCTTTCATAAGGCTTTATGGACATCAAAGCCACGCAAATGCAAGCCCAATATCGTCCGCATTTTGTTCTGTTCAGCACTCCACTAAGCTCAAGCACTTGCTGGAGGGCGCAGGATACCAGGCTGATCTTAGCATTAATTTTCCTCATCTTACACACCTAAATCAAATTCCAAAACTTTTACTTATTACTGAACTAAATCCGAATCAAGCCATTTCTAGTACCTCACTCCATGAAAGGTTTAGTAACATCCTCCCCTCCTTCTTTCATTCATTCATTTATCCTTAAACACGGTTTACTCTGCTCAGATCCTGATACCTGTGATGATGGCCTATCGTTTGAGATGACCTTTCGACTAGACAAGGATGCTCTAAAGTACAACGACATGAAGTACATCGTGGATTCGGGAGCCTCGACTTTTAACTCCAAAGGCTTTACGTTGTACACGGTACAAGGGAATCTGAGAGCTGATTTAGCAGTTGCAAACAAAGAGTTTTGTGTACAAATTCCTCTGATAGTACAAAGATGGCAGGACGTTCTTGTCACATGGAAGAAAAGCGAAGGTAAATACCACTTCAACAACACCGACTCGGTCGCATGGCATGATCATAATTTGCAGTTTAGTATTTATGAAATCCCTTGAGTTGAGTTGTCAGGGTTGTGACGGGGTTATGCGTACGTGTGAACGTGTGTGAAATAGGATCACAACTTTGCCACCCACCTTTCCTTTAGCAACGTGCAACAAACTTTGCCGAGAAGTGATTTACTAAAAATCCCTAAATTGGCTTTACTCTTGAACACCGTGCCGAGTTTGTTATCGCCTAGTATGCGTTTCTACCTATTCGCTCGTTGTTTAAGTCTAATAACAACACCATTAATCGATTGTCGATCTTATATCTCTAACAGGAATGAAAATGTACGTTAACTGCGAGCTGAAGGCGCACTCCAAAGGGAGTGAGCACTGCATTGGCTGTCACTCTCACGGCTGTCACGTGACAGACACTAACACGCTTCTGATGATTGGCAGGCCAAACTACAGCCCTCACTTTCACTGTACCAAGTTTGACAGCGGCGACATTTCCTTCTGGGAGCGGTACCTGTCCACTAACGATGTGGAAACATTGTGTGGAGCACCCACAGGTAAATTACATGTCTTTGATACTCAGACGGCAAAATTCAAATTCCATTATAAAACAGAAAATATGAAAAGTATAAATCGGCAGAGAAATAAAGTACATAAATATTATCCTATACATAAAGTGGAAAAATGGCCCGATAATATATGTTTTCAACTTCCAGCCTGAATGAAACCAGATACTGGAAATTGCAGTCTAAATTTCCGCATCTTGCACGAGTCGGGTTGATAATTTAGCATAAATTTGCATCATAACATCCTTGGAACAATTCACAAAGGATACACTACATCCCCGGGACTACGTCGCATCACTGTCATTTGGATAATACTCCACAGCGTGCAATGAAATAAAATAGATGAGAAAATTCATCTACTCTTACGGTTGGCAGCCGGATTGTCGCCTGCTGCTTGAACAACGAGCGAAAAAAACCGTTTGCTCTTTCATGCCAATCGAAATGTTTTTGTTAGGAGTGGCGTGACACGAACAAAAGATAATCCTTTGCTAATATTGCTCAACATCGATCGGTTCAACAAAAAATAACTTTTACATTGACAATAATATTTGATTATTCTTTCAGTCGTTTCGTCTGGTCGTCTCGCTTGAAAGAGAAATCTACATAATTATACAACTGAGTAGTTTGTGTTATTGGAACGAGTCACTCTTGACCTCAAAAAATGAACCCGCAGGAAAATTCTTAAAGACCAGTCGTGAATTGCATGATTTGGTCTTATTTTGTGGAACCCTTTTGAAAATGGAGGTTTCCTCCTTGTCACTTATATAAAAAAATGCAATGGCATAATGCTGCATTTTCATTGAGTTGTTACTGAGCCGCGGACAATATCTTTTAAATAGAGGCGATTGGCACAATCGCAGGGAAAATGCCAATAATTAGGAAATACGACCAAAGAGAGATTCATTACGCTGTTTCCTAGGGAAAAACATGTCCCCATAGGAATTTAATGATCTGGCTCCTAAATAATGATGCTGCAAGTTTTCGACCGGAACGAGAGCGGAATAATCCTCGAGAAATATTTGACATAATAGACAAAGCTGGTGTTTTGCATCAAAATAAAGCCATGAACGCGCAGAAGGCGGAATCGAACCGCTCCGACGCTAATCGGCTACAGGTTTGAAGCCTGCACCCCACACCAGTGAGGGTCATCCGCGCAATATAGCAATTAGCCATCGATGGTTATTTATTTCCTCCACACTGTACGCCTCCACACTTGTGGTACGAGAACGGGTATCGACAAATAACAGATGATTGTATTTTCCTACAGAAACTTGCATCGTCTGTTTCTTCCGAAATATTCTTCTATGAGCTTATTGATTTTTTCCCCCAAAATGTAGCATTATTGAATGGTGTCGTTTGTTTATGATAACTTGAACGCATCTCATTTACGCATGCGTAATAATAACACATCAAATTTGCGCTCTATTTTGTGCTTTAAAATGGCTATTTTTTGTAAGCATGAATATAATAAAACTTAATTTTATGAATATTGAATTTATTTTGCACATGGAGAGGTCATTTTTTATTTCTTTATTTACTTATTTACTTATTTATTGATCAAATAACAGGAGAAAAGGTCTAATATTCGTATTCTACGAATTATTTAATTTTATATCTTCTTTGAGTAAGTATCTATTTATTTATTTTTTGTTTAATTTTCAGGTGAGACCGGTGACACTGAGAAGGCCAGCGCATCGAATCCCACTACTTTTCAGGAAACTAGTCAATTGGCATTATCAGCAGCGCCTGTCAATCAAGCTACTTTTCGAGCCAATCCAGTGCAAAGTTATATCGCAAATCAACCATATTTTAATCGATTTACAGGTAAGGGGGTGATGACGCCGTCTTCTTACCGTCCAATGTCAAGATTTTCTAGTTTATCTTCAAGTGAGGCAAGTACTTTTAATAGATACAACACCTTCCCTGCTGCCTCTACATCGGGTCTTAACGGTGATAATAGACTCGATCGTATAACGAAACAACACAAGGAGAAACCTGTTTCAAGGCAATTGGAAAATAAGGAAATGTCCCCATTCTCAATGTCAGGGACAATACCACTTTCAACCGGAAACATCCCGATTTCCCGCTCTAACTCTTATTTATTTCATAACCTTTTTCCTCTTGCAAACTCTAATGATCTGCGTGGAAATGATAATAAGCAGAATAAGGGTACTGGCTCCTCGTTTTATTCGAACCCTTTCACGCAAAACGCAATTCTGACAAATTCATTGCCTTATTCCCATAAGGAACGTACGTATAGTGTAACGCCGCACCCTGTTGAAGCAGGGTCACTGAGAAACAGATTTACGTCTGTTTCACGAACTGACGCGTTAGCAAGCAATATTGGTTTATATGAGAACCAAAACAAAATTACTTCTTCTTCGCCATTAGTAAATGGTTATCTAAAAGATAGTACATTCCCGAACGATGGGATCACGCATAGTTTCCATAACACTGAAACTGGACAAGCGTTGCCTATTAACCCATACTCGTATTTTAGACTTCCCGTAAAAACAACTCGAAGAGATAATTTTCAGCTAACTCAATATTCGTTCTTTAAGCCTGTTTCTACTAACGTAGCTAATGATTCCCCTTTTCGATCACCATTGAACAGTGCATTTTACCCCCGCCTCCCTCTATTGGGGAAAGGCGGTAAAATCTCTTCAGCTGAAGATAAAGTTGTAACTGAAGGGGAACTAAAAGAGAAAGGGTTGCTTAGCGACATTTTGTCGCGAGACCACATACGCCGCAAACCTGGTAAAGTGAGAAAAGAGCAATTAAGAAACAAATAATCTTGAAAGTATGTTATTAAGCTCAACTGATAAAAAAAAACTCCTACGGAAATTAGCATGGGATATATAGTGGCTGAGGGTAGCCAGTATTTTACAGCTGGATATAGCATGGCATTTTTTCAAAAACGAACGGCGAGCGAGAATTTATCAGCGAAAAAACTACTTAGACTATATGAAGACGTGTGCTATGTTCTTTTGTGAGGGAGAAGTCACGTCAGTTTCCGCGTGAAAGGAAATAGCAGGAGTCTGCACGCAAGCTAAAAGCTACTGAAAGTTTTCAGGAGTGAGTAATTTAACATTATTTTTAACCACTTGTATAACGCCTTTTTATTCTTGTAACACTTTTAACAGTGAATATAATACTGTATTTAAATTTCAATCTAAATATTCTTATTAATCAGTAATTATTCTTATTAATTATTAATTCTTGTTAATAATCTTATTAATATTCTTATTCATCATTTTAATCCTTTTAATGAGTGTTTTATACCCCTTATCGCATTGCTGTAAAATAAATTACTGATTCTCGGCTAGTTGAACGAGAGATATATCCCCCAAAGAAACTGCAAAATGTACATACATTTCATTGCAAGCCCCTTTTTTACCTGCATTTCATCAAAATTACCCTCTATCATTATTTAATTGCTACTGTGTTCATTATTTAATTGCTACTGCTGGACATCTATTACCATAGATTACCCTCTATGATAAGAGTGCTGTTTTAGAGAACTCTTTTTTCTGTTCTAAAAACCACCGGTTTAGTAGAACTGTTGAAATGTAGAACTGCTGTTTTATTATGAAGGTAAAAGCAGAATTCATAACCTTTTGGCAAGTTAAGTTCTTTCTCTAACGAGTTCGAGTCTTCTTGAATTGTTGACCAATCAAGACGATGCTTGTTCTCGATTGAGTTAATACAGTAAGCACACAATGAGACGGATATCAAGAATCCGCCAACAATCTTTACTGCATGACAAGGGGTTGTTAGTTTTGTTGGAAAGCCTTCCTTCCGTAGCTATCCCTTCACACTTTCCTTGATTTTCTCTCTCTGGAATGAGCCGCTATACTTATCTGGCTATAAACAAAGCTTTTCGTGTTATTTTTCATACCAGTTACCACTCTTGTTCAGTGATCTGGTTAATGCAGTAGATATTGGTAGATCCTTTGAAGAATCGTCCCATCATTTATACTGTCCAGGATCTGCTTTAATATCGAGACCTTGCAGTTATTTTAAACTTTAAACTATCAAAAATCAGAGTGAATAGGAAGTCAGCCGTTTGAACTTGTTTCCTAATAAAGACATTTTTTCGTCAAAGAATGGATTCGTTTTGATGTTTTCTGTACATTTATCTCAGGTATTGGAGTGGTAACAACAGTTTCTCTTCTCTTCTTTATTCTGCTTCTCTTAACGTTTCTCTAACCTTCTTACCCCCAGTACCTGGTAAATTTCGCACGAATAGCCATCGGAGGTGTCACTGGAGAAGTCCTATAAGAGACACTGTACTAAACAGTAAAATATGCCCGATTTACAGTATGCAAATTATATTGGATTACCTTAAGCAACCACAAAAAGTTTTATGCTTCATTTTATACAGTTTTCAAACAAGACTTTTGTTGACAAACTCAAACATGTACTCGCAAAGATCGCGGCCTACCAGATTACGTTTCTAGACTCAAAAAAATTACGGCAAAATTAACTATAACTATTTATGAGGTTCAGAAAGCCGGCGATGTGACAATTAGGACAATTTACCATTTTGTCGGCATAGAGCAGAGGGTTATGTGCGGGTTTAGGTGTGAGGTGAATAGTTGGATTAGAGTTTGTATGTCTTGAGCAGAGTAAGACATTATGAGGTCAGCCTTCGCCACGTGCACAAGTCATGTTCGTCTTCTTTTTCTTCGTTATGCACCAATGTGGGTTTCGTTTTATTTCTTTAGTGCTGTTATATAAAATTAGATCCCCGTAAGATCCTATATCACCAAGTATTTGTATGCAGTACGTTAAATTAGGATACCCAATAAAATCTCAAGGGTGGCACCAATTCCTTGTTCGGGGGCTTACTTTTTCCACCTGTTGGTTTTTAGAGGTTTCGTACTCGACTTTGGTTCACTTAGCTTTCACACTTCAGTAACAGTCTGCGTTACCTTTAATGATTGAAAAAATAGCTTGGTAGCTTGGCTGACCAACGCGTCCAAAATGATCACGTGTATCTGGACGTGCAGTGGAGGATAAATTCCCACTTTGAAACTACAAGTGGGTGGGGGGGGGGGGGGGAGGTGGGGTAGAATACTTTCCTTCGGTGGTAATGGGATCAGTTTAGTGGACAACTTCTGTAATAGCTATGATGCCGGGTACGCGCATGCTCGTTGGATAAACTGGAGTTCACTTGAGTTCACCGAAGAATTTAAATTTTTACTTAGGACTAGTTCCCAGGGCAAATGGTTTGAGTCATCAACTGTTCACAGCCTGGAGTGTGTGGAGCCCATGCTCCAAGACGTGTGGAGTTGGATTTCGGGTTCGCAAACGCTCCTGCATTAATCCTAGGCTCTTCCCTACTGGCGGGCTGTGTACCGGGCTTTCCATTCAACATCAATCATGTTTTGACCGAGCGTGTCCTGGTAAGAAAACTGTATCTCTGAGTGACTGTGTGTCTCTGTCTGTCTGTCTGTCAGTCTGTCTGTCAGTCTGTCTGTCTGTCTGTTTGGCTGGCTGGCTGGCTGGCTGGCGTACCGTCCATTTATTTGTCTGCTCGTCGTGGTCCGTGATACTGATGAATTGACATCGTATCACGACAAACTTATGTTCTTAGTTAATCACTAGATCAGCCAATTTTAAGATAACAGCAGCACCGAAAAATATCGTAGACTTCAAATATAAGAATAAACAAAATGAAGAACTGATGACGGCGGAAAGGATAGAAAATACTATGGCCCTGTATTTAACATTTTAAACTTTACAGTAAATGCCGCGCATTACTTGTTTCGAAAAAAAAAAGTGATAGATGATGCTGTGGTAACCAGTTACAGCTCGAATTATGGGAGACTAATTGGAAAAAATGAACGAACGTGCGAATGGAAGAGCCGCAGGCACAAGTTTTCCCTTACCGTTAGCTTTATATATCTCTATCTTACAGCATACACTCAGATGATACCAAGCTCAAGCCTTTCTGGACCACAAGTCCGACTGTTTAACTACAATCCACTGGCACTTTATTCAGGTAATTATAAAAGTGCATGAAACCCCAGAAACATCATCAGTAAACTGTCCAAGATTTATCAAGAGCTCTCAAAGTCCAACAAATTTTAGGAACATTATGGCAGTACAAACTTCATCACCATTTCAACTGGTATAAACGCATATTTAGGTAGGATTGGTCAGAATAAGTTAACAATTGAACTGGGTAATAAAATTCAACAGATACGATCTAATGTTTTTCGAGAAAAAGGTAGGTTAATATTGTCATGCAAAATGGGATCAATTATTTTCAAAAGTTCTTTAACTTGGCATTTAGTATATATCTTTAGTTTATCCGAGTTAAAATTTATGTTTATCATCTGATCAGTAACAACTTTACTTTCAACAATCTAGGATTTCACTTTCCTCGAATTCCCAGTTTACATGGTGTTACTGAAACTGCTCTCGCTCGTGCACTGGTTGTAGGTAAGGAAACAATCAAGAGTGCTTTGATCAATGTAAAAGTCTTAGTAAATCCCAGGTTGGATGTTATCAATCACCCGTGTTGGCTGCCAGTGTACAGGTGCATACGATATGTTTGCTTTACATTGGTGTCAGTTGAATTGTATTGCTATAAGGGAGGCAGTGATTAAGGACTTTTTTTCCACTTCGATACAGACGGGGGATACAGTGACTGGTCAGAGTGGGGTACCTGTGACAGATCGTGTGGAGGAGGTGCACAGGTACGGACTAGAATCTGTAACAAGCCCATTCCCTCTGGGGGCGGAAAGATGTGTCATTCATTAGGTCCAGCCATTCAAGTTCGACGCTGTAATCGTCATGGCTGCCCAGGTACGGACTTGTGTGATTTTAGTATAAACGATGTAAAACTCAGATAATCCAGACAAATTTAATATGTTGGGGTGAGGATCAATACACCTCACATTACATAGACAATTAGAAATAAGAAATCAAACTCTTCAGTCGGCTACTAATCTAGAACTTACCTTCAGCAAAGATTGAAAAAAAATCAAAACTTGCGATAGCAAGGAATACTTTTAACGGGCCACAAAATTTGAGAAAGCTAAGTTCTCCAGCAACGAACTTAGCACGGATAGAAGACTTTTGGAGAAACTGCATTCCAATTTAAGTTGAGTGGGATCAGTAGTCATGAATCCTCGTTTTCGTGGATGCGGCCACTCGCGGCCATTTATCCTGAATGAAAAGGGCGGGAAAAATGTAAGTCGCAAAAGCAGTAACATTTAACGCTGGAGTTTTACTTACCTTCAGTCGTAGACAGTGATGTTTTGCGATATCCCAGTCAGCTGGTGATTTCGTGGTAGATGTCTTTCGTTTCCAGAAGGAATGAAGCAGATAAATTGGAAATGAAGCTCAAAATTACGCCCTACCTTGAAACAAGGTCTAGTCGACATGGTCGTGGACGTTGTCTAGTCAACTGACTCGACGCATGCGCTCCACGTTCTCTCGTACCAATCCGTAACGACCATGGGTGACGAAAGAGTCGAAATGTTTACTTTATCTCACTTCACATAAGTTAGCCTGTTAGATTGCCTTCAGAAGTGTGTGACTGTGTTTATACTTGTTGTTTTCCACAGTTGATGGAGGATATAGTCCATGGAGCGGGTTTGGTCCTTGTTCAAAAACATGTGGCAGCGTACGCTTTCAACGCCGCATGCGAACTTGTACAAATCCTGTACCAATGAACGGCGGGAAGCCATGTTTTGGACAACCTGTCCAAACTAGAGCCTGTAGCATACGGAGCTGCCCAGGTACTCTAAAGTGTAGACAGATTCTGGCACGACTCGACCCCCCATTAGCAGGGTTTTTTCCGATTTTTTGGGGGGACTAAATAGTGTAATGTGACTCAGATTTTGTAGTCTGTCAACAGATTCCCTGGGCTGGTTGCTCTTATCGCCACTTTTCCGTCTTATACCCTCGTGGGATATAGTCGCTGTCTTAGCTATAGGATACGTCATTCACTCTGTACAAATCTCTACAAAGGATGATGATTGGCTACCTGCGAATTGTTGAGGCAACCCGTGTCGGGGGAGTGGGCGGTACAATGGCCTAGCATCCCATATTGGGGGAGTCACTATAATCCATGTCATAATTTTTAGGAAAGTTTATTTTTTGCTGCTTACAGAATGCGCAACGGTGCCGGCACTTAAGAGTCATCTGGCTTATCCGGTTCATGGGATTATAACGGACTAATTTCTCATCTGTTGTCTTATAACACAGTAGATGCGGGGAGACAACTGGATCATTTCTGACACTATATATTCTCGAAACTTGAAGTACTTATCTGATTCATTCAATTGTTTATTTTACGTAGTTGATGGAAGATACGGTATGTGGTCACCATGGCTACCTTGTGATGCAGATTGTGGTGGAGGGATTCAAGAGAGAAACCGCTTTTGTAATAACCCGGCTCCACAGATAGGCGGAAAAGACTGTGCCATGCTGGGCTCTGACAAACAGACACGCCTGTGCAACCTGTTCCCTTGCAATGTTAATTTTCAGTGATACAGCCGCCATTATTTGGAATTTCAGGTGAAGCACCGAGTCACCAAGTCACCCGTGAAATCGATCACATTACGTCTACAAAGAACTCCATTGGCTGGCCAAAACCAATATTAATTCATCATCATTATCATCATTATTATCGCCATTCATCGCTGGCCATCCAACATGTACAAAAGCTGATCAATATACACTGACGATGATCAAAAACGAAGGCATTCATACAATGTCATAATAACCCTGTTGTTCGGCAATAAAAATACGAAAAGTTAATAAAGAAAGAATTAGTTCCATTGTCCTGGCAGTTAATGCGTGCATTGTAAAACAGGAAGCTTGCCGTCAGCTCGACTTTCAAATTAATTATTGTTACCTAGCAACAATACTGACTATGAACAAAAAATTGCAGGTTCTTTCAAGATTGACTTTACATGCTGGTCCAATTCGAATTATTCTTGTTTAATCATTCAACCATAGCTAATATGATGCTGCAGACCAGAAAGTTATTCATTGCCTCTTTTTCGGAGCGTATGATCAGAAACTTCAGAGCACTTTCAAACACACAGAAAAATCTCGTTATTGGTTTACATGTGAACAGTCGCCTGAACATGTCAGGAATGTTACTATTAATTACCGTTTTGAAGCATTAATATGTAGTCACTCCAATAGTAACTTCAATGCCCGTTATACATGTCTTCAGTTTAAAATAAATATATATTTGCGAACAACTGAATATGTTCTTCGTGAGCGGAAAATTCGTCACAGTCGGGATTCACTGTATGGGCGCTGAAAAACTGCTTATCATACAAGTACGAAAATTTTTTGGACAAAGTATGTCAACTTCAATCAGGTTCAACTGATGAGTCAAGTAAGAAATTACCAGAAGAGTTACTAGACTGTGAGCGTTGACAACCAATGTAGGGAAGAATAAAAAGTCTGTTATGACGTAGCGAGAAGCTCGCGAGGACAAAGTTGGCAATCATGGTTGCTCTCCATAAAAGAGAGATGGAATGTAGAACGGGGTAGCAGTCTTATGTAACATGTATTATATACACTTCTACGCATTCATTTATTTTTTGCCACTCCACACAAATGGCAAAGTTCCAGCAATTTTCTTAAAATAATAACAACTATAAATTTAACAAAAACTAAGGATTCTGTACACAAAGGAAGACAGGATTGATCAGTTCAAGCGTTTGAGTTCAAGCTCAGGTGTCAAATCACTATCATTAGGCTGATTAGCACTCCGTGGCGTCCGTTTAGTCTAATCAACACTCCGATTGGCTTAATAAGCATTCCAGTTGCCCCGAGAATGGCAAGCTTTCATTTGGGTGTAAGAGTAGAGCCATATACATGTATTTATCTTTACACTACATATAGTGTACAAATTGTTTCGTTCTCCATTTTAGAGGTGTGATTGCTTCAAACAAGGCTACCGCACAAAATTCTGTGTAAATTGACAAATGAAAGTCTGAGGTAGAAACAAGAGACTTTCAATTAATTATCAATCTAAGCAAGCTGCACGCTGCAGGAGCAGTCAAGATGAAAGTGCAGACTCTTCCTGGGATAGTTTTATCAAGAACTGGACTTGAAACTCAAACTCATGAAAGGAAAGAGAGGTAAAGAACTGCAGTTTCGACTGTGCTCTGTTTTGGTAGTGTACATGGACAACATGTAAAACAGGGTTAGAGGTTAAATCTTTGGTATTCGGCCCAAGAGGTAAATAAGTATCCATATTTTACCACAGTTCGTAGACTGTGTCATTGATAGAGTTCTAAAATCTGACTTAGACATGTATATATTAGCAGAATTTTTTCCTCCCAGATTTCTTTCTGTCCTTTTTGACTTTTATAACTCCTGATTGTTCATTGGCCTTTGCTTGTTGTTCTTTCTTTTGCCGTAAAACCATGCGAGTTATTGCATTGAACACCTGGAAAAAAACAAGCATTAAGCAGTCAGTATAATAAAATGGTTGACTCTTTTAAGAAATAGTCACTTAAGGCGTTCCTAATTATGACTGACTGGTGAAAGACTGTCCAACTGGCTTACCAAATAAGTAGTTGACTGTTGTTGCTGTTATTATTGTTGACTGAAGGATCGACTGACTGACAGACAGACAAACAGACAGACAGACAGACAGACAGACAGACTGACTGACTGACTCATTGAAGCAGAGTTCCTTTGATTAATGAAACTTTTGAATTTGGTAATATTTGATAAATACTACTCATTGTTTTTCTTAAATTGAACTTTATCTGGGAAATTAACTACATGAACAGGTCCTATAGGCTGAGTGATACTTTGCTCTAAAAGTATTCTTGAACAATGTATCTTGTTGTGAGTGTCTTCCAGAGAAAAATGAGGGTAGTCTGTCATGTTTTTCCAAGGCAAAGAAAAGGCTCTATAAATTTACCAAATTATCACATACCTCTTCTACATTTTTGTTATCTTTTGCACTTGTTTCAAACACTTGGATCCCCATTTGTTCTGCAAACTTCATTGCATCCTCTTTTTCAACAACTTTCCTTTCTGGATTATCATCTTTGTTACCAACTGTGTAGTGACACCAAGAGAGGTAAAACAGATTTTCACCACAAAACAATCTATCCCCTGACCAAATTATCAAGAGAACAGTCGATTGAAAGTAATAACCTCTCTATATGAGTCATTATCTGAGTTGTCACGCAAGGCCAAATGCTTTTTGTTAAAAATATTTTGTGTATAGCACATTGTGGTCCCCCATTTCCTTCAGAGGACTAATGCTCAAAGGGAAATATGAAGATATTTTTCCAGCACTTCCATTTACCTTACAGTAACTTCTCTGCCTCCCCTCAATATTCTGCTGAATGCTTTTCTGTCCTCATTGCCCAGCATTTAATTCCCATTCAATAACAAAATTTGAATTAACATTTATTTATGTTATTACATTGAACATACTCACCCAAAATTCTCACAACTTCATCGCAATTTTGATCAATTTCATGTAGCCATCTTTTCACATTAACAAATGTGTCAGCACTTGTCACATCATACACCACAATAACTCCATGTGTTCCTCTGTAATACCTAACACAGATACAGAACTAACCAATGAATTATTGTTGTAGGAGACATGTCTGCGGTGCATTGATATTCATCAAAATCTACATCTTTCATTTGCCTCATTATTTATAAATCTAAGTCTTCTTTGCATCTGAATTGGGGAAGTACAGTGGCCTTATAATTACTGTGCTGGACTCCCGACCCAGTGTTCTGTATTTGAACTCTGGCTAGGGCCACTGTGTTGTGTTCTTGGGCAAGACACTTTACTCTCACAGTGCCTAGCAACTTCAACGGGCCAACCAGGACCAGCCAGCCAGAATGCTGGTGAGTGATCTGTGATGGACAACCATCCCATCCAGAGGGAGCGTGGCCATACTCCTAGCCGCTTCATGCTACAGAAACTGGAGTTATTAAAGGCCTGAGAGATATAAGCCAGTCTGGATTAAGAGGCTTTACTTTATGCATTTGAAATGTTGATGTTACCTGTATAGGAACCAAGATCCTGCCTACAGGAAGTAGCAATACTCCTAGGCTACTCCAATCCACTCAACAGGAAAAGACATTGTACTCAATGCAGATTAAAGTAATCCTGTGTTATTGATAGTTATTGCCGCAATATTAATGCTGAGACCAAGTACATCCAAACAGAATTTTACAGTAGCAATCACCAGCTCAAATTTAAGATTTTCTATCACCATTCTTACTAGCTTCTAGGGTTGCGCCTCACATGGGTAACTTTATTTTCCCGTTCGCGCAATTCCTATTGGTCCTTTTCTTCTTTTAATTATATTGTAATTTTGTGACCAATAAAGTTGATAGACAAAGTAGACAAAGCTCAGTTACCCAAGCCACCTTCAAGTTAATAAGGAAGAATGAGAAAAATACTCAGTGGAAAAAAACCGTAAATATGGAGAATGCCAATATCCTTCAAACCTGTTTATTCTAGCATTCAATACCAATATTAAATCATAATCAATTCTCAGATGTCAAAATATTTTAACAACAAAACAAAATGATAATGTATTTTCTACCACAAGTTTTGAAAGTACAGTGTAACTGTAAGAGCTATAAATTGCTCAGAGTGTGTTACTTACGTCGATGTTATGGTACGGAATCTTTCTTGTCCAGCTGTATCCCAAATCTGTAATTTCACCATTTCACCATCCACATTGATCTTTCTTATCTTAAAATCCACACCAATAGTCGTAATGTATGATCCTGTTTCCAATAGTAAACCAAATAGATTCTAATAATTTTTCAAGTTAAATCACATATAATGTATCAACAATAACCTACATTTGGAGAAAAGTATAAACAGACACAAGCACATGGACATTTGTGACAGTAAAGTGCAAGGCTAACAAAATTAAAAAAATTGGTAAGTGGTAAAAAATAGTCACCAACTGCAAATTATTAGTTGTCATATTGTAAAGTAAATGACGTAATAAATGCTCAAGGGTTTGCACTGCAGTGAAAGGCGAAGCAAAAGGATGGATTGACTCTGTGAACGCATTATTTAGTGTGCCCTAAAATAAAGAAGCTGCAAAATCAAACATGACGATCCAGTTGGCGATCAAAGAATCATGGGTTTGTTTTATTACATCTATTTGAATAAATCGTATCTTTCATCCACATGTAAGGTCGCTTTCCTCCAAGGTTAAAAGATTGACGAAAGAAAAGGTGAGTCGCCCACTGGTGACCGTCTCTTAGTATCTGGTTGCAATCACTCGATTTCTGGTTGCACTGGTGACCAGTGAGTCATAATTTCACACCCTGACAGACAGAGAGTGCTGTATTGTAAGTGTTAATTTAATGTATTATTTTTTGAATATTTTCACATAACACTGATTTTTTTTTGGAAAGACTCAGTTCAAGCTGTCAACAGAAAGAAATTCTGTTGTACATATAATGTACAAGATTGACAGTTTCACAATGTAAAATTTAAAAATGCTAAAGAGCCCTCATTCTTTAGTCCTTAACAGTGTACAAAAAATGTCACGTGTTCACAGTTCAAGAGTCGTCAGTGCAAAACCTTTTGGTACACTACTATTACATATGCTTTCAAACTTTCCCAAAACAGTACATCAAGGTAAAAACATTATCAAGCAATTTAATTTACCCTAAATTTCCATTTTAGTATCAATCAACATCGAAACTCATTACAAATTTAGGTTAATTTACCTGAAAACATATTATCGGCAAACCTGAGGAGCAAACTGCTCTTTCCAACACCTAGGTAGTGAAATAAATCTTAGGTTAGAGGAGAAAAGAAAGCATACATGTAAACATTTTAAACTCGCAATCACACTAACACAGCTTTACATAAAGTGCAAGTGACATTATATGTGGCTCTCATGTACATATAACTGGACTAAAACCTGAACCTGCTAAGTTGGTAGAACTGCTATCATCTTTGTGACTGCATAAGTTTCAGAATAATGGCATATGTACTAAAACCAGGAACACCGAAGCCTTACAAATAGGCAGTAACTTGGCAGTAAATTAGAAGCTGTTTATGATATTTGCAGACCAACCTTTTGAGGGTCTCAGTACATGTACTACACGACAACTAAGATCTCCTTCACATTAGTACATTTCAATACACGCTACACTGTTGTCACGTACAGCTCAGTTGAACTGATATTGCGCTCACTATCACCTAGATATCCCATGTTTTGTTTTCTGGACACTCTTAGTAACTACAAGATCACTTACTGAGTGCCCTCTCTCTATAGTGCGTACACATACACATTACTGATGTCAAATTCACTCTTTAAAAACTTACGTTACGTACGAGATCGACATAAACGTTTTGTCAAAAATGTTTACTCTTAAAATATTTTACTAGCATTACAGAAGAACTGTCTGAGCAAACAATGAAACAATAAATTTTCTAAATAGCTAAAATAGAGCTAGTTCTTACCAATATGTGATCGAATTAACATGTTAACTTGATTTACAATTCGTCAGAAAACGAAGCTTACAAGATCATTCATGTTACGTTTTAGTTACAATGCAAAGTTGACCAGTTTGTTTACAACTGCTTTATCAATCGACCGGGGCCCGCTTTTCACAATGGCCACGCTACAGAGAAGAGAATTATGTGTGTACGAAGACACCAATATATTATCACAAGATTTTACAATGGAATAGTTTGTTTGGGCGCCAATGAGTTTTCACAAACTGTTGTGGGTTTGGACGAAGCGATGTCAGATTTCACCGGTTCATCTTGAGGCCACCACGAAACTAGTACTCACCACTATCTCCAATGATTAGGAGCTTGAATAAATGATCATAATCCCTCGCAGCCATACCACAATACTCATTTAAAATATATATAAAAACCTATATAGAACAAGGAATATTTCGCCTTTGCTACCACAGGAAGTAAGCTTATATGAGAAGTCCAATGAAGTTTTGATCACGTGGTATTTCGAGGTGGGGCTTAGCTCTAACCAGTTTTCACACGGCAGCTAGCAAAGGCTTGGCTTCCCGGCGCTTCTTTCAATTACGTAACCTGGCCAACTAAGTGGAACGCCTTGCAATGAATGTGTTTTTCGTTTGAACCTGCAAGTCCTGCAAAATGAGCCTTTTGCGATTGAACAGGCTGTTTCAACTTGTCCATAAGCAACGCATTTGCCTTAAAAGTGGCCACATGCTAAGATGCCAAAATAGTTTACCATACAGTACTATATATGGAAGGTACCAAAGAAAGTTTGTTTCAACAGGAAGTTTTTGAGGGCTGAAAACGGAAGGGAAGATCATGTTGAAACTACACCCTCGCTGAGGCTGGCTAAAGATTTAATTTTTGTTTGACTGGGGAAAACTGGGAGGAAGGAGTCAGATTTCTCTCTCGATTTGAATTTAGAAAATAGATGCAACGAAGCCTTATTCAGCAGTTATTTAGTTGCTTTTTAATATTGAGAAAGGAGTTCTCGATTTATGATGTTGATCATTGGCCAAGCACATGTAAAATCTGAATCTAATTATCATAAACATAGCGTTCTATTAAAACTCTAACATACATTTGCTCAAATACCAGATTTCACAGATAATAGCTTCGATGTCTATTCAACTACCAAGTGACCCACAAAAGCAAAAAAAAATATGCGTCATTCCCTTCTGGGCAATGAGGTTGTTGACTGTCTATTTCTTTTCTAATTAGTTCAGCAGTAAGGCTAGCTTATGAAAGCATTGATGCAACCACTGATGGGGAAAAGCTACCTCCTCTGGTTATTCTGCATGGCCTGTTTGGATCCAAACAAAACTGGAGAACACTTGCCAAACTGTTCCACAAGGAAACTGGTAGGCAGGTAACCATCACATGCTTTTTTTGATATTTTTCTGACCTCTTTACTTGTAATGTCTTACCACTGAAATTAGGGTTGGACCTGTCACCACTTTTTTGGATCTTTTCGGTAAATTATGGCCAGTTATAATGTGCATTTACATTTCATACTTGGAGAATGTGTGGCTTCTTGTCCAATTGTAAAAAGATTGGTGACTTCAATAGGAATTGAACATCCTACCACCTAGCACTCTACAGATGATAATCCTGTAACCTGTTTCTTGCTCTCTTCGTTATAGATAGTAACAGTTGATGCAAGAAATCATGGAGAAAGCATGCACAGTCCCGAAATGAACTATTTTGTTCAAGCTGTTGATGTATGGAATTTGTTCCAAGAGCTGGAGCTTTCCAGGGCAGTGCTGATGGGTCATAGTATGGGTGGAAAAACATCAATGACATTTACTCTGTGTCATCCTGAATATGTGCACAGCCTCATAGTGGTTGACATGTCTCCTGCCAAAATTGGTGTGGATAAAGATATCCCAAGTTATTTAGCAGCAAAGCGGGGAATGAATTTAAGTCTCATCATGGACAAACGAGATGCTGAAAAGATGTTGGTGGATGTCGTACCTGTGAGTAAAATTATATTTTAGTGATGGAACGATTGCACAATGATGTTAGGTAATGACTGACTAATGGCTAATAATTCATTCGTGGAAAAAGAGTCAGTGACTGAAATTTCACTAGAAAACAGTACTGGAGGTTATTTTGAGCCTACATAGTTTATTCATAGCCACGTCCCAGCTTTCAGTCCATACATGTCAAAAACCAGGGCTTTTGAAAGTCAACAACTGTACAGGTGTGGCACTGCTCAATTTGGTCCAACCTGCACACTTGCAATGATGCTCAATAATTCTAACAATCCACAAATCCCTGTCCAATCAGATGCTTTCCCCCACATAATTTGGCCCCAAAATCCAGCACAATTTTTTTTCTCACACCCTCCCAGAAGCCCTGTGTAGAGGCAACAGTGTGTCAGGTATATGTACATGTTTGCATTGAAAGACTGTCTGCTTAGGTGATATTATGGATTCATGACTGTGATCAGAGATATGTGCATCAGTACTGATGTTTTTTTCAACAGACCTTGGATAGAGTTTCAAATTATTAACACCATCAGCTACATGCCCTGCCTTGGGAAATTTTGGGTCAAATAATTTGAACAGCTTTAAAAATTGTTGTTTCTTTGTTCCAGATTTATTACCTAATGGTAACCATAATTTTACAGTGAGTCAACGAAAACTACTTAATAACAATCTACTTTGAAATAATTTTCAATTGATCTAAATATGAATCCATTTTAAGCTAATACAACTTATGCAAGCAAGTACACACGTATGAAATTTTTGAAGCGTTGTAAGCGGGAGGAAGTGACAGTGTGGCCTTTCCCTTCTGATTAACATTCACTGTGTTTTGATCTTATTATCTCATACAGAATGCATTTTTGAGGTCATTCTTCTTAACAAACCTTGTAAAAACAGAAATTGGATTTAAGTGGAGAATTAATCTAGAAGCCCTAGAAAACAACCTTTCAGAAGTGTCAGGCTTTCCAACAGATTTTCCACACCAAGAATTTAATGGAAAGACACTTTTTGTTGGTGGAGCTAAATCAGACTATGTACGGTGAGTGTTGCTCAGGAATTACGGTACAATCCTGAAAATAGTATGGCTGGAACTAAATTAATCTACCTAAATGAACCATTCCCTTTTAAGTTGATTTAGTATTCTTGATATACACTGGCTGAGGTCTCTACTTTCAGGTGGTTGCTCTTTCAAAGCCATTGCTTTTGAGAATTAGGTTGCTAAATCTATTGTTTCTCTCAGGGGTTAGTACTTACATCTGAGATTCTGCAGTTCTGCAGCATAAAGGCACACTATGATAGAGCAGAGGATGCCTGTGTAACCCTAGATTAAGGATGAAACTTGTGACAAAATTAAAATAATCGTTACATAGGTCTCCCTGATCTGACCATTTTACAAATTAAAGGTGATATGAGTCATGTTCCTTTACCTGATGTTTATGGGGCGTGAGGAATGTCTGACATGCGGCAATGTAGAACTTTGTTAAATGTTTGGCATGGTTTTCATCCTTGGAGACTCATTAATGCATAATCAGATACAAGCTTGAGGGTCTGTCCACTAGCCTCCTGTGCAGATTTTCCTTTGGCTTGTCATACATTCCTCCCCAACAAACATCTGTTGCAATTCATTGGGGAGGAATGCGTGAGCCAAATGAATGTCAGCTCAGGGGTCTACCTGTTCACAGGCTACAATGACGTCATGACAAAGCAAGTGTTACAGTAATTAACTTCTCTCCATTCTTTTTTTTACCAATGGAAAAAAGTTATGCAAGTGATTACTTGTAAAAAGGTTAACCACTTTGGTTCAAATCAAGCTCCGTGGTGCAATTACATCAACCTAATAATATTTTAATATCTTTCTTTTAAGGTTAGAGGATTTCCCTGAAATTCACAGACTTTTTCCCAGAGCTGACATTAAATTTATACCAGACAGCGGGCACTGGCCTCATGCAGAGAAACCAAAGGAATTTTCACAGACTGTGATAGACTTCTTAGATGAATGTCTCCAAGGTCATGAAGGGCAGCAGTTAGATGATAACTGAGATATACCATATATTTATATTATCAGTAGTATATTACAACATAAACATCAAAAGGGTCTGTAAACCACTTATTTTTTTCACACCATTTTAATGTTGTCAGATTATGTTTTGTATATAGTTTTAAGGGTATTTAACAAGAACAAAATAGAGCCTTCAATATTCTTAGTTCAATGTACTGGACATAACCAGTCTGTTTCGACTTAACACATTTTTAAAATAACGTACTGCTGTTAAATCATGTAAGATTCTCTACAATGTAAAATCAAGTTTTAAAATGAGTTGAGGTCAACTCTTTACTGTCATTTTAATGAAAAGATATAACCATATTTTTTTTTACAAAATCAGAAATGAAGGAGGCAAATTTCAGAAGATTCACAGCTAGTAGATAAAAAAAATAATATTCTAAATTTTGACCATTTATCATCTGGCTTCATGAAATTAATTCTATAAAATATTCGTATTTAATTTTTCACCTGTACGAAAAATATTTGAAAAATAAGTACTTTTGCAGAGTTAGTTAATTTAAAATATTTTATAGAAGAAAAATTATGTATTTGTACATTTTTGTCAGTTGATAAAATTAATTTGAGTCATGATCTCTGAAGGTGGGAGAGGTCAACAGAGGACGCGGTACCATATGACATGGATTTATGACAGGTGTTTCATTTTGTTAAAAATAAATTTGTTTTACTAAATAAATTGTGGAGACCCATGACATGGAATTATGGCTAGAGTCTCGGTTCACAAACAATTTCAATTTTTTTCTTTTTTAATAACTCAAATAAACAAATGCACATATAAAATTTCAGTACTTTTACTTCAACTGGTGTTAATTGTTGGTCTTTCCCGGGGTCTCTCATCTTCCCATCCTACCAGAGTGAGAAAATAGGGCAGGACGATAAGAGACCTGAGACCGAGGTTGGCTGTTGGCTGTAATGAATACATGTTTAAAACTGCAACTTTACTAAAATAAGAATAGTGAAAACACAACACAAAATAGCAACAGTCAAACTTTTAAAGTTTAGAAATTCAATGCCTTATTAAAGGGAATATGACATTTAAAAACATTTTGAACAAATCAAAACAAAACAAACTCTTCAACAATGATGCTTCCATTAAAATATTTAAAATACTTGCAAAACGCTTAATCAAACCACGCCCATCAAAAGAGTGCAGATTCCTCACTTGGGTCAAGGGGTATTCTGGTTCAAAACAAATAATCAAAAATTATGTTGACTACTGTCATGATTAGTGAAGTTTAGATTTAGCACAAAATCTCAAATTTGCAATGGAACATAATTTTGGATTGTAAATGAAATAATGTGAAACACAATGTACCTTGTTAAGACTCCACACAAGGGGATGTTTTGTTGCCCTTTATGCTATGTTCTGCCTAAGAACTACTGGCATGACTGGAATTCAGTAATAGTGGAATAATATGTTACCTGCTCAAGAAATTTATATTCCCAAGTATTCCTTAGGACCAAGGTATTTCTAAGTGTTTCTCATGACCAAGGTATATTATATTCCAGGTATTTCTTGTGATCATTCTTCAAAGAAATCTCTTACTTGCTGTACTAATTTGTTACTGCTATTTCACAATAGTTTCACCCAAGATCTCCTTCCTATTTGTACCACAGTTTAGTCAGTAACCTGGGCAAAGTTATGGAAAGCAAAGCCTGCCAGAAACTAACATACAACCCAGAATGAAAAACCAATAGTTAAACTATACCTTTTTAATGTCAAGTCCTGTCTTTAGTATGACTACATGTAGTTAAGTGGGTGGCCTGGGGTGCTGTGCCCAGTTCATAATTTATTCAGGGTTTTTTTGGTTGGTGACTACTTGTCCTCTAGGACTAGGATTTCTCTCCTTGATGACAAGGGAGGAAAAGGACTGCAGATCATCTTTGAAAATATACTTTCTTTCTTTGGGTCATTCAAGTGACTTCAGTTAATTACTATTTTTAATGCAAACATTAAACTTGCTGTAACAGGCATTTTAAGCATTTCTCCATTGGTAAGGAAGATATCACCAAACTAAAAATAGCTATTGTTGTGCAAAATTCATATACAGTCGAACCTGTATATAGTACTATGTAATGGCCACCCTCGGGATCGACTTGACTGAGGAACTGGCCGCTTGATACAGGTGGCCGCTTAATACAGGATGCACTAAAAATACTCACTGGGATTTAATCACAATTTAAGAAATAGAAAGCATGTACCGTGTTTCTATCGAGTTTTAGTATAAATCTACTAGCGTTCTATCACGAATACTGCTCTCTGATTGGCTACGCTACACACTATCTATTCTGTGATAGATAGTGAGTAGCGTAGCAGTGTGCGCTTGTTAACAAAATGACGGCCGCCTCTAGGCATTTTCGAAGTGTCTGTGAAGAGGATTTAGATGAAGTTTTGCACGGCTAGTAGATTTATACTAGTTGACTGCGCCCTTGTCAACTATCACGCGATAGAAATCTCAAGCTCATGATCTAATTGCTTAATAGAAACACGAGTGGAAGTTTGGGAGAACGAGAAATGCTGTGGGAACAGGAGCTGCAGGTGAGTGTTTCCACAGCTTTTTCGAGTTCACCAATCTTTCACGAGTGTTTCTATACAACTCGATAGAAACACGGAGAACATGTTTTCTATTTCTTTTAGAAAACACCACGACGGAAAAAAGGAAAACAGCTTGTTTACTTTGATCATCAAAATGTAAATTCTCTTTGCTTGCGCCATCATTACATCAAGAGCTCGTGCTAGTTCTGTGTTTCCATCGAGTTCTAGAAACACGATTTTAACCAATCAGCGTGCGTATTTTCCTAGGGCTGTTTTCTTAAAATGAAATGAGGGACGATTATGAAGTGATTGGAAATGCCCCTAAGCTAATGGCATTGTGGCTAACTGAAATATTTGAAACGGCCAACAAACAACGGGAAAGTTACGGTAAAGGGCAAGCAAGTTTACAGAGGTGGAGGTTAGGGTATGAAAATCCCTTGCAAGTGTATGTTTGAAGGCGATTCATTCTCCATCACATGGCTGAAGAACAAGCTAATTAAAAAGGAATTTCTAGCTTAAGAGTGAAGCATATTCAAAACAAACATTTTTTGGTTTCATGATATGGTACTGTACTTCAGCACATTGTGGACATCTGAAAGCGTTAACAATACTTAACGGCCGACTATCAGCTTAAAGTGGCTTTATTCATTTTATTTCTTCACAGTGATGATGGATCGCCTTTTAAACACAATGAAATACCACATAAAATAACATGTGCCTTAGTTTCCGTTCGAGGGTGGCCGCTTAATACAGGTAAAAATAACAAAGAAAGACAAACATAGGACTGCTACGGGGTGGCTGCAGCCGCTTATATAAAAAGGTAACAAATACAGCATTTGAATGAGTGAAAAATCAGGACTTTGAAAACTGGCTGCTTAATTGGCCGCTCAATACAGGGCCGTTATGACCCGTTATATACAGGTTCGACTGTATTTAATAAGTGAAATAAAGTTATGATTAACATGTGGCTCACATCAGTAATTTCTATACCAAGCCTTCAACCTCACTGTGCTTTTAGATCAAAAAAAATGCATTTTAACTGCCAGGTTGTAGACTATTTGTAACGTTTTGAACTAATTAAAAGTAAATTAGGTTTCGATCACTCTATATTTATCGGGCATTGGTAGCTTGGTTTACCTAGGTCTTGAGATACCCATACCTGCGGATAAACATAGC
The DNA here is from genome assembly GCF_964199315.1 of Orbicella franksi. Lineage (NCBI taxonomy): Eukaryota > Metazoa > Cnidaria > Anthozoa > Scleractinia > Merulinidae > Orbicella > Orbicella franksi. The sequence goes on along the minus strand of NC_138156.1, from coordinate 2,070,834 downwards.
TTTCAAGAGTTGTAAGATTTTCAGGATTGTACCTAAAAATTGTAACAAGGTATATATATCTATATATATATATATATATATATATATATATATATATATATATATATATATTAATAATATATACCATTGTTAACTTATGATTGAAATTTATAAATACAATAGAATCCTACTCTACTGATAACACACACTTAAAATACAGACACCCTCTTATTACAGACAGCTTTGTTTGTTCCAGTGGAAAGCTCATTCATTTCCTATTACATAATAGCCTGCTCAATATATATACGAACTCCATATTCATCGCACACAGACAACAGATACTTTTTTGTGACCCAAGAGACACTTTCGCACAAAGTTAACTTTGCTTAACGGAAATGATTATCTGTACCCCGAATATAATCCTCTTATTGCACTCTTGAATAAAAGCTTTCTACTGGTTAATGCATGTTGTTACTAACACAAGCTTACAGAGGAGAAAAACAGAGTCATATGTTTGATGACTGCATCTTTCAGTCTGGTTTGACTTTGTAGACCCTGGTGTGAGACAGTTGACTATTTGAATAGGCGTATGTTTCATTCAGTTAATTGAATCTAAATTACAGTGAAGACATTAAACATCGTTCTGTTCTTTGCTTTAGTCTTTGAATCGATAAAACAAGTGACTCTTAATTACTGTTACAGTCATGCTGATAACACAGACACTTAGGGTTAGAGACCCGTATGCTGAGAACTTCATCCTAAAAGTACCAGAAATTGAGTTTAAGACGTTTATGCTTTAAGATTTTAGTCATTATGCTCGATGCTCTGACTACAGCATTATAATACTCAAAATTATGCAGCATAATTTATCTGACCCTATCCCCCCTTGGTAATCCTTTCTAATTATTTTATGACAGACCTTTGGAACAGCCTCTTCCTTTGGCAGAAATAGAACTTTGTGTTTTACTGGGTTTTTTTTTAGCAAATTAGTCGGCTAGTAAGTGGGAAGTTAATAGCGTTAATCAAAAATTTTGCGAACAGAAAACAGCTGACCGAGAAGCGAATCTTCGAGAGGAAATGAGAAATTTTGAAGCCAAGGGCACAAAAGTTATACCAGGAAGCCAAACACGGGTTTGTTTTAGGACATGGCTTGCCACACAGTTAAGATTAAGGGCAGGCAACTTAATCAGTTTACTTGATTATATTACCTTGTGATTATTAGTGACCTGACAGTGGGAGTGCACGTTCATTCAAATGTCATTCCAGACATCCCAGCTAGTCACTCCATAACTGCGAACTGCAACGGTGTTCGCAATCTAGTCTGGTGTCAGCAGTCGTGCCTCAGAACATCTAAGCATCCCCTAGAAGGAAGGCTCCTATAACATAGTCTAACTGGCTGCTGACGCTTCGTATCTTACTGCGAAACTTGATGAGCACAGGAATGCTTTTTCTGATGGCTTTCCCTGAGGGACGGACCATTAGAAAATGATAGGAGATTAAAAATTCAGCTTAAGCGATTTTTTTTCACCCATTTGTTGTGCCGAATGGTTTTTGCAAGTGAGACCCTCTTCAACAAATTTACTTATTTGTTTATTTTTTAACGACTTCCATACGACTTTTCTTCTGCTTGTATTTTTTTTCTTTGCCTTCTTTGCTCGAATTTTTTTTCTAGCCTTTTTTTCCTTGTGTGAAGAAGAAATTTTTCTAATGGCCTGTTCTGGCCAGTAAAATCGATGTCTTAAAGAGGATTCTTATAAGATTAAATTTGGAAATACAGTTAACAATAAAGATTAGCGAAAAAACTGAGCAACGACGTTTCGGTGTCATCCTGGCACCATTTTCAAGTTAAAAAATATTTGTGCGAAAAGTAAACTAATTTATACCAATGGTAGAGGTGCGAAATTGAATAAATTAAGATTAAGATAGCTGTTCAATGTTCATGTTCATTCCAATGAGGTGTCAAACACTGGTAATAAGTTCAGTGTCTGTTCAAAGCCTAAACAAATACTTTTGCGCGAATGGAGTCTGACTGTGTGTTAAGGCTCGGTTTCTTCTTGCGAATCCACAACATTTCGTGGATCAAGCAATCGAACTTTCCCTGACATTTCTTTAGGATCTTAAAGTTGTTAGTCAGGTCACCAACTGTATCAACTCGGTGTTCATTTTGAAGGTGTTTTCCGATGGCGGTAAATCGGTGTTCCTCAATGCGCTTGTAAAGATGACGGCTAGTGTAACCGACGTATTCTGCATCACACAGATCACATATATAGAGGATTATTGTGAAATTATTAAAGATTATTGTGATTATTAAAGAGGATTATTGTGAAAATGTTGTTTCCCTCAAATCTGCACGGAATGATTGACACAGCACCGTCGTTGCTCGGGAAACTGTGCCTGGAGTACCAGGAAGAAAGCCGTATCGAGTGGTTGGTCGAAGTAACAACAGACCATCAGGTTATAAATGGAAATATAAACTTCAGAAAATTGGCCAAGGTTTGCAAGTTACAATCTATATTTCCATTTTAGCAATCTGTTGCCAGATAATGAAGAGAACTATCAATCCTCTAGGACAGGAATTGTAAGCCTGAGTGACAGGCGCTAGACAGGGAATCAGGCACGCGCAGTGGTAATTCAATATATGATTTATCGCATATTTTCCTTCACGGATTGATATGACTAGCTCCCAGTTGCTAAAGCCCCGACCACCACAAAGGTCACGCGCCTGTTTTATTGCTGTTACACTGCGGGACGAGGGAAACTGGGCTGGAGCACATGTCGATATCGATACATGAAGTACATAAACGTCTTTCGGTGGTCGCTCTTTCGAAGTTTTCATACACGTTACTAGTAACGTCTTTAATGATGACGAACATTTCTTCCACGGAATGCCCGATGACAGAAGTTGAAACTGGGATTACACATAGTTCCTATTCTTCAAGTGTAAGTTCTTTCTTAAGCTCTATTCTTAGATACCGATACGTCTTCAGAGGTCACAGATTATCTTCTCTTCAATTGTTGGAAGAATTGTTCAATACTTTAAGTCTGGGTCAGCTTGGTTGGAAGTACGTCGCTACAGGAAGTGTGTCGGAGGGTCACTTTGAAAAAGTTGGTGACATGGATAATATGTGGGTTGATCCAAGTCTTCAAGTGGTGTTTGAAAATCAGACTGTTGCGGAAAGGAAAGGGCGTGACGTGCACCTCCTTACTGCCAAGTCATTCGACCATCCTGGATTTTACCGCCTCTTCAGTGAGTCTGGTGAGTTACACGAAGTCTATGAGCATTGTAAAGTTCAAATTTCTGAGGGGCCTGCCTACATTTCCAGCGAAATGTTCATGGGAAGAATGTTTGATCAGTTGACGGCAGCACTCGATGCCGAAAGTCACAAAGGCCCAGCAATTCAACGGCCTGCCTTGTCACAAATTCACATGAAAACAGACGATGTGTTTGCTCTTTACTCTCAAGAATGGCCAGATTTTGTCAGACAGGTGCGCTTTAAAAATTCCAAATGGCCACGTGGAAAGGCCCTACAACAGTTAGCCAGAGCTGGTTGCCATGTTGTCCCCATTGGTAAACATAACAGTTTAACCAAATCTCTGGAATGGAGGCTTTCATTTTCCTCAGCAGAAAAAATGATCATGCATTCGCTAATCAACTCCACGCAGTTGTATACTTACAACATGTTGAAGCTCCTCCTGTCCCATCTCATGAAAGAATCCAAGGTTGTTGATGAGGTACTGTGTACATACTATATCAAAACTGTTTTTTTCTTTGCCATTGAAGAAGAGCCCGAGTACCTTTGGCAGGAAAGTACTTTGCTGGATTGTATTCATTTGGTGATATCTCGGTTATGTAATTGTTTGAGAAACCATTTGCTGCCAAACTTTTTTGTTCTGGAGAATAACATGATTCAGCATCTTCCATTTCAGTCATGCAGCAAAGTGGCAGAACTCATTCATACCAGAATCCTGTCAAAACTGGATATAGTGCTCATCCATCTGGTAGAGCTTGGTAAGGTGGCTTTAGAAGAACATAATTGTCTGGCTAAATTGTCGTCACTACCAGAAATGACAGATTACAGTGATGCTGGAAGATCAGAATCAATCTCTCACACAATGATTGAAGCATTAAGAAATCTGTCCCCTGCTAAAGAAGAACATTTTTTAACAACAGTTGAATCTACATTTTGTGAAGGAAGCATGTTATCACGTGACTGGCACCGGATGCAAATTAGGAATGACTTACAAAACTTCCTTGACCCTGTTTTTTATGCAAGTTTACCAGCACAATTTTCCTTGGGGAAGCTGGAACAGGGATTATTGCTCTGTATTGACCATGCACCTACAATGTTTCCAGCTCCAACTGCAAACTGTTTTGTGCAGATTTTGTATAGAGCATGTGGAAATGTTTGCCACCAAGCATCACAGGTGGTACAACTTGACAAAGAAAAACAAATGTGGCAGGACAAGGCTGAATGTTACTACCAGAGAGGGAGATATGTTGTGTACGATGATGGATTTGATGATAGGGGCTTCTCTGGTACAGTTCACTTGATGCAGTTTTATTACCTGAATGGAAACTTTGATGCTTGTTTTCAACAAATAAATTCCATTCAAGAAGTTTTAAACTTTGTCTCCTTTGAGGAAGTCAAGGATATCTGTAGATATGCTGTTTTGACTGAAATATGCAATCCTGTCCATTTGCCTCTATTGATGAGCACAGACCCTAGTCTGCACAAATATTTCAGTTCCTTGAAGTCTGGAGATTCAAGATTCATTAATTCAATGGCTTTTGGTCACTACATGAGTATCAAAGTAACACAGAAAAGGGAACAAGGAAAATGGCAGGAATCACTCATGAGAAGGTTGGAAAATTTCTGCCAACACTTTTTGCATCTTCAAGCTCCAGTAAAAATTGACAAAGTAGCAAGAGAATCATGTGAATTACTTAGAGACATATTAAAGCAGGAAACCTAAAAAGAAATAGTAAACCTCACCAAATTAGAGCAGGGTGTTTGAAAATATGAAATAATCAAATGTAAATTGTGACACATTTAACTCTTTCCCAGGTCACCCTGTATCATACCAGCTGTTGCTACTGCTGCTACAACTCATACAATGCTCAGGTTTCAGAGTTTGTCATCTTTCTTGTGTTGTTTCTTATGTCAGTAATACTCATACAACGTCCTTCAACAAACACTCCCTTTAGTGTTAATACCAAGTTTGCAATGTCCCAAGAATTTACTGTAGTCAAAATGGCATGTAAAATTGACATAAAACATGCCACCTTTGAGTTACAGTGAATAAGACTTAAGTTTTAGCAGAGGAACACCTGAATCTTGTTAGTGAAATTAGATTGCACCATGGAAGAGTATAATTTAGAACTTACACTGTAACAATACTGCTAGTAGAATGTTCTTGTATCTCTCTGCAGATGTCACATGGTGTTCATTATTTAACTTAATTGATCTGTTCGAGTTCACATTCCTTTTTAAGTTCATGTCAACATCAATCCCATCCCAGGGAGTACTGCAAATTAAAAGTGATGAGCAGTGAATGAAGCCATAGTTTATGACCTCAAAAATACTCGTAGGCCAAAATGGTTTGTTGCTATCTCCACCTGGCCATAAAATATAATGTTTTATGTTCTTAACAATAAAATGAGATTCCGTGCCCATTTGGCCACCTTTAAGCTGATTGGCCACAAAAGGGCACTGATTTTTGATAGACTACCCTGGGAGCTTGTGCTGGTGAACAATTGACAAAGTGTTCTTTTGATGAAGAAAAATAGATTTTTTTTTTGGCTCATGTCTGTTTATTTTTTGTTTATTTTGCTGTAATTCATTTTGGTTGTTTATTTTAAAAATTCCATCCATCTGGTTATTTTTTTCTAAGGGCCTGGCTGAACTAGGAAATATCATTGCAGAGGCCAATGATCCAGTTTAGCCACATGGGAAACATGTTGTGGAGACAAGTTTTGCTACTCAGAAACAAGAAAATGTTTTTGCTTCAGGTCAAAAACATTTGTACTTCTCCGACACAAATTTGGCTTCGACATGTTTTCCAGTTTAGCCACCATGAAAGCAATGCATGTTGCAATGGTATGCATGAGTGAATGTTGATCATAAAAATAAAAATGTGGACTAATTGAAGATCAAGTGGAATCGGAAGGGTATCTGTAATAGTTAACTAACAAGTGACTGTCGTCGTTGTAAAGCTTATCAACTGCCTTAAATGGCCGCGTACAATTTCCCCTCATAACTTATGGTAATTCCATCAAAATAGAACAGACAATAGATTTTCTTTCAAACTTTACCGGTTGGCTGCTTATTTCAAGAGAACTTAAATCTTGAAATAAAAAAGGGGGGCTCCGGTATTCATTTAGGAGTGGGAGGACCTTCAGTAAACCCCATGATTCCTTAAATTATCTGCTTTCAGAGACGTTTATATTCGAACCATTCACTTTACACTTTGTGAGAGCAGAAAAAAGAGGAGTAAATTAAGGGAGAAAAAAAAATGGATGTACTGCATCAATGTTTAGGAGCAATTTGATGTGCGTTTCATGATAAAAGGTAAAGTCTGCATGCGAGCCAAGTGGCCCATCAGGCCGGAGCTTATCCTGGTTTCTGTAGTGTGAAGCGACTAGGAGTATTTCTACTCCCCCCTGGATGGGATGCTAGTCCATCGCAGGGTTACCCCCAGCATTAAGTTCGCCGGTACCCATTTATACACCTGGGTGGAGAGAGGCACTGAGAGAGTAAAGTGTCTTGCCCAAGAACACAACACAATGTCCCCAGCCAGGGCTTGAACCCGGACCGCTCGATCCGGAGACGAGCGCACTAACCATGAGGCCACCGCACCTCCCACGTTTCATGATAAAGGCACCCATATTTAGCCAACAGGGATTCAATATGGTCCAGGTATGCAGTGTTCTTGAGAGCATATTATCTTATCTGCACACTAGCTATGCTCTCATTTTCAGTGATATTTTGTAACTGTGCAATAGAAATTGGTCTATAGTCACTGTATAGAAAGGTGATTGCTGCATTCGAACTAAAAAAAGTTGTTTTGTCCCAGTACTCGTTTCCAAGGAAAAATGATGATTTGTCACTCACAAGGCAAGCCGTTTAGCAAAAGCCACCATTTTGTATGTTGTGTATATGCACGCGCTCATGTGTGCACTTTAATGACGCAAAAATTGTGCACAGTAGGGATGCGCAATGCAATTCTGAGCAATCACCTCAAGGTGGCTCCCTATAGTTTTACGATTGTACGCGCACGCAAGTCGAAAGCTCAGGCAGGGCAGAAAGCGCCCTGGCTCAAGTGATCTGCGCGCACTCAAAGGAAAACACCAGTGTTTTTCGATTTTTATGACATCAACATGAGCACAGAAAGCAAAACTGACAGTAAATTTTCTCTCGTTTGGTGATTTTTTTTTCACATTTGGCTCAGTTTGAACCACATACAATTCCTATAAAATACCCTATTTTTGTTAAAATCTGTCAGAGCTAATCATATATTTAGAAGAATAACAAATTACAGAATATTGGAAAAACCTTCTGAACAGCCTTGACTTTTTACCAATTCAAATTGTCAGGCAATATCATTTCCATGATGTGGCAAAGTATGAGAAAATTCCACCGAAGGAAAGTATAAATATTAAGGAGTTTAGGCCGAAATGAGGAATATATCTGCCTGTCATTAGATGAGATGTTGCGATGGTACTGGCCTTAATCCAAAAATTGACAACCAAAAAATAAGCCTTATTTTAACAGTACCCATACTGGTAAATCTCTACAGGGAAAACTCTAAGAGAAATTAATTAAGTTTCCTTTTCTAACTTGCACTTTATAGGGTGGGTGTTCATAAATACTCTAGGGAGGCACCTTGAGGTGGCCGAACACAGTTTTCATGCATGCTCTTCCTGACGCAATTCACCGCATGCACAAGGTTTGCAAAACAGAAACATGGCGTCATAACAGGGATCGTTTTCATTGCTTAATGCCCCCGCTATCTACTATTTTTCTTCATAATTGAACACAGTGTATTGATGGTTTTAGTCTTTCATTACAAAGGTATGTTAGAAAAGGTAACAATGCAAAGAACCCAGCAATTCTCAGCTTTTTCTTTGTTGCCAAAAGAACCCAGTTAAATGCAGTGCATGCGTAGCAAGTCAAAAAAGTGCGATTGAATGTGGAAATATTCTAAATAATTTATATGACCTCCACTGCAAATTGAAGTACCATATACAAGTATAGCATCTGTTGTTTAAGCAATGAGTGGATCAAAAGGTTGAAACCAGTCATGCAATAGCATGTTTTCTTTGGATAGATCCTGGAGGTAAAACATGGTGGGGGAACCCTGGAAAGAGAGATGGCCTGAAGGGGTAAATACCCTTCTCCCCTCCCCAAAGACCTCATTCAAATCCAAATCATAAAAATCTCGACATGATTTTATACTATAAAGTACCACCTAAAAAACAACAAGTAACTGCAGCCTACCCAACAGTTTCTCATCAAAAACCTATCACATCTAAGCTTGATATGCATCCTTGTCACTTCTGTTTGTAGCACTGAGAGAATACTACTGCATGTAGTTCTGTCATCCCCGGTGTAAAGGTTTTAGAGATCGTTTGAACTTTGAGAAACAGGAGAGAAAGGGGAACATTCAAACATGAATTTAAGGTAATTCCTCTGAAATAAAAGTGACAATAGATTTTTGCTCAAACTTTGTCCACTGAATATTTGTCATATGATAACTTCAATTTTGAAATAAAAACGGGGGGTGCCCATGCTCATTAAGGAGCAGTGAGGCATTGAAAATGCCCCATTTTGGCATTATTTAATGCTTATTATAAGGACGCATTCCCAGTAATTGTAACATCTTTGTAAGCCCGGACTCATAAGAACACGCATTAAATTACAGTCAATACGTCGTGTCGGACACAAATAAACGTTTAAGTTTGATTCAGACAGAAAGCTAAATCGTTGATTAAAAATTTGAACCAAATTTCTTGACGTGGTTACCGACTGCAAAATAGAAAAGCCCACAGTGTATCTACTATTTTTCTTATTTATTCAATTTTCAGCAATAGAAATTAGATCAGTCTTTTCTCACGCAAAGCTTATGATTAGTTGATTACAACGACTGGAAAAAAAATTGGGGTGCCCATGCTCGTTGGTGAGCTAGAGCCATTTTTCAACTGACAGAGCTCAATATCAAGGCAAATTCGTCATGTTTTCAATATGCGCGTGCACAAGCGCGCGCTAATGACGTCATAAATTATGCGCAGTAAGGATGCGCAATGCAAATGTGAGGAATGACCTTAAGGGAAGATTCTGTGCAGGAATTAATATAAACCTAAAGATAACTTCCAGCGGTACTGTGGGAAAGTCGTCATGCGTTTAGTCGGCGCGGCGGGTGCATCCCTAGGGACAGATGCCGCGGTGTGCAAAATGCAGTCTGCAAGTATAACCTTGCCTGAAAAACAAAACAGGAACAGTTCAATGTTATTTACAGACTGTAAAACAATGTTTGGAGACTCAATATTGACGAAGCCGTAGAACCTCTGATGAATTTCATTTACCATTCTTTTTATTTGCGCGCCCGTAAGGCTAACTTCTTCACTCAGTAACAGTCGCGTGAGACCAATTCCGGCAATGACCAGTTTGTTCTGCAGCCAAACAATGCAGTAACGGGGAGTAACGCGGTCTCCAACCCGAGCCAAAACGCTGTTGATGTATTTGTGAAGGAACTCATCCAACGCATTCTTTTCGTGTGCCTCCATCTCCTTTGATGCTCCAATTGAATTCAACACTGGGTAGTGGGCGCCGCCATCGTATTCATCATTTCAATGTCCTTCCAAATGACTCGATATAAAGGCCCATCAACATGGTTTCCGCCGATAAACCTTCAGGGGTCATCACATCTCCACGGAATAACTGCATATTGTCAAACCCATAGTCGCATCTTACGGAAGAAACTGGAAACACGTCCATACGGCAGACGTCGAACAAAGCGTTCAGTGAGGACTGTGTGGAAATACAGTTCGGCCTGTGTTTGCTCCAGTGCTGAGTCTGGCATTGTCTAGAGCAATAGGTTACGCGCAAACATCCTTTGCATCGTTTCGCTCCATTCTGATGACAATTGTAGCAACTCATCTTTACAAACGCCGGCAAGACCACCGTGTAGCGCAAACGTGTTGACTAGTTTGGCTTGGCCTTGGTTCACGACCAGGGAGTGGTCACGACAAATCACGACCTGTCAAAGCTGCGAGAAGTTCAGCTGATGACCAATAGAAATGCAGCGGCCTTTTCTGATTCGCATGTTGGAAGCTTTGAAAGAATTCCCCTCAATTCTATTCCCGGGTTCTGTTTGAGCCGCCTTCCCCGCAAGACAGAGATTTCGAGCAAAACTCTGTCTTGACCATGCAATGTTTCTCAAGTTGTAAGGTCTTTTATAAAGACGCCACCCGCTGAAGAACTCGTTTTGCGTTTCATATCGCTATCTTTTTCGGTATTCTGTTATACATCTACAACATTTTGGAAACGCAAAAATTCCTTCGGATTATTAATTAGTACTAACTACCCCGTTAATAAACCTCTTGCAGAAATGAGAAAAAAAAGTCCTCTGAAAAAAACATGAAGAACGTCAAAATGGGCCGGAGATCGGACAGTTAGAAATAAAACTAATAAGCATGGCTGCAATTTCCACCCATATCTAAGGAAATTCTGAGAAACCACCACCACCCCCCACCCCTCCACCCTGCTAACTTAAAGGCGCACAAATTATTTTTAGAATGACATCGCAAAGAAAGATTTCCCTTCTCCTGTTATAAGCCTCCTGTTCATGAGTTTGCCATTCTAGCACAATGACAGACTTGTGATATTCATCCACTCCCTCAATAAATCAAGCAAAAAAAGCATTTTGAACAAGTGCAAGGTTGGCGGGGGGGATCTAGCAGAGGTTTGCGAGGTTTGGTCGAACCCCCTAAATTAAAATTAGTAAAACTATTGATAAACTAAAATGAAACTAAAATGTTTTCTGATACGCTGACTTGGCTTCTGAATGGCGGGAATCCCATTTCTGAGGACCTCAATTTTTTGCCTTTGGACACCCCCCCCCCCCCCCCCCACACACACACACACACACACACACACCCTTTGGAGGGTCATATCTCAAGCCCCTATCTCAAATCCTGTATCCGCCACAGGTTAGGGATTTATTATGCCTTCTCCCTCTACTGAGTAGCCACTGGAAAGAAACCTTTTATAATAAAACAACACTACATTCAAGTTTTCCAAATTTGTGAACACTTTAATATCCCAGTTACAATGCACTTGATCTAACTTCCATGACAGAACTCATCCTCATAAAGTAGCAAGAGGGTTTCTCAACAGGAGTGAAATGTAAAATTTATCCACAGCTGCATCATTGTCTCTTGAACATCTCTAAGATCAGGGTTCATTTGAAAGCTCGATACAAATGCGTGCGACAGCTATTTAAAAAGTGTTGTTACTGTGACCGTCTGTAAAGTTAAAGCTATCTACCACCTACCAATAATATATATTAATTCATAAACAAAAGAGCGGTTTTCAATGGAGTGTTGAAAATGATTCACGTTGGTTTGGGTTTTGTACTGTAAGCAATTGACAATGTGTCATCCAATCAAAAGTAAAATCAAAACCAATCATGACTCATTTGCACACATTTTGCAGCACTTCCCATCAGCTAAGTAAATTTGCTTGGTGTTTTGATTGGTTCATTGGATTGTCTGACTATCTCTTGTCTAGAATGATGGCTTTGATGTTGGCTTAACAACACTCATTTGAAAACTGCTCTAAATATAACTACTGTAGAATTGTGTAGTTCCAGAAAATAACCATCCCCTTCCCAAGGAAGGTTTTTTAGTTTGAATCCCCGCCACTGGAAAATTTCAGTTTAGCTTCATAGTTTCCTTTAAAAAGTTTGGCTTTTGAATCCCCCTTCCCCATGTAATTTCTGTTAACCTTCCTTGGGGTGGATATGGATATTCTCTGCAACTGCACATTACAGTAAGATATTAATCCCCTTTGATGCTAATCTTTTTTAAATTTGTTTTGATATTCTAAAGTTCTGTATGCTCAGTAGCATCATCGTCATCTTCTTCCTCTGTTTCTGGCCCTTCAGGCCCATCTTCAAACCCATCATCCCCCCTGTCCTCCTCCTCATCCCATGGTTCATCAGGCTCCTCTGGTTCTTCCTCAAATGGATCCTCTGGAACTTCACTCCTGGCTTCTGTTGATTTCAACAAGCCATGTGTTTCCAGAAGCTGGGATATTTCCTCTCTTTTCTTCTCTGCGACATCCTCTTCCTGTGTGAGGAGAAAAACAAGACAAAAGATGAAGATCATTGAACCAAGAACAGGTTACAAAGACTTCTGAGGAAATGCATAATATGAGTCACAGAACATTCCTCCTGTTTGGAGCCCATTAAAAGTTGCATGTACAGAATGAAACTTTTCCAATATTGTACAGTGGAAGTCTGCTCTGCAGATACCCAATTAACACAGAAACCTTCTCATTATGGTCAGTTTTGTTTGTCCTGACAAAAAAGCTTGTAATAGGTTAATGCGGACAACAGACACTTTTCTGTAACCCAAGTGACATACTACTCACACACAAAGTATATGTGTCTGTAAAGCTTGCTTTAAAGACACTGGCTTTAAATGCACTGTAGACGTGATTTTATCTGACTTATTAAAAAGCATAACATGCTTTATTTACCTTGACTTCATTACTATTGTAACATCTAGATACAATCTTGGCAGCTTGCCCTCCCCCCTAGAAATATATTTCTCACCAACTGCTGTAGAAAACTGACCTGGTCCTGTACCCGAGTTTAACAATGTTGATGACAGAATCGGAGTACAAAATGAGATGAAGATGAGGCACAACGTAAAGTCATGATAAATACTTTTGTGATTACTCACCAGCACCACTTTGTTGTCAGCATTTAAGAACACCATGGTTGGGTCTTTTCCTGGAATGTACCTGATTTTTACATCATGGCTAGTAAGAATGGTTAAGAATCATATTGAATTGATGTTCTGGACTAAGATAACAATGTTACATTTTTAAACAGTCAAAAATAAATCTAGTAAAATTGACCAGAAAAAAACTTGTAGTAACACCATAAGTCTGAGGGTGTCCAGTGTTTCTCCCTGGAAGCAAGCAAACATCAAGTCTTGTAATGCATGTCTAAAATTGTCTCACATCTATGTTTGGATGCATATTTAACAACTATTCCACAAGTGCGTGTTGGATACAAGATGGTAGATAGCCAATGATTACAGAAAACTAGACTGAAGTAAAAATAAAAATGCCCCAAAAATTGTTGTTGTAATTACTAGTAGTGCAGGAAACCAATAAAATACTTAACTACTAAAAAAAAAAATGCCCCGAAAATTCACGCGTATGCTTACTGTATTTGTAGAGCATAGTGTAATGGCCCATAACCCATGATGGTTAAGCCAATGAAAACTCTTGAATTTGATTGTCCAATGATCCAGTTTTTAATAATGTGTTATATGGAAAAATGGAAAATTATCAGACTGAAAAAAGGTAACTACAGTCGAACCTCCCATGAGCAACCACCCAAAATGTCAGCCTAGGTGGTCGCCTACGGGAGGTGGTCACCTACCGGAGGTGGTGGCTTACGAGAGCTTAGACCATATTGGTTCAAAATTTTGCCTCATTAGCATATGGTAACAGCAGAGACTTACCCCATGTTTTAATGTTTTATTCACATGAAAAGTCAATTTTGAGAGAAAATCCAGTACTTCCCATTGAGAAATTTCCATCTCTTGTACTACCCAGGAATGCGATAATACAAGGTCAACACTTAATTATCCAATTTACTCTCTATTATCTGTCAAGTCAAAAATATAGTGATTTGACTTGGAAACTTTTGGCTTTTTGGAAAACTGGTTGCTGAGGAAAGGTGGTTGCTTACGAGAGGTGGTCGCCACTGGAGGTGCGCTGTATCACATAGTGTTGCCAATAAACAATAACGCTTGTAAAACATAGTTTAAGGTTACACTAGGAAAGTAAACCTCCATGTATTGATAATTGATAACAATAATAATTGGACATGAATGCAAGGATACTAGTGAGGCAATAGCTCTCTAATGAAAGCCTTCACCTGTTGAAATAATGTATAATGCATATAATTAGAAGGTAACTTTAAGGTTGGTCTGTTTCAAGAATGAACTCTTCATTTGAATCATGCAAGTTAGACGTGACACAAGAAAAAAAATCTCTTGATGAATCCATTGCATCATGATTGCAAAGAAACAATATTTTATATAATGCTTCATTGCAATATACAAAATTAAGATAAACCACAACATGGTACAACATTTACCTCTGGTAGAGAATTTAAACGTCATCCACCACAAGTCTGAAGAAAAACAATCAAAAATCAATTAACTAGCATGGATCTTAGGTGCTAAACACTTTATTGAACTTAGTTTTGGACATACACCTCTGTCTTGGGAATGCAATAACAGACGTCTGTCATATGCAGGCTACATGTCAGGACGGTATGCAGCAGCAGCTCAAAGCCTGCCCAGGGTTTTTGGTCCTGGAACTAAGTAACTGCATTTAGTATTGCTACTTTCTACCAGAATTGTACCAGGTTTCCTAAGGAAGTTGTTAAGAGGCATTTGATTTATACTGTGGGTAGAGAAGAGGGCCTGTGTCAGAACAGAACACAGCAGCCCAGAGTACTCTAACCATATGCATTAGGCTAACTACTGGATGATTACATAGTAGTAGTCAGGGATTCAAAATGTTTTGAACTAGGTGTCTGCAGCTGGAAGAGTAGATGGCTGCTCACCTTAAGGGGTCTGGGGTAGTACCCCTCTCCCCCAGAAAATTTTGAAATCTACAATGTACATGTAGAAGCTAAGAAATGCCATGAGAAATTACCAGCTTAGGATTTTCACCTTAAAGGGGTGAGAATCAAGCAATAAAATCATCACTGACATTGGTTAAAGGTTTCAAATTTCACATTGCATTTTGTTTTGCCAGTATGCAAATTTTCTATCTTGTTAAAATTTTTTTGCAAATGAAAGGTCACTCTTGCCATTTTCTTTATTTATTATTTATATTAATCAGAGAAGTTGATATCTTGACTTCATTTTACCTATATTTTCAATATTTTTTAACTGCAATGACGATTCATTTTAATCACCCCCAAGACAGCCAAGTCAAATCATTACAGCCAAAGCGGCCAGTTTACAACAGACTGTGAATTACTCACATCAATCAATGTCTAGAAGACTCTTAGGGATTTTCAAGCCAGTATTGAGCAGCTTGGAGACCTTCTCTGGGTGGGTCAACAATAAAATTATTTTAAAAATAATTTGCAAAAAATGGATGATGAAATGGAAATCTTCTGGCACCATAGAAAGTCTCAACTTTCTCAAGTGTTTGTACCATGCTATACAAGGTGGCCATTTCTTACCTGTATTTCTTTTACTAAACAGGGCCTTCAAAATGCTAATAATATGTCATCACCCAGTTAAAATGACCTTGTTAAAAAAAACAACTTCACAACCAATCAGAGTGTGCTTAGTGTGACATGTTTAAAATGATCAAAACTTTCTAATTAATTATTCAGAAACACAGAAACTGAACAGAGTCACAAAAATGTTTGCTGCTGAGGGCAAGCATGTGCTTTCCATTCATTTCTTTGTTGTCTTAGGATGACAAAAGAGGCGATAATTCCACCAAAAAATAACACTACATTTTCACTGGTATTATGTTCGTGGTTGCAAAAATGGTGTAAAACGGTCCAAAGAGGAATAAGTCATGTTGCTACAAATCATGTTCATGATTAGCTAGTTCTGAAGACAGATTTGAACAAAGTGAAAATAATGCCAAATATCGTTTATCGTTTGAGTGTCCTCATTCCAAAAACGGTTTAAAATAAGAGAAAAAAAATCATAAGCAGAAGAATGGAACTACACTTGAGGCACAAAATTTCCTCATTTCAATCGCTCTGATCATGTGTTGTTAAATACAGATTCAAGCTGTTTCCTGCCTACCAGGCATCCAACGATTGAGACTTGCAAGTGATGTTCAATAGATGTTACCCATTCTACAGGTTAGAACTAGAAGAATCTCGTCCTAATACCAATTTGATGAGTGTAACATTTACAGGGACACAATAAGCTTTCATACGATCGAGAATGGTGTCGCTAAAAGTTAACAAGATAGGCTTACAAATGCGGACCTAAACAAACCTCTAAGCGAGCTCTCACGATAGCTCCTTTTCCCACGTCCTGTTTCTCTTCAGAGTTTACAGCCGTGAAAATAGTAAAGAGAAGTAATGTGGTTAGCGGCAGAAGCCCCCACATATTTCTCCCTTTCCTCGAGCAATGCGAAACAACGTGTCCCAAATTGTCCCAAATGGCCCCAAATGTAAGCCCTCCAAGCCTTAGGTAGTTCAACACCTCCTTGACCAGCGGTGTGAAAACAATTCCGAGCTTTCCCGACTCATACCGACTGTTTCACGAGTTCTCGCGAGTAGAAAGGTTCCACCAGTTCGATCGATCCTCCCAATCTTATTAACTGCGCTGCCTAACTAGGGCAAGCACGGGGTTTTTTTATCGTCTATATCCAGCCGAACTGGAAAGAAAACTTATGGCTTTCTTGAGTCGAACTGGTCGTAAGGAGGCGGTAAAATATATAGTAGAATAACAAAATTAGCCGTTATGGAAAGTTAGGTTTGAGATTTATTTTTCTGTGTGGTTTTTAAGTGTTTTATTTGAGCCAGACTGAAAGCTTTAGCTCGGAGTACAGCGATGTTCCCTGCGACGTCAAGAGCTCTGTAACGATTACCGTGGTTTGCGAAAACAAGGACAACAAGAGAATAATAAATGCCATTGTTTTTCAATCAACGCTCTCCTCACTTCTATGTGAGATTACGTACCGATTTGTTCGATTTTGTAGAAGCATTTTGAAATAGCTTGGGATACATTTGGGAATTTCCGAATTTCAGTTGTTTAGAAATTTTACTATATGATGTAATTTTTTGGTTATTGATCGAGGTAGCCAAAGAAAAAGGAAATATATCCCAAAAAGCAATCGAATGCAGAAAGGAAAGGAGCGGTTGAACTTAAAAATTATAACGAGACACAAGAAGAAATGGGTATCTGCAGGCAAAATTAATTATGATTGTAAGGTAGATGTGCCGGCTATTCTCATCACTGCACTCATTTGTTAGGAAACTAATTATTTCTCAGCTGTGGGACCAGAAATTAATAATTCCTTCAGTTATTTACGAACTAGTCAATTAAGGACTGGCGTACGCTGACACTTGAATTCAACCAAACCTGAATTAGAATCAGCTTCAAGAACCTCATTACTTACAATCTTTCCTCTCTGCAAGGCTAGTCCTAAATCCTTCAAAAATTTCTAATTTGTATCCATTCTTTCTAATCAGAATTCTCTCATTTGTTCAATTCAATCTAAACGAGAGCTTTTTGACAGACACCTGAGTTTTGTCAAACTGAGCTTTAATCTACCTTATTGTATTCTTGTATCAGAAAACAACACTTGACTGACTTCCGAATTTGCAAAGTTTTGCGCGAACAAAGAAACATACTCCGTTTAATCTTATATTGTTTAGTTTTCCAACCTGTGGGCAGCTGGAAACACATAGTTTTGCATGAGAATAGAATTTATCTTTTGAGAAAAGCAATACTTCAGAACATGCGTCACAACAGGTCCTCATGCCTGCAAGTGCTTGTAAACACGCGAAGCCTTGTCCGACAGAAGGTGTTCGCGGGTACGTTTAGAAATGTAGCGAGTGGTCTCACCAATGTAGCAGGCATTACAGCCAGCACATGTGAATTTATAAACGACACGCGAACTGAGACTGCGGCACGGAATTTTTCACGCTGAACATGTTTCTAACCTTAAATGTAGAAAAAAACTAAATCAATATCTAGATCAGTTTTGCAATAACATTTGAGCAGCTGTCTTAATTTAATCTGCGCGACTTTAGAAAAACGGCCGCTTTTGCCGTTTTCGGCCGCTTTTGCGGTTAGAAATAAATGGCACCGACTTTCTAATCGTAAACCTGGCCATGTCTGACATGTTGTTTCCAATGTTCGGCTTTCCATGGATTCTAACAGGATTGTTCGTGGACTCCTGGCTGATCAGTGGCTCACTTGGCCAAGCCACATGCAAACTGCTTTCATTCCTACAAGGTATCTCCCCTACTGTTTCTATACAGAGCCTAGTTCCGATAGCAGTGGACCGATTCGTAGCAGTGGTATTTCCCCTTAGTTATCGAGTAAACAGTTCAAAGGTGTGCCTCTCCCTAATCATCGCCTCTTGGATCGTTGCTATAGCTATCCAGTTGTTCTACACCCTGGCCTTCAAGCTGGTTAAATACCCAGACAGGAGGGTGAACAGACCACTGTGGAGTGAAGTCTTTGGAGCGTCTTTCAAGAACCAGTACTTTGTGGCATTTTCGCTTGTATTCGTTTTTATCCCATTGGTGTTGATAACCATTCTCTACATTATCATCTATCTTAAGCTCAAGTCACAGAAGATTCCAGGTGAAAAGTCACAGGTCAAAGTTGGACAACAACGCGAGCGAAGAGAAAGAAATGTGTTAAGGATGGCCATTGCTATAGTAATCGGATTTGCAATTTGCTGGTTATCGATCACTATCAGTGGGACTCTGTTCGTCTTTGCATCGCATATCACCACATCGTCTTGTGGATTCACTGCCTTCAGATTTAGTGCTTCACTAATGGCTTTCGCAAATTCTCCCATAAATCCTCGCATCTGCTTTATTTTCAGTGCAAATTATCGTCAAGGACTTCAGCACTTGTACAGCCGTATGTGTGCCGGTACTAAAATAAGGCAGTCGTAATATAAGCAAGTCATATCGTTGTATAAAATTTGAGGAATGAGCCGTGAAAACGACTCAGTCAACCATGATCTTAGTCGGTGAACAGCATATATTTTTGCTTGAAGAATTCCCTAAGTCAAAAGAGCGTTGACACATAAGTTAATATTAGCTAACAAAGGATAATGTTTAGTGGGTAGTAGCAGTTAAAAACTGCTTTGCATTCAGTTGACTTAATGTACACTGAAAGGAACTTTGTAAAACGCTTATTAACGTTCTTTGGACAATCATTTTGTAGCTACTTTGTAAACTCTATAATTGGTATGCATGAGTTCTTGAAAATAACAGGAAATTTTAGTCGAGCTGAAACTGGTACGAAATAATACTTTATTTCAAAGCTAATTTGGATTTACTGACTCTACACATGAACATGCTCCCCAGTAAAGAACGGTTGCTGACTATTTATTTGGACACTGGATCGATTTACAATAACTTTGTTATTATTCTGTGAACTTATGTGTTATTTTATTAAAATTGTACAGTAACAACATGAGCTAAAAAGCAGTATAGTAAATTCACTTGCTTTCCATAGCCAGCTTCTTTATTTCAAACTTCCCAAATGAAATATTTATCTTTAGACATATCAGTCTCAAAACAAGCCAACCCCCTCACCCTTTCCCTCCTGTACTACACAAACCGCCACGCTTATCGGCTCTTATCAACCCTCGTCTGCAAGTTTTTCGCAAGACAGGTTGCCTGAGAATTCACGGATCGTTCACGGATTTGGTTTATCAGGATGCAAGGAGTCTTTTTCTAGGAAAACTGACTTGAAAACTGCACGTCTTTGATTCTGACAGGGAACTCATTAACATTTGGTTACTAAGTACTTATGAGCTGGTCACTGTTTCCGAGGATAAAACAAATTACCAGTCATTTTTCTTTTTTTTGTCCAGAATCACTCTGTCTAGTTTTGTGGGTTGCAAATATGTGGGTTTGGTTGGTTGTTTTTTTTCTCTGAACAGTTCATTGTCACACTTAATATTATATAACACCAGGAACCCCTTCTGAATTACTGAAGCTGAAGAGAGGTTGTGGGAACATTGATGTCAGTGGGTCTGTTTTGTTTGTTGACTGAGGGGGAAAGTCTCAGCCTGAAATGTCAGTCAGCTTGGGGTGGGAGATGACTGACATTTCAGGCTAGGGAGGCGCCTTTCAATCATTTGAAGGTGGTAATCATCCCATACAGTGCCCAGGCGATGTACTTCATGAGGAGAACACGGGGAACCACAGACACAACAAATAAAAAACTTCAAAGCCAATTATTTGATAATCCTAGATCATGCAGGGTCCAAGATCCCGTTGATTGTCAAACACGAGAAAAAAAGGATTAGCTTAAAACCGTGTTTCCGTTCGTTGCTTCTGTAAATCAATATAGATTAGTGCCGCGCAAAGGAGATCGGGAAGGCGAAAATGTTCCCTTGAACTTCGCACGACCCTCGTTACCAGTCGCTCTTGCTTCGCGCTTCTTCAAAGCGCCCGGAATGCGCGGCTGTCGTGCTTTAAATATTTTTCCTCTCTTGAATGAATCTTACACCTCGCCCAGCACTAATGAGGCTTCGTTGTTGTTCCGGTCACAGAGGATCCTTCCAATAAAGGACGAGTGCAAATTCTTCCTGCGTTTTTAAAAACAAAAAGGTCATGCGCAGCTAATGTATGATAATAGGAACGAGGAAGAGTTGAAAGGAATGGTGACCGTAGGGTGAGTTTGCTCTTCTCCTTTTAATCTCGTATCACGAAACACAAGTCTGTATATATTAAGTACAACTGGTGTAAACGGATTGTATGTAAGTCTTCATTACCCACCCGTTAGCAACGTTTGACTGTTTTTATTGATATTTAATTTACATCATTCTCGTTTGCACGTTCAGCTCTACTCAACCATGAACAGAACGCAGTCATGTGACCAATAACTGACCAATACCTAAATGACACGCGTGTAAATCGCTCCCTATTTGGTTTTTAAAAGAAAAACAAACAAATTTAACTCAGAGATAAGAAAAACTAAACATGAAGAACGTGCTATAAAAGTGTACATGAATTTAAGAAAAAAACTTGGACTGTCAGCGTGGAGGTCATAACTGCGCTGCTGTACAGAAAAAAGCCAGACTGCCAACAGTTTTGGTTTGTCGTTTTTGGGAATACAGGACGTTTACCATTACAAAAACAATCTGAACAGTTCAGTAGTATCTAAGTATCTATAAGTATCTCTTAATAAATAAAGAAATCTATTGATTTGGTAGTAAGCACATATCGTCGCTCACCGTCGTAAAAATTAACTAGTCTAGCTAGTTTTAGCTCGTTAAACAAAGGTCCATTCAGCTCCATTCAGCTACGAACGTTTTAATCATATAAACGCAATCAGATCGAGTCAGTTAAGAAATTTCTAATCATAAACAAAATCAAAGGGTTATAATTGATAATTGTTAATAATTGTTCAAATTAGTGGCACCTATTTTTTCACCTCAGTCACACGTTCGCATCCGCGCAAAACCTAAGTCATTAAGTTTCATTAATATAATTCAGTTTAACAAGTACTGTTCTCTCTTCTCTCTTCTCTCGTCTCTCTTCTCTCCAATCTAACTAGAGTTCCTCATTCACGAGTACCAGCTCGTCCCCATCTAGCAAGGAACAAGCATTGAAGGATTAATTTATCAAGTGTGATTTAGTTCACAACAAATAATCTGTTTGCATTTAAAGTGTTGTGGCTTCCGGTACCAGTATTTTAACTACTTCACGCGCAAACGCGGAGACGTTCGTCACCTTTCCGCGCAAAATAATTGGCGCGCAGGCTATATTGTCGTGAGGTAGGTTCAAACCAGTTAGAAAATGCTATTTTAGCCAAGTTATTGACCTGGTTCTCCAGGAGTGAATGACAAATGTGAAAGGAATCAAGTAAAAAGCCTCAGCTTAAATAAGAGTCAGATACTTGGGCTTTCGATGCATGAAGCCTATTAGTGCTAAGTAAAGTATACTACAAATTTCTTTTAGAGCTGGTCACCGAAAGCCACACCCACAAAAAAATATGAGAAATATTTACCCTTTTGTGGCTTAAATATTAAACTTGACACGGGTTTCTCCATGGTGCTATAGGATAAAACTTTAGAGCAGTTTAAAGAATTGTTTTCCTCGTTACACTGACATGATAACAGCAGCTCCCACTTCACACTTAAACGTTTCAAATACTTCAACCAATACAGTATGAAGTGAGCTATCCACAGGTTAGCCCTTAACTCACAAATAATATATTCACATAACTCAATACTTTATGCTTTTTCCTTTTTTTGTTTGTTTCTATGTACAGGGATGAATAGTTATCTTGTATATTTTCTGCCATAGTTTTGTCCTAGTTAGAAGTCGTCCTTCCTCTAGGGAAATTCTCAATAACTTAGAGCTCTAAGCTTGTTAAATAATTACTTGGAGTAATCAAGGCGACATATTATAGCTGAGGCCCTGATAATTAATTTACTGGCGGTTAATTTATGCAGTATTTTACTGGTTCTTGATAAGTTCTTGGACTTTCGCCACCAGGCCTCGCGCCACCTTTAGCGCCGCCTTCGCATTATGACGCTCCGCCATTTCTGAAATTCAAAACAAAGTTATAAAGTATAATCAAGGTAAGAAGTCTCCCTATTGAGCTCTATACATTTCTTATAGTGCTAGTCTAGAGAATCTGATCATGTATGAACCCACCATGAAAATTCTTCTCATTCTGTCCAGTCAATTTGATATTTCAAAACAATTTCCTTAAATCTCTCTGATCAGCGTCTTTCTTCTCATAACATTCATTATCATCTTTACACTTCTCCATCAAGGAGACATTAGATTCCAATCAGCCTGATCAGTGTTATGGTAAAAGAAGTAACACAGATGTTTATATCTCTGATCTTACCATTGAAAAACTTGATGATGTCGGTGAAATCCATCTTGTTATCCAAAATGATATCTCTGAAAGACAAGAGGAATATGCTATCAAAGTATATAGATAAAGAGGCAAAGGGAAAACCATCACGTGGAGTTCGCGGAGACTACAGGCACCAGAAAAACACTTTCTTCCTAATTCAATCAATAGGTGAATTGCAACCAATCCCGAGAGATTCAAATGACAAAGTCCAGGTGGCCACGTTGGATGGCACAAACACTGGAAGCCAGTTAGCGATTTTATTGGATGTCATCCAATACTGATGGCGGCAATAGCGTCACCTGAAAACCAAGAATTAATGAACGTCAAAACAACATATGTTTTACCTGTAAAACTGAAGCAGTGCGAGAGCGATAAACAGTACGAAGTGTTCCGAAGTACAGTGCCTCGCTGCCCAGATAGACTCCCATACCACAAACACGTCGTCATAGAGAAGCTCTGCAAAGACAAGCATTCAACAGAAACAACGTATGAACAATTACGATATCGGTAACAAACGCTAACAAAGCTGCTCTTGTCATGACATTTGTGAGTGAACATTTGTTTGTGAATTTGCTTGCCTGTTTGTTTTGTTAGTTTCTTTGCTTGTTTGCTCAGTGTCCTCAAATAATGCTCGTTAAACTGGTTTACCTTTTTTTCATTTATCAAGAAAATACCTATAGGCACGTCACCTTCTAAATGCTCAAAAACGCAGGCGATATGGCAAAATTAACATGACGTGTCCACTAGTTCGATTCATCTATTAATCCTGAGAAATAAACCGAATTACTGCTTGCTGCCAATCATGAAATCATACAAAATGAATGGCAACTCCAGTCATTCTGACCCAGTAAGCTTTCAGTATTTCTTTTTTTACACAATACAGTCGGCTTTAGAGTTAGGTGCGGTGAATCAATCAACACGTACCTCTCTTGAAGTCAAGCAGAAACCATCTGTAGCAGAAGTAAAAATGCGTCAGGTCACCATTCTGCTGAAGATGCTCAAACATTTCTGGGTCAAGAATCTGTGAGGGATCAAACAGAACAATGTTTAAATACACGTAGACCAAACTTTGACTAACCGATGTCACCCCCGCCAGGTACTTCAAAGCATAAACCCTAAACTGTACTCCATTCTGCCTCATTGAACAGAAGTCAAGAGTTGAAATATAGTGGAACCTGAGATAACGAAATCCTTTATATCGTTGTCCACGGCATACCCCCGGCGGGGTAAGAGGGGACTCCCATATGAAAAGGTCGGGGATACTCGTCGGAAAATTTCAATTAAACTCCTTAAGGAACCTAATCTGGGAGTGGAAGTCCCCCGGGGGGTATACCGAACGATATTCTTCATCCCCGCTAAAGTAATTAACTGTAACACGTAACGAACCCCCGTTATCACCGGTGAACACATTCTGCCGGTCTTTTAGCCCTTCGTTATACTGTAACCACAATTAAACGTACTTGAATTAATGATCGCATGTTTGCAAAGTGCGTGTCCATTGCTCCGCCATGCGGGAAGTTGTTGTTCATTCTTTGCATGAGATCCACGAAACAGCTGTAGGTTACCGCCTCTGCAAAGAAAATGGAAAAACGCTCATAAACTCGAACAGGCGTCTTTGTGGGTGGAACCTTGTCTGCGAGAATTAGCTACAAATTTCCACATGTTAACACATCTTGAAATTTCAACATGTTTTCACGAAGGTTTGCGGAAATAAAAGGGGAACTTGTTTACCTCAATTACACGTCACACTTAAGTTATACATATCCGCATTATTTGTCGTTACTTCATCTCAGCATATTCCACTGTTAAATAACTTACCACTATCAAAGATAACAAGCAGAGGAGCCACAAGGTCACACATGCCCTGAACATAACCCACATCCAGCGTCTTCCACACGTAACTGTCAGAACAAAAACAGCATAATCAAACTATATTTAATCAACGATCAGACGTTCTTTTTTTCGCGAAAGAACGCCTAATCGCGAGATAAAGCACGAAGCAACACGATAATATGAGAGCACTTTCATTGTGAAGCTGACCTCCTCATTACCTGCTAATGACGTTTCGTAGTTTATTGAGGTTCTCGTGTGTGAAGTATGGATAGTTACGATCACATCTTAGCACGTCTTTCTCGATTCGATGAAGATTTAAATCGAAGTCGTCAAGGAGTTCAGTCTACAAAAAAAAACATATACACTTATTCAACGATTAATTGGACGAGCATAAATTGATAATCATTTTTTTTTTTATGACACAAGCGATTGTATGTTTAAAAGAAATACATGTTGTTCAATTTGGAAATAATCAGATGAAAAAAAAATCCGAGGACTATACTCATAGTTATAGTTTTAGACCTGTAAATTCCTAAAATAAAATGAATAGTAAAGTTAACCATTAGACCTTCCACCATGCACTGAAGGCTGTAGAGCTGAAAGCACTTGAACAGTTAAGTCAGTGACCCCCGCCATGATTACTTTGATCAACTTAATGCTATATTTTACTTGATAAACCAAGCCAGAAATTTTACGTTGCTCATTCAAATTCGACTAAGGCGATGGAGATGTTTCTGGAAAATATGAAGTAGTAACCGAGCCTACTTCATTGACATAACACTCAGACTCTACCGTGGAACTCACCGAGTACTGGCACGAGGCTCTAGACCCAGTGCTTCCCTGGCTGCACTGTTTACAAAGGACTGGTACCTCAGTGTCGTCTCTCTCGTGACCTGTCCGTTGTGATTCCTGTTCACTACTCTCCTCGGTGTGTGTGGAATCGTGCCCGTTTGGCAAGTCACCTGTCCCATTTCCATTCAGTTCCACAGAAGAATTAAATCTCTTACTACACCGCTGGCAAGTTCTTGCCATTGTAATCCACTTGCCGTTTTCCTCCCCGCAATCACTACAACACCCACTCTCGGCCTCGTCGCCATTTTTGTTGGGAATAATAAGCTGTCCATTCATGAGTCTAGCCTTTCCATCGTCATCGAGTCCTTCAATCTCAGGTTCCTCAATACTGACTCTCTGATGGTGTAAATTTTCGGATTTTTCCAGCCCGTTACTGATCATTTCTAACTGTTCATAAACCTCATCCCTACTTCCAGTGCTGTCCATTGAAATACCGTCCATTTCACGGTCCTTCTCCTGTTGTCGGATGACGCTCTCCACGTCTTTCCACTCTTCCATGATAGAGTGAAACTCCTCATTGGCAGCTTTGTCGGTAGCTTGTCGATCTCGCGGTGTACTTCCAAACTTGTAGTGTCCAAGTAAATATGGCCACACCTAAACACAAGGTAGAAATTCAATCAACATTTCTTACGCACATTATTAACCAATGAACAATAATCCGTTACAGGCAGAAGTCTGGTAGACCGTACCTCTCTTCTTATGGAGTGTTCTATTCCTCCAAAGTAAACATACTTCTTCACAGTATCTTCATCTTTAATCTGGAAACCAATCAGTTAGTTAAGAGTTGAATTATGGTACGAGATAATTACAGATACATTTATACAGTGTATAGAGCTAAAAAAAACAACGACAACTTCCCAAGTAGTCACGAGGGTTAGCTAACAAAAAGCTTGATTGCTGTTTTCTAACCTACCTGTCCTTTGTTGTACATGTTTCTCCACACTTCCTCTGTGAGGCCCTGTGTATAATCGAGTCCGTTCTCTTCTGAACTGATTTTGCTGTGATGAACTAGCCATAACAAGTGTGTTCTCACTGTCTTAAGGTGACGCACGTATGACAGCCCTAGTAACAAAGTGTACTCTCTGTAAACACACAAATACTTCAAATTCTGATCATGGAATCATCATTTTAGATCAAATTGTCGCAATCTGCTTAGAGTAGGGTAAACGAGGGGCAAAAGACCCTCCGTAAATTTATTCTTCCCCCGCCCAATGCAAAAAGCCTACAAGAAGGGTGACTGCCACGTAGCTCTAACTGAGTGAAGAAAGAGGGTGCTTACTGGAAGGGGGTACTACTTCGAATCATTAACAGCAGATAAATTAGCTGCCCAATAAACAAATGAACTCATTAATCCTAACAAAGGGTTTAATCATTGTGTGACCAAAAAAGTTAGCTCAGCAATTAACGATTCTCGTAAAGAATAAATCTCATTGTTTACATACATCCATTAAAGGCTCGTAGAGTAATTTGTCTTCTCATGGTTTCACATGCACTACTCAGGCACTCCCTGAAAAATCCAACAACAACAGTAACTTAGAGAACGATATTAAATGAATTATGTCAATGTGCAGACTTCATTCTAGTATTTCACTCCCGTGGAAACAAACACTTCTCGTGAACAACTTCATTACCGTACATGTACATTACAGGGTAACAAAGGATATGGTGTGACAAACAGAAGAACTGTGAAGAAAACGTGACAACCTATGATGATGGATATAAAGAGGTTTGCCGGATCAACTTGAAGAGGATTCATCTGTCAACAGAACTGTTACAGAACTCACATTGTGTGAGGTGAAGATTGTTTCTGATTTCGTTTGAAGCTGGATTGTAGACGTGAACTTAAGTCCTGTCGTCTCCATGGCAACCCACCCTGCCTCTTGAAAGACTTTTGAGAAGACCACCGATCCATTTCCTTGGATACTTGGAATACAAAACAAAAGAACAATGTTACATCAATAGAACAAAACAGATAAAAAAAACCATGTCAGAGACTGGTCAGAAGACCAGCAAAAGTGTGGGACACAGCGAGTAATTCCCAGCGCGCAAGATAGTGCCCTCTTGCTTGCTCGGGTAGCCTATCACAGTGCAAGAGCTAGCCATATACATGTAATAAATTCTAATCACAGTACCCTCATGACCTGTTGTAGCAAATGGTTATTGCAAATTTATTCCAAGAAATGTACCTGTACTAGACACTTAAAACAGATTTACTATACAAGCAGCATAGAATGTCTTTTGTTAATGACAGTCAGAGCTATTGAAACAAAACAATTTTACTAAACGTCCAAACACACATACCCACATCCTCTGGCTTTGTTCCAGAAACCAATCTAAACACATAGTCTTGATTTGCATTATCCCCTTTTGAAAATGGCATCAGGGGTAAGTTATCACCGGAAGCTGGTCTCTTGAGGCGTGGCAGGGCAAGCCCTTTAGAACGCGGGTTAAACAAAGGAGGGTCCAATTCACCATGAGGGTGGAGACCATTCTCAAGGCAGTTTAAGAATGACAATAAAGACCCTGTTGTTGGGAAGCGGATTGGTGGACGCTGAACTCCATCTTGTCCAATCAGAATAACCACTCCATATAAACCTGAAAGTCACAACAAAATTTAGTGAACAAATAACACACCAAAGCCACTCAAACTTGTGAATAGTAACATGTACCACTACTCCCACTCTTGTCCTGCTTCCCTTCCTACAACCTTTCACCATCCCCCCTTAAATTATACACTATACATGGATATCATGCTTGTTATACTGCCAACAGTCAAGCACAAAATTTCTTTAAATACAGTGTTCATTCTATGCATATTTAGCAATACTAGTCAACCATTTTCTGATTACCTGAGGTTATAATTATACTACGATTATCAGTTGAGAATGGCATGACGGAAGTTTGGCCACAAAGTTTTAGCCTTAAAATTACCGTGTTATCACGCGCAACTTACCTCATTTCCATTGGTAACAATATCAACAGCTGTGCCTCGCCTATCACGTCACCTACATTTTTGCACACTTTGCTGCCAATGACATCAAAGGCTGACAAGTTGCCACTGGTAATGAAGCCAGTTGCTTGTGATGACAACATGATTTTCATGTTAAAACCTGGTGACCAAACCTTCGTCGCAACTTACTCAACCAATAATCATAGTAATATTGCATCATCAGTTGAAATTGAGACATGCAATTCAAGCACTAGCAGTAGCTTGTGTCTGATAAAATTATAAATATAATGTTATCAATTTTAAGAGTTTACCATGCTGATGACAGTGAATATAGACAACGTCATGTAAGTTGACTGTGAGAGCATAATCCCAAAATTGGCTTTTTTCTTGTTCACATGAGCCACTCATCAACTTGTTGGGTGTCCACTTGAGGAGCATACTTTCATTGCTCTTATGCAGTGATAGGTATCCTGCAATAGGGTCCTCATCATGCTGTGGAAAGGAATTTCAATGTACACTTAAAAAACTTCCCATGGATACAAAAAATTGACCACTATCAAGTAATAGAAACACGAGTGGAAGTTTGGGAGAATGAGAAATGCTGTGGGAACACAAGCCACAGGCGAGTGTTTCCACAGCTTTTTCAAGTTCTCCCAAACTTTCACTGTTTACTTTGATCATCAAAATGTATATTGCCTTTGCACGTGCCATCATTACGTCAACAACTTGTGCTTGTTCTGTGTTTCTATCAAGTTGTAGTATAAATCTATGCATTCTATCACGAATGCCATTCTCTGATTGGCTATGCTACTCACTATCCTATCTATTCTGTGATAGATAGTGAACTCTAGTGAAGCAGCGTGTGCTAGGGACCGCTTCTTTGTGTTTTCAGAGTGTCAACAAGTAGAATTATACTAAAACAATTAGATTATTTGCTCTTGATTTTTACATGTATGAGTGGTAGATGACTTGGGCTGTGCCCTCACATAACTATCACGCAATAGAAATCTTGAGCTCATAATCTAATTGTTTAATAGAAACATAATTCTTAACCAATCAACGCGTGTATTTTCTCTGGGCTGTTTTCTAAATAAATTTTAAACGCCATCAGAGTCCGATGATTCTATCAGGCTGGTCATGGATACTCAAATGACTGGCAGAACTTTGTTCCAGCCACAAGAAAGAGGCCAGTTTATAGTAACAAGGCAGTTTATTCCTCCTTTCTTCAGCACTGTTTCTTAATTTTAAACACCAAACACCAACATACACAAGTACACAGCAAGCTTTTCAGTGAAATTATTCACACATTATATAACCCTACATTTTCAGACAAAGGCTACCATTTCCACCATGGAGTGGACACAAAAGAGAAGGCTTCTTTAGCAATAGTAAACAACTTTACTATCATCTCAATTCTTTTTTTCCATTTGGTTTGTTTTAATTTTTGGTTATGGATTAAGCAAAGGATGGAATTTAGTCTTATTTTTAAATAAAAGCCATTTTACAATAAGTTGATTTTCCTCACTGTGACACAGTCAGATTAGCTATATTGCAGCTCAGTAAACTATGTTGACCCGTTGTTACACATTGACTGTCAAAAGCAGACAAAAATATTACATATAAAGTGCATATAAATTTACTTACTGGTTCAAGATACACATTGTTCTTTCCATACAGAAGAGCTGCATGTGAGTTCTGATGCAGTGACTCTATGTGTTCTCTGGCCAACAATGGTGCCACAGCTAAGTTTTCATCATGAGAAGATTTTGTGGCTCCAAGCTGTGGCCGTTGAGATGTTGTTGTCGCAGGGGTCTGCTGAAACAATCCACTGTGTATTCTATGTCTTTGAACAAGTTCATCTGCCGTTGGATCAGACCAGTAACTATCAGGAGTTTTCATCTTTGAGAAATCCAATGCACATGGACCATCTAGATAAAACAGAAATGTAAAAATTATTTGAAAAATATAAATAAGACAGATGCTATTTGGTTAACCAAACAATAAGTAGAGCAAGCCATTGAACTTGGCCTACATACTCATCGATACTCAGAGACTAAAATTAAATTAATGTACACAAAGCACAACTTACTTTTATTAGCATAATACACCATGCATAAAAGGCATGCAAAACTCCTTGAAAATTAACATTTCAAAAAATACAAGTAGTACTCGAGCAAAATTAAAAACAATATATTATACACAGTTTCTAGTAAAATTACCTGAGATAAATCACCAAGCATTTTTTAATATATGTACATATAGGCAAGTGAATTAATCTGTCAGAGAGCAGCTTATCAGGTTACCACTTTTGTTTAGTCTACATTTATCAAAAACATTGTTTGAAATTCACAGTTTAAATAAATTATGCACAACTCAAAAGAAGCACTTAAGGTTACCGTATACCTTCAGGGGTGTCTCGTGTCCAAGCGATGTAGCGCGTCCGGTTTAAGCTGTAGATACCTTAGCCCCTATATCAAATTAAAGCTTATAGAGCTGGCTATCAAACCATACCAAAAATTTTGAAATAAAATGAATTGCCAATTTTTTCACGGTCACCAAATGCAAGCGTCCTAATCACCTTTTGGAAGCTACAAGTCAAAGCGAATTTTGTTTTTCGCCAATTTATTTTTTCCCTCGGTTTCAGGACAAAAAGCACTAAAAAAGCGTGTCTGCGTTTTTCCATATTCAATTGTAGTAAAAAGTTACAGAACATTTTCGAAATAGGATTAAAAAAATGTGAAGTGATCGTACAAAAATCGCTCTCGGAGAAAAAATATTTCGAAATAAACAATTCGCAGACACGTTTTTCTTTTTTATATGTTAATCTAGCTACTGTCCAAATTTGAGGGCAAACAAACAAATTCCGTTTGAGTTGTAACTCTTTAAAGTGTCTGCTTCAAGTGAAAAAATTTATCCGAGAAAACAGTGCTAAGAAAAATATCTTACTTCGCAAACAAACTCCGCCCACAAATGCCTTCAACTGGGTTCTCAGATCACTGAGCCAATCAGCGCTTGGAAAATTTACTACCATTAACTCGCGGTGAAATTTACGCGTGAATCTGCAAAAAAAACCTTGCGTTTCGCAATGCGCTCAAGGCAGCGAGATAATTTTTCTGCAGCTGGGTTTTTCTTGAAGCTGGTTTGGCAAAATGGGGAAGACGAAAAAGGATACGAACGTTAGAGTAGCTGGGCGACGAGAACAAACAAGAGAAAGCGCGGCTGAGCAAATGTGCATGGATAATATTACAATGGATCTCAATGAGTTGGACGATTCATCGGTATCGAACTCAACAAAAGAGTCACTGTAAACATCGCTGTTATCGCTGTCGAGTTCCCAAATTTTACACAACCTTTCTCTTCTCTTGACTCGATCTTTTTGCCCGCTTGATACGTCCATAGCTTCATCCGCGAGGCCAACTTTCGCTTCTTCACTCATTGATGTATTTTTATTCATTCTTCGCTCTTTCGAACTGGTAAACGGACTTTTCCGTGGTCCATGTTTACTTATAACTTAATAGAATTACATCTAACACGAAAAATGCTTGGATTAACAATGCTGATTAACTGAGTAGCCAGCCAATTCGTGGTATCAATATCGGTAATATTCCCGCGAAAGTAGTCTCAGTTGATTGCAGACACGTTATAGGGCTGTCAATCAAGAGGGAACTTTTACTTCCGGCCATAACGTAAAACATCCATTTCTCTGCCAATATTAGGTGTTTTTCAATTTTGTTTTCAGAAATTAGAGATTACTCTTCGACCATTAGTTTGAACCAAAAATCCAAATTTGAAGAAAATTGCCGATCTGAAGGTATACTGTAACCTTAAAAAGAATTTTAAATTGATCAATATGTTAATTGTAGTACAGGTGGAGTTACTAAATAACATACTGTGCATAATTTATACATAACGGCATAAACCATGTATTTCGTAAAGTAAAAATCACTTGTTCCACCTTTAACAAGACTTTTCTTTAATACTATACAAATATTACAACTTACAATACAAGATAAAACTACTGCAGAATCTTCATTCCAATTTATAAAATTGATCTCCAAATTAAAAGTTCTATTTATCACAATTCATTTTAAAGGCTTCAATCCCCAAATGCTTTTATCGCACAAAACAATGCATGAATAGTTTCAAAGGACTGGTACAAAAACATGTTTTATACATGTTGTTATCTGTCTCTGCAATAATTGAATTTGTTACTAACTCATTCCAAATATCAATTCCTTTATTTCATATGCCTTTCAGACGGTCACAACAAAACATTATACCATATTTTGGTTCATCCATCCTAATAAAAAAATGAAAAATGTTTTAAATAATACAATTTATTACTGATGTTCTAGACCTCAATAATACATTTCTAGCTTAAATTCTGATTGGTTCACTGAATCTCAGTTACCAGCCAATTTATACCTGTGTCTAACCACACATGGAAAACTCCAATTTTTTTTGCCAGTTTAGGAAGGTTCTGTTGGATAAAAAATTACTGAAAGTACCACATTTGGTAATCTTTCTATCAGCAAAATATCAGAAATAATAGGCCTTATGCAACTCAAAAGCAATTATCTCAACTACCTAGAGTTTGATTAAAAACATTTAATTGAAAGGACTTGTACAACAAAAGCAAAGGAATAAAGAAGAAAAATAGCAATCACACATCATCACTCCAGTTCAGTTACTGAAAACAGATTTTCAGCATAAAAATAAGCAGTTAATAGCACCCCAGTGAAGTTTGAATGTTACCTTTCAATGGACCGGTATCACACAACATTTGTGACAATTTTTTTGTATCTTTCATATAAACAACACAACAACTCCACAAATCACTTCATCATGCCAAATGTAGTAAATAATGCAAAGTTTTGTAAAAATCTATTGCAAACTCGTGAAAATATGGAACCCCAATTACTTGCCAATGTTTACAAAGAATCATATGTAAGGTGGCAAGCATATAGTGATAATTTTGGTACAGCTAATGTTCTGTATTTTCCCAATGAATCTGTTATTAAAGTTAATAGCCTACGTTTCGGCGTCATTGTGACACCATTCTCAAGGCAAAGTGAATAAATTAATGCAAAGATTAGATTTCTATATACTTTACAGTCTCTACAAATTAGCATAATAACAAAGGATCACAAGTTCTTCAAGTGAATACTTTTGAGTGAATCAAGCCCGTTTGCACGTTTAGAGCATCTCCTTAATTATCAGGCAATCATATGTTCGAGCATTTATTAAGCATGTGAAATTGTTCTGAAAGACAAGTAGGTACTAACGGTACTTTCGAATTATGTTCACTCATGTGTAAAATGTACAAAATGCTCAAACAAATTTGATTGCCTAATTAAGGAGATGCTTTTTAAAAGAAAACTTAAACCATCTCTCGATGTGCAAACGGACTCGATTCACTCAAAAGTATTCACTTGAAGAACTTGTGACCCTTTGTTATTATGCTAATTTGTAGAGACTGTAAAGTATAGAAATGAAATCTTTGCATTAATTTATTCACTTTTCCTTGAGAATGGTGTCACAATGACGCCGAAACGTTGGCTATTAACTTCAATATTCGCTTACTTATGTTTTAAGAAATCATTATTGATCACGAATGTGTTATTTCTACTCTTTTTCATAAAAATGTCAAGCTGTATTTGGGGCCACTATTCTTGGAGAGCACAAGTTGGGATTATCAACAATATAAAGCACGCACGCAGGAATTAACATGGGCAAAGTGTGTTGAGATTCTACTTGTAAATTCGTCAAAAGATAGCATTAACTAACACCTTCAGTTTTCATCACCAGTGCATTTATTTTACAACAGGCTGTTTAGTATTTGCCTTACATTGTTCTGGTTTGACAGACCGTGGCAAATTGCAAATTATGCAGTTTTGCATATTTCTTAGGCTAATAATAAATGTGAAGATTTTCTTTGTTTCAAATGGTTTTAGCCGAGGTACTTGTATCTGTACTCACATGTACCTAATATTGTCAGTGTATCAAAACAACCACACAACTACAGGTGTATACAGCACTGTCATAAAATGTTATTTATCTGCAGGTTTACAACACATGAGCCAAGCCTAAAGGATGTAGATCTACTTACCTAAAAGTTCAATAAATATTCGGCCATCTGCTGGATCACTTAAGAGTGCTTCAGGTTCATAAAATTGGCTGTGACAAAATTAAATAATCACATAGTAAAGTTTCTTTTATAATATTGTGTTCCAAAAACTGTTGTGCAACATTATAAATTGGCCCAGTATACCTTAATTACATTTGCTGATATGATGTGTTATAGTTCCATACTGTGGTTGTGCAGGAGTGCAATGAGGTAGCAAAGTATGTGTGCTACAGGTATACACGTATCCTGTCAGTGGTTTTGTGTTTTTTAAAACTACACATGTCTGATGAAACAAACACTGTGATAAGTGTTTCTAGTTCCTGGTGGTACATTTCATGTTTTTTTCCCACCTTAGTAATCCTACCACTTTGTCATTGCCATGGTTTTCAACTTTGTATCTGTCATTGCACAGATGATGGAAACAATAACAGGGAATGACATTTTGGCTACTTGTCAGTCATTCTCTGATCAACATGTAGATCATGTTCAAGATATGAATTACCATAAATCAACAAACATATTTCTAATGTGAAAGAACACGTATGCTAAAACAGTGGCTGAATTTATATCAGGGACAAATTATCCAACTGAGACACTTTTTTAGCCTGCTGCTCAGATCGATAACATGTCTGCAGCCTGACACAGATAATTCACCTTAACGTATAACTTTGGTGCCACAATGAGTTATGGCCTACATTACTATCCTTTTCATATGATTAATGGATCATCTCAGATGGATAAATTCAGCTTCAGATATTTGTCTCCATAGTATTTATTAGGCCTGTAACTCAAGAGACTGTACAGATAGGACAGAATGTTATGCTGGCAATCAATAGATAGTACAATGATGATTCACTTGTCTGCAGAGTTGAAATCAAAATAATTGTCAGATTGAAGTCTTCTTTTTATGTTTATTTGTTTCATTTTATATCTAGGAGGATGATGAAAAATCAAATGCAATATACTCATGTTTTTCGTCGCTTGCAACCATAACATAATCCAGCTGCTTAATATTTTTGCAAAAGCTTGAACATGTTTACTTCAGTTGTAAACATGTGGGTAACATGATAGTGACTTTTGTTTTACGTGTAAGCATGATTTAATCTTGCTGCACTCTCTTGTGATGAGATCTGGTGGTTTTTGATAACATTTTAAAACTATTGAAAAACAAAACGATAAGCTATTAGCTTCCAAACAATGTTGTAAATATGTTCACGAACAGGACATTGTCACTGTTGAAAGCGCAAGTAAAATCTAGCCAAGTTTGTTTCCTGATATACAGTTTGTCAAGCAGAAAGTTTGACAAAAAGCTAAATATTATGTATGGTCCCTGGAATTTAAGAGAAATACCATTACTTAAACTGTTGAACTCTACTAACCTTGCATTAGTTTGAAGATCCTCAACAATCTTTCTAAGCAGCTTTTCTAACAGAGCTATTCTGATCCATAGAAACTTGCCACAGTGTCCAGTAATGTTATAACCATTAAGCTTTTTATTACTGCTGTTCAAAGCTGAGAAGTTAAATTTCATCTTCAGTATTGGGCTTTCAACAGGTCCTGAAAAAATAAAAATAACAAAAATAGTTAACACCTTAAAAACTGTTCTCCCAAAGGACGTTTCCTTTTGGGGGATGGCTAGCCACCTAATCCCCACCCCCCCCCCCCCCCGCCCCAAATCCATCCCAGATATAATTACCTGGTGACAAGTTTCTGCTTCTATCTTTGCTTCTTTCATCTTCTCCTGAGAGTTTCTTAACCAGTTCAGCAGCAGGCTCTGATAGTCGTGCGAGTTTCAGCAGAAGAGACTGTGTGTCCTGAGGAGGAAGAAGACCAGCAGCTCTTTTCTTCAAGCCATGTGCAATTCCAGCCTCTACCGCCCCTGAAAAAAGGCAAAGCATGATAAATACTAGCACGCAAAATAATATAGCTGGTCCGTTTGACAGAATGGGAAGAGAAGGATGGCAGGCTTAGTACATGTGCACATTCTGGACATTACAGCATTGCCTGTAGACTAGTCTTTTTAGGACTTTGTGCTACACGGGTTTACTCAAAATTTTACAAAGAATAAATCCCATGCCTTGGGCTCACATTTAACCCTTTTCAATTTTTGAGAGCCTATATACATATACACCTAAAGAGCTAAATATTTCACCAATTACTAAGTTTCAAAAGTTTGTAACATTTTTGAAGACAATTTGTATTCAACAATGATGACATCTCTGCACAAAGTTGTATGTTTACGGAAATACTGTAAAACAATGATGACAGCAAGGATGATTAAAAAATCTTGATTATGGTTACTTGTTGGGTGTGTTTTTTTATTTGGATTTGTCGAAAAATTATTTTCAGGTTGCTTTAAGCCTTTTTTGTCAAAAAATAACAATTAAGCTTCAAGATCGAGATTAAGATATTTTACGTGGATTTATTTAGGAAAGAAAGTAATTGTTATTTTGGTTGTTAGCAGTGTTCCCATTCTGTGTTTTTGTAGATGGCATTTGCTTAAATTTTTTTGGAGCTACTGCTTCGTCCATCTCAGCCACGATAATGATTTCAAAATCACAGCCAAAGAGAGTGTATTAGTTTCCTCTTTTCCGGGAAACAATGTACTATAATATTATTGCAGAACTCAAAATTAAATTGGATAAAACTAATTTTAAAATTATTATACTATGTCTGACATGCAAAAGACTTGTACAAATACTGTTTATTGGGACACAATAAAAAACAAACAACTGAGAAACAAAAGCAAAACTTTAAGGGGAAAGGCAGTTACGTGATCATAGCAAAAGTAGAAGTAATATAATTTGTCAGCTATTAAATAGCTGGCCAGTTATATTACTTCTACTTTTTCAGAATCATTATAAACATAATATATGATGGTTGCAATAAAATTAATATTTGTGTGCATGCCAAAAAGGGCAACAAAAGATGGCAAAATATCTAAATATAAGTTTCTTAAATTACAAAGTTATAATAATTTAAAATACTGTAGTCTAAAAATACAAATTATTAGACATTTATATTTCCTACTCAAATCTTGCAAAAAATTGTCATTGATTCTTTCCAAGTCACTTATCTCTGCTGCCTCAATAAACTGTTCGAAAAAAAATGCATTCAGTATTCGCGAAGTATTTTTCCAAATTGAGAAACGACAAGATTGTGCATAATTATCGACCCTGCATGATTAATCGCACGATACTAATAATTTTATTAGGAAATTGTATTTTTATCTGGAAACAAAGAATTCCTTTTCCATTTCAAACTGAAGACATAAAGTAAAATTAACTTGAAAAAGTTGAATCGATGCGTGAATCTCCTCACGATCGATACAGGTTGACAAAATATTGAATCTCCAGTCAGCTTATAGTTCAGATGAAAATCCGGGATTTTGGCTTAAAAAGGGATTAGTCATAGGAATGCAACTTCAACACTGTTTTTCCACTAAAGTATGTATTTTACTATTAATCCGCAAGGAAGCCCTTTAAAAACACCAGGCTCGTTTATTTGTTTTGATCTTTTTGTGTACAAAATAAACTGCACAGGGTTTAGGCAGCGCTTTAAATGTACTATTCCCACCTCCGTGGAAATTCTTCAGACACCACGCTTGAATTCTGAATATGAACGAGCAAGATTCCAACACAGCAAATACGAGTCGTTACCACAGCCTCCGATTGAAGAACGATTCGTTTTCTTGGAGGGAAAATTTGCTTCCGCTATCAAAGCCCGTTTTTTCACGAACATTCGCAGCTAGACCGCGAGCGATGGAAATGTTTGACAATATATACCCAATCAAAATAACATTCAGAAAAGGACTTCCAAAGCAACCTAACTTATCATCGGAAAATTATAATCTAAGCGCAAAATAGTATCAGAAACAAGGGAAATAATTCTTACCGCAAAGGGAGGTTATACTTGAGCTGTCTGCATGGATAAACTTGCGAGTGACAGCTTCTTCCATTAGCTGTTTGACCTGGGAAACGACACGAACATTTTATAGCATTGCACTACTTTCAACTCAGCCTACTATCGTCTAGGAAACATAAAAACACAGTTTCTCGATGAAATAAACTCCTGAAAGACTAAAGCAACCCTACAAATCAAAATGTACATGGGCAAAAAATCAAGGGGATTAAAAAAAATCAACTCATGATCGTTCGACATTTTAATCTTTCGAGCGAAGAGAAATATTCACTTTACCTCTTTCTTGAGGTTTTCCAGCAATTTTTTTCGCACCTCCGCATCTGAAAAGCAAAAAACCAATGCAAATGTTAGTCTGCCTATTCTTCCACAGAAAAATCCTCGAACCCGCCAAAATACAGCAGTTCTTTACGGATTTTTACCTTTCGAGGGAGCCATGTTGGCCTTCCGGACGAAACTCAGTTGAACATGAATATTCAATAACGGTCGACCAATCACAGAGCGAGGCTTAGCAGAATACATTGTCTCGTGCAGCAGGTCCGTAAATTTTTTGATTTTTGTGAAATTCCTATTGGTCAGAACGTGAGCAATTTTTCCCGTGTTCTCATTACATTTATTTGGTTTTTGTGTTTGTTTTTCTTCTGCCTACAGTTTTCTCCGTGAACATCTGTCGGAGGCCGACAACTTCTTCGTCGCCGATAACAAGATTCCCTTCATTCAACAACTTTCACGGACATAAAAAGTAGAATCCTCGAAATCATTATAAAGAAGAGACTGGCAATTACTGTAATACGGAGACTCAGTAACTGGCAAATTATCGTTGTTTTGAATAAATCAGCGCCTTTGGATCAAATAATGACATTGCGAACTCTGGCGAAATCCTCCAAATCCGTAAATTGGTCTGCGGCTCAGCGACAAAAATGAAATAATTTTTTTCTCCGCGTATATACGGATACAACGGACAAAGCCGAGAAATTTCTCCGCTCAGAGCTGATCACGAATCGAACTATTTTCAAGAGAAAATTTAAATGAATAAGAATGATATACTCCAAGGATATAATAAACATGTATAATGTGGTCGGCAAAGATCAAACTGTTTTCCTTTGTACTCAAATGTAATTTCAATGCGACTTTAAAAACTTCCCGCTTCGCTGGTTATTCACACGAAACTCAGACACGCTTGGTGTTAGTGACTGAAACAACATTTTGCAGCGAACACCGGCTCAGCATTCTGTTGACACGACACAGTGCTGTTTCAAAACTTTGGGTCATTTTCAGTGATATCTTGCGAAAAACAAAATTATAATTTTAACTGACTGTTAATGAAGCGTTTAACTTTTGTATATGCATCTGACAACCTCGATTGACGAGGAAGGACTGACTGAAGATTATATCATGTTGACCTGATTCTAGACTGCATTTCTGATTGCTTATTTATTTGTAAAAAGA
The DNA here is from genome assembly GCF_964199315.1 of Orbicella franksi. Classification (NCBI taxonomy): domain Eukaryota; kingdom Metazoa; phylum Cnidaria; class Anthozoa; order Scleractinia; family Merulinidae; genus Orbicella; species Orbicella franksi. The sequence goes on along the minus strand of NC_138156.1, from coordinate 2,030,859 downwards.
TGACGTCCAGTTTTGTAACTAGATATCAGTATACGGGGGCGTCAGCAAATGTCATGACGGATTATGTGACTGGATAAAACCTTCAACTGACCATACTTAGTTGAGGGGACTAACTATGAACTGACTGATGTGGTATCATACACGCAAGCTTGAATACAACTGAGAACAAGGCAGAATATTGAATGGCATCAAGTTTGCAGGAAATTCTGCTATTGTATGTCGCCTTGTCCTTTGACTCATTCTCTTTCAGTCCGCACAGTTCTTAATCGGTCCTAGGGTGGCGCCACTCTGTGCTTATCGTGCCTTATAGACCACAGGCAGCCCAAACGCTTGGCAGACACTTTAAGTTAATGATTATGTTAAATGTTAAGGTGTCTTACGAAGGAAACAGTAAATTGATCTACTCAACTGTAGACTGGATTGTGGCAATATTAATATTTTGTTTAGTGTACGTTAGAATTCTCCAACAAACCCTTAAAATCACTAGGTCAACCAAAGTCCTTCTATAAATCCTATAATTATTATTATTTACGCTCATGGCTTACCTTTGGGCTGCCTGTGAATCACCATACAAGACGTTGAAAACAGCTATCATCAACATTGAATAATTGTGCCCTGTAGCCTTTTGTCAGTAACAATTAACTAAGCGGTTTTTCTTCCTTGGCAACAAAGAAGGATGGTCGGACCACCCGCAGGCCTTTAAAAGGCTTCTGATTGGCTGCTCCAAACGTTTCTTATCTTAGAGAACAATCGTTTCTCACAGAAATCATCTGGTTGCTATGAGATCGAGTTGAGTTTGTTTCATTTCTCGCGTTTCTCGACTGACCTGCGCGCGCAGAATAACAAGAGACACTGAGTTGTATGCGATACCACCCCATATATAGGTAAAGGAACATACTCGTGGCTTTTTTGTAAGCAATCAGCGCCGCGAGTGAACAAAATTTCCACACTCTGCCGTTTATTACAGCGAAAACCAGTAATGGTCAACCCCAAATAACCCGGATTTTTGCAACTTAGAAAGATAACTGATCACGGGGAGTAGAAACTGCGATTAACTCAGTGAAACGCGTGCTTTAAATCTAAAAGGCTAATTTGTTATTCTCAAAGAAAATGGTAATGGAACAGAGAGTCATAATGTTGTTTAGTTATGATGACCTAAGATGGTCACTCGACCATTCCTCTCCACCCCTGACGGGTTCCGGTTGAGGTAGTCCACTCGGGGGAGAAGAGAGTATGGGGTTCAGGCAATTGTTTGCCAATAATCAGTTTTCTAAGGGGTAGTATACCTGGATCTTCCTCTGTCATCTTTTCCAGTTGTGTGTTATCTTTTTTCCCGACATTCCTCGCTAAATTCTTTGACTTTATAAACTGGAATAGCATAGAGTTCATTGTGTTCCGCGGCGTCCGGAGTCTGCTCAATTCTTGCGCACTTTTCAGTAATAGCGATTTTACACCTCCTGCGATGATCACCGAGCAAACAATTATTTGCCAGTGCTTTTTGAAAACACCGCAAAGTCCAATACAACGGGATCTCTAAGCTGTTTGCTTGAAATGACTTAACTCGTTCTTGTACGGCCATTGCTATATACTCGCTAATGCCATGTATTTGACGCGACATGTAAAAAATTCGAGCTTGTCAAGACCGCTTGTGACGGAACGATAGCTTTCACTTTCCATATTTATCTTATTTCCACTTGTTCATCCTTCAAGTTTTTTTCTGGAAGGCTTTGTACGCAAGTATACTCGCTGAAAAAGGTCGGTTAAAGCGTCCGTTGGAGTTATTTTGTTTTCCCGTTCCGACCTTGAATAATTTATTCAGTTTACGGTGAACAACAATCCAAGAAATCAGCAAGGCTTCTGGTACCAGCAAGTTATTGTTTTTTCAATTTGAATGAAGTTATTAAGGGTAATGAAACCTTTTAAGGGATTTAAACAACATTTTGTACTTTTATGTTCCCTTGAGAAGCTTTCACTTTCAACAAGGGTGCATAATATGTTTTGCTAAGAATTAACAAGCATGTACATTTAGGCTGGTTTATGGGATATTCTGCTTTTTGTTCAGTGTGCATAAATACTGTTCACAATGACTTGCGCATAAAAAACGTTTATTTTTTTTTTTGAGAGAAACCGCATGTTGCAAAAAAACCCGCAAAGAGGAGCATGCCGTAAAGAAATCGAGTAATTGGATGAGTTTGTCCGTCAGTAAATACAAACTGCGCCGCCGTCAGCCGTTGCCGGGCTCGCTTATGGATTGCCACACAGTGCCCTCCTCCCAATAATCCCCCCCCCCCCCCACCTCCTACAACCCCTTGAACGTGATGATATTAATAAGCGCCCCTATTCCAATTACGGCTGGTCCTGTGTATCAGTGACACGATTACAGTAAGGTAGTTTATATGTGGCCTGTAGTTTTCGCTGCCTGTAAGTAACGACCAAGTCTCCGTCTCCGTCACAATTCCACCCAAAAACAGTGCTTCTCGCTCCGAATGAAGCGGTTTTAAAGTAACGAGGGTTTTTAATTTTGGAACTTAATGGTGGAGAACGAAAACAGTAGCTGTATGATGCTGTCGAAACAGCCGAGACGCAAAAAGATCTCATTAACTATTTGTGTGATAGTGCTAAATTAACAAGGGACGGACCATTAGAAAAGTGAAGGGGGAGTGGGGAAAAACAAAAAAATGGATGCAAGGTAGGATGATCATGACTGAAAAAAAAATCGTGCAAAGAAGAAGTGAAGAAAAAAATTCTTGCAGAGTGAATTGCACTGTCGGACTTCAACTGTATTCGCCTGAAGGGCAACTTGGCAGCCACTTTATACTGCAGTTTTAATTTCTTTGCCCCTGATGGAATCCCCATTCACGTGGTTTTCTCTACAATTAGGAAAACGGACATTTTTCCCTTTCAAGGCTGATACATTTTATGCGCAGCAACGTCATCGTGGACACTGGTAACCAAACACCCTGACAGAAAAACCCTTATGGATAACCATGACTCAAAAGTGATAAAAAAAAACCATGTGCTATAAACAGCCATCCTGCTTGATTCGTTTGCAATTAAGTAAGCACATGCGTGTTTTGAAAGCCACGACATATAGGGGTGACTTCACAACTGATATGTATAAATGACGATTGTGGACACAGATGTGCACACCCATGGCAAACCGTAATACTTTCCCTAAGATGGCCCCTAAGATCAACGTTGGACAAACGTCGCAATCAAAGACAATCATAGAGTTGTCGAATAACACAACTGATACGTTTAGTATGGCAGTTTCAATCTAGTTTTCAAGTCCAATCGATAGATTAAATTTATCGGCTGCAAATCGTGGAAAACGCACCAAAAACGCTTCAACTGTGCATGGGGGGTCATACTCCCTGGAGGAATAGGCCCTTTTGTCCCATATTTGTTACTGGATGGCCACTCACAGAATCCTAGCTAACACCTTGATTCACTGAATGCCAGGAATGAATTTTATTACGAGGGGAATGAATAAATAAAATTGATATTTCCCTAAACATCGAACAAAAAATGCAACGCAACCCCATCAGTTAGGCAAGTACATCTGATACTTGGTTACGTTTCCTCTGCAGTATAATTTTGACAATAATTCAAACGACTCTGTGAAAGGTCAAAAAATATTTGTTTGAAGCCTGTTATCAGATTGTGGCGAGTGTCAAGATTAAGATTGGGACAATAGAATATCCCCTACCCCCCCCCCCTCCCCAAAAAAATAAATAATTTGAAAAAAAAAAATTGTGCAGCGGACTTGCAAAGGCAGTGGATGTAAAAAAATATTCCTGCGAGCTGAAAAAGTCCCACCCCACCCCCATCATTTTTCCAATGGTCCGTCTCTTAAGGCGATTCCCTAAAAATAGCACTTGACGTTAGAGTTTTTTAAATTTTTGTGGTTGTTCCTAATAATGCAGGGATTCGAAATGTGCGATAAAAAACATTTGGTACGGTGCTCAAAAATCCGCGCAATGGTACCCATTAAGTGCGTTTTTCTTTTTCTGAATGCCGCTACGTTTCGGGGTATCAGTGGCCAAACACATGGAGTTAATATTAAAAAGTCTCAATAGATACATTGCATCGTCTTAAAGAAACAATTTGATGTGTGTTTCTTGGCAAAAATGTACATCTTGGATCAGAGTTGACAAAAGGTGTTTCTAGCGTGCGTCTTCTAAGAGGTGGTAAGGTTCAGGTCACGAGTGAAAGGGTAAGTAAACATTTTTGGCAATAATTTTTTTACCTGACGTTAACATTTTTTTTTTACTCATTCAGTGGAAAGGCAATGAATTATAGACTAATTTAATGCAGAGAAAACAAGCATTTATTTCGCTGTCGAGCTTGATGGAAATCTCTTACGTTGTGTGTGTGCACGCGCTCATGTGCGCGCGCTAATGACGCGAAAATCGTGCGCAGTAGGAATGCGCGATGCAATACTGAGGAATCAACTTAACGCGAAAACCCCGCGGCAATGGGCCATTTTGCTAATGCAAATATTTCCTTCTTCCATTCCCTTATGAGGGCAAAAAGTGATCACTCGGCCAAAAATGGCCTCATTAATTCATTAAATAGATCAAATTTTGCCCCACAAGGGACTGGAGCTAGCATTAGCAAAATGGCGTATTTCACCTAACGATTCAGGACTAGCTTGGTAGGCTAACACTTTTTACGGTTTGTTTTTTCAGTTGTGAAACATTTTCTCTGTGATCAAGAGTTCGTTCTAAAAAGGACTTTTTATAACGACCCTACAGATTTATTTATGGTATTTCTAGAACAGTGAGCACGCATCATGACACAGGATGTTTCAAATAAACCAGTACCGTCACCAAGGAAGCGAAATTTGATGCACAGTTCTGTTAAACGCTCCCACTTTCTTCTCACGCACAGAATAATTCATGTTCCAGTCGATACATCGTGTTCTAATAAGTATTTCTGTGAGCTTGCTATAAACTACGATAAAGAGAAACAACCACAAAAATAGTGATAGCAAAGCAAGGGTTATGCTTTATTCAAACATATTTCTTGAGGTTTGGCAGTTGCCATGGTATGAGCAAAAATGTGCAAATGAAAGATGTGAAAGACATTGAATCCTCAGCATTCGGATTGAAAGTTCCAACTTGTGAACTGCCTACACTGACTGAAGTGGAAAAATGCCTTGTAACAAAACTGTCTGTTATCCAACTTGTACAGTATGGAACAACTCAACAGTCAAAGACTTCTCAAATTCAAAGGTAGGCTTTCAACCAAACCGTTAAGCTCGGGTCAAACGAACAAAACATCTCAAGACGCAGTATATCATAGCACTGTTGCACACATCATGTCGCACAAGTTTGGTCACCCTGTTATAACATCCAAAATCTTTTAAGAAATTACAACGCAGTATGTTACGTTGAAACATTGCGAACTTTTGACCGGGCCGGAATTGTATTAAAATGACAATCGTGAAAAAAGTTATCAGAACATAGTGCCAGGTTTACTTTTTGGAGAAGCTCGCAACACCGACAAAGATTTTTGTATCATTTTCCGCTAAATTTGGAAATACCGATTGAAACAATAGCGCTACAATCACCAAACAGTTGTTATCAAACCCGAAAGCAGCGAGCTTCAGAAATGACTTCCATGCACAAGAGGAAAATAACAGCCGGTTATGTGCATCAGTGACATAATTGCAGTAACACAGATCGGTTTATATAGGGTCGTAACTTTTTGTAAGGAACCCTGCAAGTGTGAAGGTGAATTAATCAACATGACACGAGCGTGGGACAAAGAAAAATTCTGAGTCCCCGACAGGAATCGAACCCATGACCTCCCGAACACCGGGCGGGCGCTCTATCCACTGAGCCACGAGAACTCATGGAGAGCGAGGTCATTTAACTGAGTTCCATTGCTTATTTTTCCGTTTGTATTTTGATCATCTCCTATCTCAGTACCGAATGTTGTGTGGTTAGGTTGTTCCAGTTTGTATTTTGATCTTAGCAGTATGCAGGACACCTGTCATATATGAACTCAGTTAAATGACCTTGCTTATTGGTGTCGAAAACACTTAAGAGATAAAAAGACCTCTTTACTAACTGGAACCGCTATCTGGAACTGTTTATAGACAAAACCACACGGCAGGTATGACTAAGTTCATACCGAGTTGAAAGAAGTCGTTGCTATCGAAAACCAGCTCTTGTCGATGAGCCAATTTTAAAACCCTTATTTTCTCAATGAAATAAATTATCATAATTATGCAGTCAGTTGCTCCTGCTTTGACACTTAGTATGAATCAGTAGCAACGTTTGTCGTAGCAGAACAATTCATACTCCACTCTTCCGTATTTTGATCATCTCCTAACTCAGTACCAATGTTGTGTGTTTAGGTTGTTCCAGTGCTTATTTTTCCGTTTGTATTTTGATCATCTCCTAACTCAGTACCAATGTTGTGTGTTTAGGTTGTTCCAGTAATTATTTTTCCGTTTGTATTTTGATCATCTCCTAACTCAGTACCAATGTTGTGTCTTTGGGTTGTTCCAGTGCTTATTTTTCCGTTTGTATTTTGATCATCTCCTATCTCAATACCAATGTTGTGTCTTTGGGTTGTTCCAGTGCTTATTTTTCTGTTTGTATTTTGATCATCTCCTATCTCAGTACCAATGTTATGTTGGTTAGGTTGTTCCAGTGCTTATTTTTCCGTTTGTATTTTGATCATCTCCTAACTCAGTACCAATGTTGTGTGTTTAGGTTGTTCCAGTGCTTATTTTTCCGTTTGTATTTTGATCATCTCCTATCTCAGTACCAATGTTGTGTGGTTAGGTTGTTCCACTGCTTATTTTTCCGTTTGTATTTTGATCATCTCCTAACTCAGTACCAATGTTGTGTGTTTAGGTTGTTCCAGTGCTTATTTTTCCGTTTGTATTTTGATCATCTCCTAACTCAGTACAAATGTTGTGTGGTTAGGTTGTTCCAGTGCTTATTTTTCCGTTTGTATTTTGATCATCTCCTATCTCAGTACCAATGTTGTGTGGTTAGGTTGTTCCACTGCTTATTTTTCCGTTTGTATTTTGATCATCTCCTAACTCAGTACCAATGTTGTGTGTTTAGGTTGTTCCACTGCTTATTTTTCCGTTTGTATTTTGATCATCTCTTAACTCAGTACCAATGTTGTGTGGTGAGGTTGTTCCACTGCTTATTTTTCCGTTTGTATTTTGATCATCTCCTAACTCAGTACCAATGTTCTGTGTTTAAGTTGTTCCAGTGCTTATTTTTCCGTTTGTATTTTGATCATCTCTTAACTCAGTACCAATGTTGTGTGTTTAGGTTGTTCCAGTGCTTATTTTTCCGTTTGTATTTTGATCATCTCCTAACTCAGTACCAATGTTGTGTGTTTAGGTTGTTCCAGTGCTTATTTTTCCGTTTGTATTTTGATCATCTCTTAACTCAGTACCAATGTTGTGTGTTTAGGTTGTTCCAGTGCTTATTTTTCCGTCTGTATTTTGATCATCTCCTAACTCAGTACCAATGTTGTGTGTTTAGGTTGTTCCACTGCTTATTTTTGCGTTTGTATTTTGATCATCTCCTATCTCAGTACCAATGTTGTGTGGTTAGGTTGTTCCACTGCTTATTTTTCCGTTTGTATTTTGATCATCTCCTATCTCAGTACCAATGTTGTGTGGTTAGGTTGTTCCAGTGCTTATTTTTCCGTTTGTATTTTGATCATCTCCTATCTCAGTACCAATGTTGTGTGGTTAAGTTGTTCCAGTGCTTATTTTTCCGTTTGTATTTTGATCATCTCCTATCTCAGTACCAATGTTGTGTGGTTAGGTTGTTCCACTGCTTATTTTTCCGTTTGTATTTTGATCATCTCCTATCTCAGTACCAATGTTGTGTGTTTAGGTTGTTCCAGTGCTTATTTTTCCGTTTGTCTTTTGATCATCTCCTATCTCAGTACCAACGTTGTGTGGTTAGGTTGTTCCACTGCTTATTTTACCGTTTGTATTTTGATCATCTTCTAACTCAGTACCAACGTTGTGTGGTTAGGTTGTTCCACTGCTTATTTTACCGTTTGTATTTTGATCATCTCCTAACTCAGTACCAATGTTGCGTGGTTAGGTTGTTCCACTGCTTATTTTTCCGTTTGTATTTTGATCATCTCCTATCTCAGTACCAATGTTGTGTGGTTAGGTTGTTCCACTGCTTATTTCTCCGTTTGTATTTTGATCATCTCCTAACTCAGTACCAATGTTGTGTGTTTAGGTTGTTCCAGTGCTTATTTTTCCGTTTGTATTTTGATCATCTCCTATCTCAGTACCAATGTTGTGTGGTTAGGTTGTTCCAGTGCTTATTTTACCGTTTGTATTTTGATCATCTTCTAACTCAGTACCAATGTTGTGTGGTTAGGTTGTTCCAGTGCTTATTTTACCGTTTGTATTTTGATCATCTTCTAACTCAGTACCAATGTTGTGTGGTTAGGTTGTTCCACTGCTTATTTCTCCGTTTGTATTTTGATCATCTCCTAACTCAGTACCAATGTTGTGTGTTTAGGTTGTTCCAGTGCTTATTTTTCCGTTTGTATTTTGATCATCTCCTATCTCAGTACCAATGTTGTGTGGTTAGGTTGTTCCACTGCTTATTTTACCGTTTGTATTTTGATCATCTTCTAACTCAGTACCGATGTTGTGTGGTTAGGTTGTTCCAGTGCTTATTTTACCGTTTGTATTTTGATCATCTTCTAACTCAGTACCAATGTTGTGTGGTTAGGTTGTTCCAGTGCTTATTTTTCCGTTTGTATTTTGATCATCTCCTATCTCAGTACCAATGTTGTGTGGTTAGGTTGTTCCACTGCTTATTTTTCCGTTTGTATTTTGATCATCTCCTATCTCAGTACCAATGTTGTCTGGTTAGGTTGTTCCACTGCTTATTTTTCCGTTTGTATTTTGATCATCTCCTATCTCAGTACCAATGTTGTGTGGTTAGGTTGTTCCACTGCTTATTTTTCCGTTTGTATTTTGATCATCTCCTATCTCAGTACCAATGTTGTGTGGTTAGGTTGTTCCACTGCTTATTTTTCCGTTTGTATTTTGATCATCTTCTAACTCAGTACCAATGTTGTGTGTTTAGGTTGTTCCAGTGCTTATTTTTCCGTTTGTATTTTGATCATCTCTTAACTCAGTACCAATGTTGGGTGGTTAGGTTGTTCCACTGCTTATTTTACCGTTTGTATTTTGATCATCTTCTAACTCAGTACCAATGTTGTGTGTTTAGGTTGTTCCAGTGCTTATTTTTCCGTTTGTATTTTGATCATCTCTTAACTCAGTACCAATGTTGTGTGTTTAGGTTGTTCCAGTGCTTATTTTTCCGTCTGTATTTTGATCATCTCCTAACTCAGTACCAATGTTGTGTGTTTAGGTTGTTCCAGTGCTTATTTTTCCGTTTGTATTTTGATCATCTCCTATCTCAGTACCAATGTTGTGTGGTTAGGTTGTTCCAGTGCTTATTTTTCCGTTTGTATTATGATCATCTCCTATCTCAGTACCAATGTTGTGTGTTTAGGTTGTTCCAGTGCTTATTTTTCCGTTTGTCTTTTGATCATCTCCTATCTCAGTACCAACGTTGTGTGGTTAGGTTGTTCCACTGCTTATTTTACCGTTTGTATTTTGATCATCTTCTAACTCAGTACCAACGTTGTGTGGTTAGGTTGTTCCACTGCTTATTTTACCGTTTGTATTTTGATCATCTCCTAACTCAGTACCAATGTTGCGTGGTTAGGTTGTTCCACTGCTTATTTTTCCGTTTGTATTTTGATCATCTCCTATCTCAGTACCAATGTTGTGTGGTTAGGTTGTTCCACTGCTTATTTCTCCGTTTGTATTTTGATCATCTCCTAACTCAGTACCAATGTTGTGTGTTTAGGTTGTTCCAGTGCTTATTTTTCCGTTTGTATTTTGATCATCTCCTATCTCAGTACCAATGTTGTGTGGTTAGGTTGTTCCAGTGCTTATTTTACCGTTTGTATTTTGATCATCTTCTAACTCAGTACCAATGTTGTGTGGTTAGGTTGTTCCAGTGCTTATTTTACCGTTTGTATTTTGATCATCTTCTAACTCAGTACCAATGTTGTGTGGTTAGGTTGTTCCACTGCTTATTTCTCCGTTTGTATTTTGATCATCTCCTAACTCAGTACCAATGTTGTGTGTTTAGGTTGTTCCAGTGCTTATTTTTCCGTTTGTATTTTGATCATCTCCTATCTCAGTACCAATGTTGTGTGGTTAGGTTGTTCCACTGCTTATTTTACCGTTTGTATTTTGATCATCTTCTAACTCAGTACCGATGTTGTGTGGTTAGGTTGTTCCAGTGCTTATTTTACCGTTTGTATTTTGATCATCTTCTAACTCAGTACCAATGTTGTGTGGTTAGGTTGTTCCAGTGCTTATTTTTCCGTTTGTATTTTGATCATCTCCTATCTCAGTACCAATGTTGTGTGGTTAGGTTGTTCCACTGCTTATTTTTCCGTTTGTATTTTGATCATCTCCTATCTCAGTACCAACGTTGTCTGGTTAGGTTGTTCCACTGCTTATTTTTCCGTTTGTATTTTGATCATCTCCTATCTCAGTACCAATGTTGTGTGGTTAGGTTGTTCCACTGCTTATTTTTCCGTTTGTATTTTGATCATCTGCTATCTCAGTACCAATGTTGTGTGGTTAGGTTGTTCCAGTGCTTATTTTTCCGTTTCTATTTTGATCATCTTCTAACTCAGTACCAATGTTGTGTGTTTAGGTTGTTCCAGTGCTTATTTTTCCGTTTGTATTTTGATCATCTCTTAACTCAGTACGAATGTTGGGTGGTTAGGTTGTTCCACTGCTTATTTTACCGTTTGTATTTTGATCATCTTCTAACTCAGTACCAATGTTGTGTGTTTAGGTTGTTCCAGTGCTTATTTTTCCGTTTGTATTTTGATCATCTCTTAACTCAGTACCAATGTTGTGTGTTTAGGTTGTTCCAGTGCTTATTTTTCCGTCTGTATTTTGATCATCTCCTAACTCAGTACCAATGTTGTGTGTTTAGGTTGTTCCAGTGCTTATTTTTCCGTTTGTATTTTGATCATCTCCTATCTCAGTACCAATGTTGTGTGGTTAGGTTGTTCCAGTGCTTATTTTTCCGTTTGTATTTTGATCATCTCCTATCTCAGTACCAATGTTGTGTGTTTAGGTTGTTCCAGTGCTTATTTTTCCGTTTGTCTTTTGATCATCTCCTATCTCAGTACCAACGTTGTGTGGTTAGGTTGTTCCACTGCTTATTTTACCGTTTGTATTTTGATCATCTTCTAACTCAGTACCAACGTTGTGTGGTTAGGTTGTTCCACTGCTTATTTTACCGTTTGTATTTTGATCATCTCCTAACTCAGTACCAATGTTGCGTGGTTAGGTTGTTCCACTGCTTATTTTTCCGTTTGTATTTTGATCATCTCCTATCTCAGTACCAATGTTGTGTGGTTAGGTTGTTCCACTGCTTATTTCTCCGTTTGTATTTTGATCATCTCCTAACTCAGTACCAATGTTGTGTGTTTAGGTTGTTCCAGTGCTTATTTTTCCGTTTGTATTTTGATCATCTCCTATCTCAGTACCAATGTTGTGTGGTTAGGTTGTTCCAGTGCTTATTTTACCGTTTGTATTTTGATCATCTTCTAACTCAGTACCAATGTTGTGTGGTTAGGTTGTTCCAGTGCTTATTTTACCGTTTGTATTTTGATCATCTTCTAACTCAGTACCAATGTTGTGTGGTTAGGTTGTTCCACTGCTTATTTCTCCGTTTGTATTTTGATCATCTCCTAACTCAGTACCAATGTTGTGTGTTTAGGTTGTTCCAGTGCTTATTTTTCCGTTTGTATTTTGATCATCTCCTATCTCAGTACCAATGTTGTGTGGTTAGGCTGTTCCACTGCTTATTTTACCGTTTGTATTTTGATCATCTTCTAACTCAGTACCGATGTTGTGTGGTTAGGTTGTTCCACTGCTTATTTTACCGTTTGTATTTTGATCATCTTCTAACTCAGTACCAATGTTGTGTGGTTAGGTTGTTCCAGTGCTTATTTTTCCGTTTGTATTTTGATCATCTCCTATCTCAGTACCAATGTTGTGTGGTTAGGTTGTTCCACTGCTTATTTTTCCGTTTGTATTTTGATCATCTCCTATCTCAGTACCAATGTTGTCTGGTTAGGTTGTTCCACTGCTTATTTTTCCGTTTGTATTTTGATCATCTCCTATCTCAGTACCAATGTTGTGTGGTTAGGTTGTTCCACTGCTTATTTTTCCGTTTGTATTTTGATCATCTCCTATCTCAGTACCAATGTTGTCTGGTTAGGTTGTTCCACTGCTTATTTTTCCGTTTGTATTTTGATCATCTTCTAACTCAGTACCAATGTTGTGTGTTTAGGTTGTTCCAGTGCTTATTTTTCCGTTTGTATTTTGATCATCTCTTAACTCAGTACCAATGTTGGGTGGTTAGGTTGTTCCACTGCTTATTTTACCGTTTGTATTTTGATCATCTTCTAACTCAGTACCAATGTTGTGTGTTTAGGTTGTTCCAGTGCTTATTTTTCCGTTTGTATTTTGATCATCTCTTAACTCAGTACCAATGTTGTGTGTTTAGGTTGTTCCAGTGCTTATTTTTCCGTCTCTATTTTGATCATCTCCTAACTCAGTACCAATGTTGTGTGTTTAGGTTGTTCCACTGCTTATTTTTCCGTTTGTATTTTGATCATCTCCTATCTCAGTACCAATGTTGTGTGGTTAGGTTGTTCCAGTGCTTATTTTTCCGTTTGTATTTTGATCATCTCCTATCTCAGTACCAATGTTGTGTGGTTAGGTTGTTCCAGTGCTTATTTTTCCGTTTGTATTTTGATCATCTTCTAACTCAGTACCAATGTTGTGTGTTTAGGTTGTTCCAGTGCTTATTTTTCCGTTTGTATTTTGATCATCTCTTAACTCAGTACCAATGTTGTGTGTTTAGGTTGTTCCAGTGCTTATTTTTCCGTCTGTATTTTGATCATCTCCTAACTCAGTACCAATGTTGTGTGTTTAGGTTGTTCCAGTGCTTATTTTTCCGTTTGTATTTTGATCATCTCCTATCTCAGTACCAATGTTGTGTGGTTAGGTTGTTCCAGTGCTTATTTTTCCGTTTGTATTTTGATCATCTCCTATCTCAGTACCAATGTTGTGTGTTTAGGTTGTTCCAGTGCTTATTTTTCCGTTTGTCTTTTGATCATCTCCTATCTCAGTACCAACGTTGTGTGGTTAGGTTGTTCCACTGCTTATTTTACCGTTTGTATTTTGATCATCTTCTAACTCAGTACCAACGTTGTGTGGTTAGGTTGTTCCACTGCTTATTTTACCGTTTGTATTTTGATCATCTCCTAACTCAGTACCAATGTTGCGTGGTTAGGTTGTTCCACTGCTTATTTTTCCGTTTGTATTTTGATCATCTCCTATCTCAGTACCAATGTTGTGTGGTTAGGTTGTTCCACTGCTTATTTCTCCGTTTGTATTTTGATCATCTCCTAACTCAGTACCAATGTTGTGTGTTTAGGTTGTTCCAGTGCTTATTTTTCCGTTTGTATTTTGATCATCTCCTATCTCAGTACCAATGTTGTGTGGTTAGGCTGTTCCACTGCTTATTTTACCGTTTGTATTTTGATCATCTTCTAACTCAGTACCGATGTTGTGTGGTTAGGTTGTTCCACTGCTTATTTTACCGTTTGTATTTTGATCATCTTCTAACTCAGTACCAATGTTGTGTGGTTAGGTTGTTCCAGTGCTTATTTTTCCGTTTGTATTTTGATCATCTCCTATCTCAGTACCAATGTTGTGTGGTTAGGTTGTTCCACTGCTTATTTTTCCGTTTGTATTTTGATCATCTCCTATCTCAGTACCAATGTTGTCTGGTTAGGTTGTTCCACTGCTTATTTTTCCGTTTGTATTTTGATCATCTCCTATCTCAGTACCAATGTTGTGTGGTTAGGTTGTTCCACTGCTTATTTTTCCGTTTGTATTTTGATCATCTCCTATCTCAGTACCAATGTTGTCTGGTTAGGTTGTTCCACTGCTTATTTTTCCGTTTGTATTTTGATCATCTTCTAACTCAGTACCAATGTTGTGTGTTTAGGTTGTTCCAGTGCTTATTTTTCCGTTTGTATTTTGATCATCTCTTAACTCAGTACCAATGTTGGGTGGTTAGGTTGTTCCACTGCTTATTTTACCGTTTGTATTTTGATCATCTTCTAACTCAGTACCAATGTTGTGTGTTTAGGTTGTTCCAGTGCTTATTTTTCCGTTTGTATTTTGATCATCTCTTAACTCAGTACCAATGTTGTGTGTTTAGGTTGTTCCACTGCTTATTTTTCCGTCTCTATTTTGATCATCTCCTAACTCAGTACCAATGTTGTGTGTTTAGGTTGTTCCACTGCTTATTTTTCCGTTTGTATTTTGATCATCTCCTATCTCAGTACCAATGTTGTGTGGTTAGGTTGTTCCAGTGCTTATTTTTCCGTTTGTATTTTGATCATCTCCTATCTCAGTACCAATGTTGTGTGGTTAGGTTGTTCCAGTGCTTATTTTTCCGTTTGTATTTTGATCATCTTCTAACTCAGTACCAATGTTGTGTGTTTAGGTTGTTCCAGTGCTTATTTTTCCGTTTGTATTTTGATCATCTCTTAACTCAGTACCAATGTTGGGTGGTTAGGTTTTTCCACTGCTTATTTTACCGTTTGTATTTTGATCATCTTCTAACTCAGTACCAATGTTGTGTGTTTAGGTTGTTCCAGTGCTTATTTTTCCGTTTGTATTTTGATCATCTCTTAACTCAGTACCAATGTTGTGTGTTTAGGTTGTTCCAGTGCTTATTTTTCCGTCTGTATTTTGATCATCTCCTAACTCAGTACCAATGTTGTGTGTTTAGGTTGTTCCAGTGCTTATTTTTCCGTTTGTATTTTGATCATCTCCTATCTCAGTACCAATGTTGTGTGGTTAGGTTGTTCCAGTGCTTATTTTTCCGTTTGTATTTTGATCATCTCCTATCTCAGTACCAATGTTGTGTGGTTAGGTTGTTCCAGTGCTTATTTTTCCGTTTGTATTTTGATCATCTCCTATCTCAGTACCAATGTTGTGTGGTTAAGTTGTTCCAGTGCTTATTTTTCCGTTTGTATTTTGATCATCTCCTATCTCAGTACCAATGTTGTGTGGTTAGGTTGTTCCACTGCTTATTTTTCCGTTTGTATTTTGATCATCTCCTATCTCAGTACCAATGTTGTGTGTTTAGGTTGTTCCAGTGCTTATTTTTCCGTTTGTCTTTTGATCATCTCCTATCTCAGTACCAACGTTGTGTGGTTAGGTTGTTCCACTGCTTATTTTACCGTTTGTATTTTGATCATCTTCTAACTCAGTACCAATGTTGTGTGGTTAGGTTGTTCCACTGCTTATTTCTCCGTTTGTATTTTGATCATCTCCTAACTCAGTACCAATGTTGTGTGTTTAGGTTGTTCCAGTGCTTATTTTTCCGTTTGTATTTTGATCATCTCCTATCTCAGTACCAATGTTGTGTGGTTAGGTTGTTCCACTGCTTATTTTACCGTTTGTATTTTGATCATCTTCTAACTCAGTACCAATGTTGTGTGGTTAGGTTGTTCCAGTGCTTATTTTTCCGTTTGTATTTTGATCATCTCCTATCTCAGTACCAATGTTGTGTGGTTAGGTTGTTCCACTGCTTATTTTTCCGTTTGTATTTTGATCATCTCCTATCTCAGTACCAATGTTGTGTGGTTAGGTTGTTCCACTGCTTATTTTTCCGTTTGTATTTTGATCATCTCCTATCTCAGTACCAATGTTGTCTGGTTAGGTTGTTCCACTGCTTATTTTTCCGTTTGTATTTTGATCATCTTCTAACTCAGTACCAACGTTGGGTGGTTAGGTTGTTCCAGTGCTTATTTTACCGTTTGTATTTTGATCATCTTCTAACTCAGTACCAATGTTGTGTGGTTAGGTTGTTCCAGTGCTTATTTTTCCGTTTGTATTTTGATCATCTCCTATCTCAGTACCAATGTTGTGTGGTTAGGTTGTTCCACTGCTTATTTTTCCGTTTGTATTTTGATCATCTTCTAACTCAGTACCAATGTTGTGTGGTTAGGTTGTTCCAGTGCTTATTTTTCCGTTTGTATTTTGATCATCTCCTAACTCAGTACCAATGTTGCGTGGTTAGGTTGTTCCAGTGCTTATTTTTCCGTTTGTATTTTGATCATCTCCTATCTCAGTACCAATGTTGCGTGGTTAGGTTGTTCCACTGCTTATTTTTCCGTTTGTATTTTGATCATCTCCTATCTCAGTACCAATGTTGTGTGTTGAGGTTGTTCCAGTGCTTATTTTTCCGTTTGTATTTTGATCATCTCCTAACTCAGTACCAATGTTGTGTGGTTAGGTTGTTCCACTGCTTATTTTTCCGTTTGTATTTTGATCATCTCCTAACTCAGTACCAATGTTGTGTGTTTAGGTTGTTCCAGTGCTTATTTTTCCGTTTGTATTTTGATCATCTCCTAACTCAGTACCAATGTTGCGTGGTTAGGTTGTTCCAGTGCTTATTTTTCCGTTTGTATTTTGATCATCTCCTATCTCAGTACCAATGTTGTGTGGTTAGGTTGTTCCAGTGCTTATTTTACCGTTTGTATTTTGATCATCTTCTAACTCAGTACCAATGTTGTGTGGTTAGGTTGTTCCAGTGCTTATTTTTCCGTTTGTATTTTGATCATCTCCTATCTCAGTACCAATGTTGTGTGGTTAGGTTGTTCCACTGCTTATTTTTCCGTTTGTATTTTGATCATCTCCTATCTCAGTACCAATGTTGTGTGGTTAGGTTGTTCCACTGCTTATTTTTCCGTTTGTATTTTGATCATCTCCTATCTCAGTACCAATGTTGTGTGGTTAGGTTGTTCCACTGCTTATTTTTCCGTTTGTATTTTGATCATCTTCTAACTCAGTACCAATGTTGGGTGGTTAGGTTGTTCCACTGCTTATTTTACCGTTTGTATTTTGATCATCTTCTAACTCAGTACCAATGTTGTGTGGTTAGGTTGTTCCAGTGCTTATTTTTCCGTTTGTATTTTGATCATCTCCTATCTCAGTACCAATGTTGTGTGGTTAGGTTGTTCCACTGCTTATTTTTCCGTTTGTATTTTGATCATCTCCTATCTCAGTACCAATGTTGTGTGGTTAGGTTGTTCCACTGCTTATTTTTCCGTTTGTATTTTGATCATCTCCTATCTCAGTACCAATGTTGTGTGTTTAGGTTGTTCCAGTGCTTATTTTTCCGTTTGTATTTTGATCATCTTCTAACTCAGTACCAATGTTGTGTGGTTAGGTTGTTCGACTGCTTATTTTTCCGTTTGTATTTTGATCGTCTCCTAACTCAGTACCAATGTTGCGTGGTTAGGTTGTTCCAGTGCTTATTTTTCCGTTTGTATTTTGATCATCTCCTAACTCAGTACCAATGTTGTGTGTTTAGGTTGTTCCAGTGCTTATTTTTCCGTTTGTATTTTGATCATCTCCTAACTCAGTACCAATGTTGTGTGGTTAGGTTGTTCCACTGCTTATTTTTCCGTTTGTATTTTGATCATCTCCTATCTCAGTACCAATGTTGTGTGTTTAGGTTGTTCCAGTGCTTATTTTTCCGTTTGTATTTTGATCATCTCCTATCTCAGTACCAATGTTGTGTGTTTAGGTTGTTCCACTGCTTATTTTTCCGTTTGTATTTTGATCATCTCCTATCTCAGTACCAATGTTGTGTGGTTAGGTTGTTCCACTGCTTATTTTTCCGTTTGTATTTTGATCATCTTCTAACTCAGTACCAATGTTGCGTGGTTAGGTTGTTCCACTGCTTATTTTTCCGTTTGTATTTTGATCATCTCCTAACTCAGTACCAATGTTGTGTGTTTAGGTTGTTCCAGTGCTTATTTTTCCGTTTGTATTTTGATCATCTCCTATCTCAGTACCAATGTTGCGTGGTTAGGTTGTTCCAGTGCTTATTTTTCCGTTTGTATTTTGATCATCTCCTATCTCAGTACCAATGTTGCGTGGTTAGGTTGTTCCACTGCTTATTTTTCCGTTTGTATTTTGATCATCTCCTATCTCAGTACCAATGTTGCGTGGTTAGGTTGTTCCACTGCTTATTTTTCCGTTTGTATTTTGATCATCTCCTAACTCAGTACCAATGTTGTGTGTTTAGGTTGTTCCAGTGCCTATATTTCCGTTTGTATTTTGATCATCTCCTATCTCAGTACCAATGTTGCGTGTTTAGGTTGTTCCAGTTCTTATTTTTCCGTTTGTATTTTGATCATCTCCTAACTCAGTACCAATGTTGTGTGTTTAGGTTGTTCCAGTGCCTATATTTCCGTTTGTATTTTGATCATCTCCTATCTCAGTACCAATGTTGTGTGGTTAGGTTGTTCCAGTGCTTATTTTTCCGTTTCTATTTTGATCATCTCCTAACTCAGTACAATGTTGTGTGGTTAGGTTGTTCCAGTTCCTGTTCTAGCAGCGTGGCGGTTGATTGTTGGAGTTTACCTCCTTGGTTGGTGGATTTATAACGTTATCTGGTACCCGGCTGCGACATTTTTTATCTTTCTCACCCACTGGGCCTTCACAGTATCCACAGTCTACTTCCCGTTTGGAGCTGTTCTTTCAATCACAGCATCCGTGCAGGTAAGGTAGTAAGATACAGTAAAAAATCCGCCTAAATTTCTCCAAATCAGTACTTATTAAATTATTTGATAGCTGCTGGTTCTCATTTTCTACTCATGCAGTTCTGCAGTTCTAATTTGTGCTTATGCTTCCTTAACCGGCAGCAATACAAGAACCGAGTATCTGAAGAGCGCACCGAGGCGCCGCATTCTGCTGTGTATGAGCGACCTGAAACCACAGAAACCGACGAAGAACGAGGTGAAGATACCAAAGACGTGCAGTATGGGAACAAGTTAGCTTGGTACCACAAGGCATTCTGGATAATGTACAGCATCACAGCGAACGTGACACTGGCCATCGCTGTCTTCTATTACGGGTATTTCTACTTCAGGGAAAATCCAGACAAAACTGGTGCTGGCCTCGTAAACGATCTCACTAAGCACGCGTTTGCTACAATGTTCCTTCTTTTGGAGACCTTGACAAGTGGAATACCAGTGTTCTTTACCCAGGTTATCTTCTCGCTGATCTTCACAGGAAGCTACATGTTATTCACAGTTATATTCTGGCTCGCTGAAGGAGTAAATGACAAAGGAAAGAAACAAATCTACGAAGGAATAACGTATGGCATCACTCCGGCCGGTTATGTTGTTCTTGGTGTGTTTCTTTTCGCTTGCACTCAGCTAATAAGTCAACTTGCTTTGTTGGGAATTTATAAGTTGCGTCGTCGTTTTTGTGAAACGTCTAGCGGGTAAAATAACTTGACAGATGTCAAGCCATTGCTAACCTTGTCATAAATGAAGATACCTATTGCACCGGATTAATGAATTAAGTATGTCATTATGAACACCTAGTTCATTTTCAGGGCTGTCAATAAGTTTTGAAGCAGCCGTTGCATGTAAGTTATCACCCGTAGCAGTAAAATACGTGGCTGACGGCCGCGTTCCGAAGGCGCGACAGGGCCTGAGCATCTAGGGGGGTCTGGGGGCATGCTCCCCCCCCCCCCCAAGAAATTTTTTTGAACATGAAACCCCTGGAAATGCATTTTCCTGCTTTCTAGGGCATGAAAATGGCAACTTTCCTAATCAAAAATGCTGATAAAACAGTGATAATATGTTATAGTACATCATCAGCAAATAGTGAAATAACATCTTTGCTGCACCAACCTATGCAAGTGGTCCTTATTTTAGTAGTTTGTTTTTCACAGTGCATAATTTCAAATTCATGCACCTTAATTTACAGTGATCAAATGAATAAAGTTATAAAATATCTCCAACAGACTTGAGTGTTCCTTGTTTAAAAAAGGGTAAATGACAGTCCATAATCAGCAATATGGTTTGATGTTTGCTAACAGTTATAATAATTCGTTATTATGGTCAAATGCAAAAAACGGGAGTGAAACCGGAAATAAAAATTATAATAACATTTCTACATTACCGAGCTATCTTACCGTTAGAGGAGCTCAAATAAGCTGGATCAGACATTGAACATCTCTTTCCGTTACAGTGGTAATAAGAATGAAATGCTTTACCATTTCTATACTCGGGAAATTTTTCTTCCACTCTTTTTAGCATAATAATCGGTTCTACAGGTTGCCCACGTGCAGCTGAAGTACTTGCAGTACTTGAAGCTGTGATCGCTGGTATTTGTCGACTGCCTCGACCAGCTGTTTCGTGAGCTTCCTCATTTCCATCGGTCCGTTGGGATTTAGAAAAAAAATCTGTCGATCCCAGGCTGTTTTGACGTGGGCTCTTTACTCTTATTCATATTAAAACATAACTTTCTCTACACACGCGCGGGACCAAACACGATCGATCGGCCTGGACAACATTCTACATCGGTCGGCGGAATTTCTCAAAAGGTAGGAGCAGCGCATTGCGTAATAAGTTTCGCTGCTTAAAATGGCGTCTAAATGTAATTCACGGCGATTAAGCAAACTGAAAGTTCATCTCCAGAGTAAAATATAAATAGTAGAACCAAGGAGGCAAGACACCAAGAAACAGTTATGTTTATTTTAACAGGTAGATGTTTAAAAATAAATTAGGTAAGTGTAGCATGTTCGTACCATCAATCGACATCTTCACCCGTAACATCGAGTCAACTCAGCCGTAACAGGTGTTACGGGTTACGGCCCTTAATGACAGCCCTGATTTTTCAACCACGGATAACTTGCTGTAAATCTCTCATTCACTAGTGGGCTTCTTCATTACTTGTACCAGGGAATGTGGGTTTTTAATGAAGCGGGAGAGGAAGCTTCTTTAAGAAGAATATGGAGAATTATTTTTATCATGGTGAAGGGAGAATACCGTAAAATCCCACGTTAAAGTCCGGGGCTTATATAACTTCATAAGGGGCTTATAATAGGGGGGGGGGCTTATATCCGGAGGGCTTACATCCGGGGGGGCTTACATCGGGGGGGCTTATATCCGGGGGGGGCATATGAGCTGAATAAAACAATGTTTCGGAACGACGAGATAAAACGTATCCGAGAAACGAATTAAAGCTGACATACCATTATCTATAGAGCTATTACATTTATATAGAGGATATTACATGCCCGCGCGTGGATACGAATTTTATCTTCGAGTGCTCAACTCGATATCTCACGAGTGAGCGCAGCGAACAAGTCAGATATTGAGTTGAACACGAGAAGATAAAATTCGTATCCACAAGCGGGCATGTAATATTCTGTTTATTATATAAACAAACTAATGACGACGTTTTTCCAAAATTGTTCCGAAGGCCAGACGAACGCTTCCGAACGTTTTCCGAACATTTTCCGAAGATTACCGAAGACGACCGAAGAAGATCTGAAGATGTTTCGATCATACATCAACAAATTTAAGTGCAGTTAAAGGGAGAAAAGAAAAATGTTATCAAAAAGGAATGATATCTTCACAGTGTGTAAGATAAAAATAGTATCTTCACTGCGCGCTATGAAGATATGATTTTTCAGTAAAAGGGAAAATCCTGGTATTTCACCGGTGTTTATATAATAAACTACATTTATTGTGCGTCACAATAAAAGGAGAATGTATTTCAAAAACATCTATAAAACACTAATGCGACTGGAACAACTGGAACGGAACGGAACAGGAGGAAAGCCACAAAAACTACAACACTTAATGATATCAGTTTGTACATTAGATGGGCTTATATTGGGGGCGGGGGCTTATATCCGGAATTATAACTTTGTTAGCAAATAGAAGGGCTTATATCCGGGGGGCTTATAACCGGGGAGGGTCTTTAAAGTGGGATTTTACGGTACAACATTTGTTGTTTTGATAACAAAAAGATAAGAGGTATGACCCTTTACACATAGTGCTTATATCAACTGCTGCATAGTTGTTTGAGGCAATAGTCAATGTGTACCGTAACGTCAAAGAATAAAATTATTGTCACGTTAATTCATTTCTAAATTATAGTATTAGAAGTGGACGTTTCTGGAGATGATAAATGCTACGTAAAATTTTATCTTTAGTATACAACATATTTCTGTTAGAAGTTTACCCACATAACGTTTTCCTTGGACGCCAGTACAGAGTTAACCAAGGCTTTTCTTCAGAAATTAATAAAGCAATAGCGGTACTCACGGTGTCGAAAAGTAATTGGTTTTGCATTACAACGCTACACGATTGGCTGAGAAAATTCGCGCTACATTTTCATCCAATCAGAAGTAAAATCAAAACCAATCGCAACTATCTCGCACGTTTTCCCGCGCTTCGCGTCAGCTACATGTATTGACTACGAGTTTTGATTGGTTCAGTGGATTGTCTGTGTCCTTTGTGATTGGCCAGAGTGATTACTTGGGTTTTACGACACTCAGTTTGAAATAGGCTCCGTTTCCAGCCGTGGGCGTTTCGGTGCGCCCGTGATCCACCGAAACATCCATGGCTGGAAACTAAATAGGCCAATTCCGATATATTAAAATTCTAACTTGGCTCCGAGGCTTAGGGGAATAAAACAAAAGGAATTAATTATTCATCCCTCATCCTCGATGCGATTTCTTTTGTTTTATTCCCCTAAACCTCGGAGCCAAGTTAGAATTTTAATAAATCGGAATTGGCCTGTTGAAAACCGCTCTTAAAGAATTTTTATTACAAGAATAAAAATTTTTTCTCCCACTTAGAGGAGTAAAATTTGCGTAGTCCTGACCAAACAGATTACATGTTCACGGATGCTTGAGTAAGAACGCAAAACCACGTCATCAATATCAAGCACTGAAAATAATCCAAGAGTGACTTACGAATGACTCTGGCTTTATTATGATTACTAAGCAAGATAGAATCAATGTTCTGTTGATTGGTTGCAGACGACAAATTGTTGTACGACCTTCAACCAAAACGAATCACTGTTTGACTTCCAGAACCAACCGAGCACTAACGTGATTGCTCTCTCTCTGACGGAGCAGAAATCGGTGTTGTAGAATGGCTACATTTCAGATAAGACGACCCGAAAAGGAAGAAAACGATATACATGTACTCCATATTTACGTTAAATGATACTTCTTTTTTCTCTATCACTGAATTTAAACTGACTTTTATTGATAGAATTCTACTTGCACCCTAATGTAAATGCTGCAAACTGATCTGCTGAGCAATCGTAAACTATCCAGTTCATAATCTAATCGTTAAACATCAAGCATTTTTCATCCAATTAGTATAGGCAATCATACGGTTTCGAGTTCAATTTGGAATTAATTTGCACGAGTGAGCTTTTTGAAAAACTCACAAGTGCAAATTAACGCCAAATTGAACGAGAAAAAACGTATGATTACTTATAAATAATATAAACGTGAAAAAATTCGCGCGGAGGAAGTGCCGGAAGATCTTTCTTGAAGCCCTTTTTTCTCATCTGAGAAAACTTTTTTTCAAAGTCGGGAAGTTTCAGCACAAAATCTTCGTCATCATTTTACGTGATATCATTTTCTTAGAAAAGTACCTATTGTCTTTCAGTCAATCATAATCCAGAATTTCGATGTGTAATTTGCACTGGTGTTACACTTTTTGCACTGGTGTTACACTTGAACTGCACTGCTCTTAGCCAATCAGAATCGAGTAATTTTTTCATGTGTATTATTAATTAAAAAAATAGCGAACAATAACTGTAACCAACATGTGGGTTGACGAGCAGACATCGTAAGAACTGTCAGCTCCTGTCCCGGTATTGAGCTTGGTAAGTTTCGTTAATGAGTGGAATTTCAAGATTTCGAAGCATTTCCACTGATCCCTCTGTTGCTATGTAACCCATTAATTTCATGACGTCACGGCAATATCGCTCAACCACGTGAACATAACAGAAATCACCTGCGAGTCGCCACTTATTCAGAACTTCTAAAGAGTTTCTGATCACAGACACTGCTCTTCGTCCTTCCGCCTTTAAATCTTTCAAGCTAGGCTGAGTTATCTTTACCACCCAGTTTGTGATGTTCTCCAGTACCTCGAGTCCAGCAAATTCGTACAAATAGTCTAAAACCCTCAGTGGTTCAACGGCTAAGTCTTCAAACCGCACCAGTGTTACACGACTACGAAGAGATGAACGAAACTCTTTCATCAGGTTAAGATTCCTCTCAGTCATTTCACAACGAGAATAAACAAACTGTCTCATCGATGACCTTATGTTGCTGTCCACTTCCTTGAAAAAGCGCACTTTCTGAGAAGACATTACAAGTGGTCTAATATCACGTACCAAATGAATAACTTTGCATTCAACTCCTGCTATCTCACACACTTCAAAAAGTTTCCCAATCGATTGACCGGGAATTCTTTCCATAAGAAGCTTATAAACAGTTGTATCATGTTCTCTGCATGCACGTTCGAGGTCTTGTCGTTGAACAGTCCCACAATGTTCCTGTTTCCATCTAGGGTCTTCTTGTTTATATTTGCAAAATGGTGGCGAGCTCAACACTCGGCTTTTAAAACGATAAAAACGACCGATATCCCGCGTTGAATTTCCCACACTAAAGTCACACTGGACAACATGATACAGAAATTTCATCGCAAACTCGTCATAATCCGGTCTATCCCTATTGCGTTTTTGAAAATCGTGGAGTGGTTCAAAGACATAAAACACTCGTGGATGTTTATTGAAAATGTCTGCAAGAAAAGTTGAACCGGATCTGCCATGAGCAACAATTAACAAAACATGTCGCTTTCTTGACTGAGGCGGCATCGACGTCTTCGTTGAAGCATTGTAGGAATCTCTGTCCCTCGCTACAAGAGCCTGAGTTGTTGTCAGATGACTGAATAGGTGACGGTTTTTGACGATATCTCGGCGCGGCGATATTTCGAGAAGGGCAAATAGCAAACCAACTGAAGCAAGAGAGAAGATTAACAGTAGGTTGAAGCTACGCTTAAGATTTTCCCAACCAGCCATTCTTGCTCACTACTTATGCACCTCTCTCAAATTCATTTCCACAGCCATTCCTACAAAAAAGTATGTAAAAGAGATATAATATTCTCAAAATATGTATACGCTATTTTCGCCAGCGCACGAAATCATGAAGGTTGGTTTCTACATCATTATGATCGCTAAGATGGCTGTAAAAAAAGTTCAGTGCTCGTTACATTACGATAATATCGAAACCGCTGTCTAACGATCCTAGCCATCGCAGCGACATACTCAAAAGCAGTGAGATGTCAGTAAGTAGCGCCTCTCTTACTGCGCCTGCGTATATTACTGATCGTTGCTTAAGCTTACACTGTGGCCCAGTCCACACTACGCCGGAGGAATTTGAAAACGGAGATTTCACTCGGTAAACGCATCAGATGTTATCCGTCCACACTAGTATTACACCGGAGGAATTTAAAAAAGCAACATTCACCGGTCATTTTGGATTTGTGTTTGCGGAAAACTCGGTCTGGGAAGTCACGTGATTAACGTGACGCCATCGTTTTCGAAAAGCTCCGTTTTCGAAAAGTTCCGTTTTCAAAATGTCTTCCGTCCACGCGAAAACGAAAAGCCGGGGTTTTCAAATTGATGAGCGCTTTCGAAAGGCCCCGTTTTGGTGGCGGATTCGTGTGGACGGTAGACCTAACGGTAGAAATAAAGCTGCGTTTTCAAATTTCTCCGGCGTAGTGAAGACGGACCTTATGCGCAAGCGAACACCAACCTTATCTCGCTAGCTATTCACGTTAAATTTGCATTGACCGGCCATGCCAGTTGTGATTACCCTTCTTTGCCAAGAAACCAGCGAGCGGAGCTAAATTTAATTTCCCTGATCTTGTGAAAATCATACAACTTGAAAAGGCAAAACATCTCGCCGTAGAAAACATCTCACCTTAGTTTATGGATAAGAAGGCTCCCACCGTAACGAATGCCGCACTATCTGTTTCTTAAATCATTTCTCAGCAAAACGTGTGATAACACACCATCGCACGATATTCTGTACTAACTGAAGTTGACTTTCGTTAGGGTCAAAAGCCGAAAAAAAACAAACAATCTCTTCTCATCGCAGCTGAAAAGAAAAAGCCATTTATAGAATCCGGTATTTTGAAATACCGCACAGCAGCTGCTTAATTTCAGCTTAGAGCCTCGTCATGAATACATTCATTACCCAACTTGTTTCAGGGACAACTGATATCTTCTAGAGAATTAAAACTCCAAATTTTCAACATCAATACCGCTGTAGAAACTTAACGGATCCACTGGGCAATGATGGAACTATATAACATCTGTTTTAAGGACAGATCCTTTGCTTTATGAAAGCAAAAACTGCGGAAAATCCAATTTTTGACGGACATTTTACGTCAAGAAGCGAACGAGACAAAAAAAATTATACTACCTAGTAGTAAATCATAACCGTTTGTCAGAGTCATAACAGAATTTCAAGAATCCTATACAGTTGTTGGCTTCTAAGAGAGTCGACTTGTGAAAATCAGGCTTTGAAACGTCCTTGAATTTTTTAAAGGCTGCTTCAGTTGAAATTCTGTCATGACACAAAATCACGCTGCTTTAATTTTACCATCCTGTGGAGTATCAATATTCCAGAAATTCTTTGTCAAAGACTAATTCTTTGCCGCTTTCGACTGAAGAACATGATCCATTCAAAACTGTGCATCTACTCATGATAACGTACGAAATTCAAATCCACCTGCTACAAAACTGAAAGCTGAGTGAGAACACTGATTCTTTGTTTTTCATCGAAACCTGTATTATTTTTTCTGAGGTAATCATTAAGGACTTAAAGAAGCCCGCTGGAGGACAGATTATAATTATAAACCGTGCACGGAAATGAAAAACCCTCACACTTTTGTGTTCACGAGCCATATTTTGGTCTGATTTTCCAGCAGCTCTGAAAATAGTCAACTATCAAGTCTCTAAAGCACGACTGCAAAGAATTGGTCATGAAGAAACGCGGCCGAAGAATCGCCACATTGTTAGCCCTTTCAAATTGACGGAATATGTAGCCAAGTAGAAGTATTCTGAACTAAAAGGGCAGATGAGAATTGCGATTGATAAGCAGTGATATCAGGAGTCCGTGTCGACTTCTATGCTTCTCAGTTAAATGAGTGCTATGGCCACGTGACCACACTTTCACCAGGTACCATCCGTCTTTGTCGTACCGTTCAAAAATAGATCGCGCTGACAAGTAAATCTAATGTTCAAAGCTCGATTAAGCTAACCTAGGATTAGCGAGAATTTTAATTTCAGTTTTGTGACGTTTCGGTGAGGTTTTCTGTTTATATTGTTTGTCCTTCAGTTTTGAGCTTGAGCAATCTCTAACTACACGAAACATTAGCAGTAAGAACCATTGCTATAAAGAAAAATGAATACTTCGGTTCACTTTTAATCCAGCCCTGAACTTTTGAGGAAGAAATTTATCCTTTATATATCACCAAGGTGATGTATAACAAAGATTGACTTTCACAAAAGCAATCAATTTCTACTCAAGCAGCGGACAGACGATTTTAATTTACATGTTGGCGTACTTAATTTTTTTTTTTTTTTTTGGCCTCCAGCTACAACTTGCTGAAATCCTTCTATCGACATAAAGTATTAATAAATGAAGAAGCCTTCTCAAGTCGAATTACTCAGAAAATAAATTTTCTAATATTCCCAAAGGGAGTCGAACCCATGAACTTCCACAATACCGGTTGGACGCTCTAACCATCAAGTGTTAAAGTTAAAAATCCCCGAACCTTCTTTAAACATAGCAAACCAAATGTTCATCGATATTTTAAAATAAAAAGTATCATTTGTCGATGATCTTCAAACTCTAAATTGATGTCACAAGGCTTTTGATTGTAAATGGATCTGCTATTTGCTTGTTTTCATGACAGTGTTTTCCTTGAAGTTTCAATAGCATGAATTTACCGATTTTACCCATTAAAACAGTGAATCACATTGAAATGACGTGATCAGGAATTTTAAAGCTTGCTGAAACATTGACCAATTTTCAAAAGACGTTTCAATTTCTGTTGGATAAGTTTTTTGTTCGGCTCAACTAGGACAGTGTTTGAGACAGTACAGATGGTTGAGAAGGCATGACAACTGAATTAGCTTTGTATGCAAGGAACAAGAAAAGTCAATTCTTACTCACATATTTCGTAGAAATGAATCCACGATCGCTAAGTTTGTAAATAAAAGGTTTACTACAGTAAGGCGGCGTGAAATATTTCTTGCGTCTATCGTGGCCGAAACATTGCTGGGTATCTGTTTGTTTATCCAGAAATATAAGCCTGACAGCATCTCAGTTTGTTTTCATTGGCTGGTTCAATGTAACCGTCGTGCAGTGAATCGCTTATGCATGCATGTCATTTCACCAATCAAGTCAATGCACATATCGGGCACAAAGGCTTCTTCCGGCGGCGAAAAAGATCTCTGAAAGTCAAGAATACATAGTTGAAGAAATAATTGGCTGAACTGGCTGAACAAAGAATTGAATCTTTAGATCATCAACATGGAATAAATTTTTAATTTTAAAAGTTTTACAGACCCTGAACGTTAAATGTATGGAGCATGATTTACGCCAGTCTAACTTAAATGTGACACGTTTGACTTTCAAACTTCTTTCCTAATAAAACTTCATCTACAGCTTAATTCTACAGATTTTTCTGCTTTCATTACCGCGCAAATACTCATGGCGAGTTTTGCCCGAATAAAGATCGGCGCACACCGAGGAATTCATTAACCCCTGACCCAAAATGCACCTGAAACTGCGGCTTGTTTTCCGAATTCGTCTTAAATATTCCAGGCTGATATAACACGTTTTGAGTGCGCCTTGAATACTCCTAGGCCAGGTTGTTCAAAGCCCGATTAAGCTAACCCAAGATTAGCAAGATAATTGATTTTAGTTTTGTAACTTTTCGGTGAGGTTTTCTGTTTATATTGTTTGACCTTCAGCTTTAAATTTGGATAATCTCAAACTACACTAAACATAAGCAGTGAAAACCATTTTATATAAAAAATAATAATACTTTGGTTAACTTTTAATCCTGAGTCAGTGTTAACCGGGTTTCGAATAACCCGGCCTAGGATTCTATGACTTCCGGTTACATATTCGAGTCTAGAATAGCACAGAATACTTTTTACGAATGGGTTATTCGTGCTTGGCGCAGCGCACCTAGTTAATTTCTTGTTTATAATGACAAAGAATTAATATAACGGCCAACACATCGAGAATTCCTATCAATTTTCATCTGGAGTTGACTGCGAAGCTCGTGAACGATGCCAAGCGCCTTGATCTATCACAGAATGAACTGCCGGGTTAGTCGATATTTCATTGTTTTTTTGCAGCCGTCCGACTCTCGCCAAAGCAATATTATCGGATCCACATTCATACCGACCGAGCCTTCGGTCTTGAAAAGATGCTAGTAAAAATTGTCCGGATTTGAGGAAATCGCTTAAATATTTACGAGGACTTCACGAGGTCAACCGAAGAATCACGACACTAAACTGAGTGGTTTTTGATCAAGATTTGTAAAAATTAATGACAACATACCAGTAGCAAACAAACTCACTTGATGCACGCTTATTGGGTGGGCAAGGTTAACTTCGCTTCGCCATTCCACTGGTAGTCGGAAACGTCTTGTTAGCATGTTGCGTGACAAATAGGGCATGGCGATTTCACATTGATGTAAATTGAGCTAGTAGATAAGAATTAACAATTACCGGAAATTCCTGTGTGACCAAACTAAGATAGCTAATACAAGAATAGGATCGAGTAGAATTACGGACAGTTCGAGAATTGTACTTGATGTGATTAAATGGTGACTGTGTGATTAAAATACTTCTAAGACATCTTGTGACTTTTGGAGAGCACTAAGGTAGAGGGGACATTCTCCAAATGGTAATGTCATAAAATGATTGACTCGTGCTTTTAGCTGAGCATCATCGAGTTTTGATTGCGGGTAAGTTTGGAGAGAACTCAAGACAAGCGCGTCAAGCCGGCAAATCCCTTACACTTTATTTGTACTCTCCAAACTTGCCGTGTGCGTGATAGCTAGATGATGCACACTGAAGCATGAATCAGCTTTACACTAACTGCTAAGAAATGGCTAAAATTTCATCTGATAACTGAGAAATAACCCAAATTATAATACCCTCTAAACGAGAATTCGCGAAGTCGGCTTAGTTGAATTACCTGTCTTGCAAGAAATACTGTATATTTGCATTCAAGCTGTTGTTGTATCAAGTGTAAAACATTTGTTATTTCCTCTGCTATTGCAATAAAGCTGGCGACCATAAACTTCTTTGCCGTCGCTTCAGACTACTGACCGACCGAACACGGTAATATTTTAATAGCTCGCTTTAATTCCATACTGCCTTTGTAATTTCACTTGTTTGCTGTTTTGTTCGGCTTTTTCTATTATGACGAATATGATACATGTGTCTTGTTTTAAAGGAAATCCCTGTGTCACTGAGCGCAATCCATCTACTTTAACGTTTGGGCACCCGGGCTATGAACCGAAACATAGTTAAATAAGCACGGTCAGTAACAGAGGAGCAATTAGCATAAAACATCACGAAGCTAAAAGAACAGCAAAAATATTAGCAAGTCCAGTGAAACACCTGTGTCTACATGAATCGTGGTCAGTAATCAGTAAAAACGAGCAAAACATCACAGATTTTAAGTATTTATGACAAAACTATCTAATGAGATATGTAGAAGCAACTTGCAACCCGTGAGGAAAATCTATAATTGTACCTCAATCATGGCGATCAAACACGAACTTAGCGATTTGTTGATCATCGGCGACTTAATTAATTTCGCTTTTTCAAAGATAACTTTGTTCTGTGTACAAGTGTTGTTATGTTCACCTGTTTGATTCCTGGGATGATTTGAAGTCAATGTGTACACTACTTGATCTTATCCGCTGTACTTAACGGAGCGTCAGCGTGCAGTAAAATCTTACTCATGATGATTTTAATTTCTAGTGTTAATTTACCAAACAGAGAACCCGTCAGGCGTAAAAACAATGAGTAACTTAGTGTCTAACAAAAACCAAACGTGTGGGGAAAAAATAGACAGCTAAATTTAATTTTTTCTTTTTAGTTTTTTATTGGGTTTTGAATCTTTCTCGCCATTAGCCATTTACTTCTTTTTTGTGGTAATTAATTCTATCAAACTTTTCTTGACAACTTTGTGGAGTACTGAGGAAACTACTGAGGGTGACTTTGTGTTCGTTTCTTTTTAACTAAAAGGTGATCATTTCAGCTACCCTCGTTAATTTGCAAAAATCTGGGTCGTAAAATACAAAGCGGGTAACCAACCGCACGCAAGGTTTGTCTATCATTTATTTGTTCACCAACTCTTGAGCTTGGTATATTTCAGTAAATAGTGGAATTTCAAGATTTCGAAGCATTTCCACTGATCCTTCTGTTGATATGTAACCCATTAATTTCATGACGTCACGACAATATCGCTCAATCACGTGAACATAACAGGGATCCGCTACAAGACGCCACTTATTCAGAACTTCTAAAGAGTTCCTGATCACAGACACTGCTCTTCGTCCTTCCGCCTTTAAATCTTTCGAGCTAGGCTGAGTTATCTTTACCACCCAATTTGTGATGTTCTCCAGTACCTCGAGTCCAGCAAATTCGTACAAATAGTCTAAAACCCTCAGTGGTTCAACGGCTAAGTCTTCAAACCGCACCAGTGTTACACGACTACGAAGAAATGAACGAAACTCCTTCATCAGGTTAAGATTCCTCTCAGTCATTTCACAACGAGAATAAACAAACCGCTTCATCGATGGCTTCTCTCGCGAGTCAATTTCCTTGAAAAAGGCCACTTTCTGAGAAGACATTACAAGTGGTCTAATATCACGTATCAAATGAATAACTTTGCATTCAATTCCCGCTACTTCACACACTTCAAAAAGCTTTTCAATCGATTGACCGGGAATTCTTTCCAAGAGCAGCTTATAAACAGTTGTATCATGTCCTCTGCATGACTGTTCGAGGTCTTTTTGCTTCACAGGGAGGCAATAATACCAATTCCAGCTAGGGTCGTCTTGTTTGTATTTGCAAAATGGTGGCGAGCTCAACACTCGGCTTTTAAAACGATAAAAACGACCGATATCCCGCGTTGAATTTCCCACACTAAAGTCACACTGGAAAATATGAACGAGAAAATTCCTCGCAAACTCGTCATAATCCGATCTATCCCTATTGTGTTTTTGAAAATCGTGGAGTGGTTCAAAGACATAAAACACTCGTGGATGTTTATTGAAAATGTCTGCAAGAAATGTTGAACCAGATCTGCCATGAGCAACAATTAACAAAACATGTCGCTTTCTTGACTGAGGCGGCATCAACGTCGTTGTTGAATCATCGTAGTAAATGTTATCCCCCTGTAGATGTGGCCCAGTTGGATCTGCGACTGAAAGCAATTTCTGAGTTACGCGGTGTAAGTCGCGACTATCGGTAATGTCTAGAGACGATTTTTCGCGAAATGCAAAAAACAAACCAACAGAAACAAGAAAGAAGGATAACAGCAGACCACACTTAAGATTTTGACGTCGAACCATTGTCGTTTTCACGTTTTAGTGCACCCTTGCTGGGAATATTGAGTATATTTAGCCTACAAACTGACATAAAAAAGCTAGATTAGCGTCATCAAAATGATTGTATATAACTATATGGATACATATATTTAAATTGAAAAGTCAGTCATGTTTATATGCGTGTAAAGGCCTGATTAAAACTGTACTCACTAGGTAGATATGTCCACATCCAAGCACGAAACGCGCTAAATTTGCATTTATGGGTTTGAACCCATGAAATGCAAAACCCATTTAAACCCATTTAATTTATATTTTACCAGAGAAATTAACAGGTCTTAATGGGAAACTAAAATACTACCGTACCTGAAACTTAATTATCAGAGCTTTCATGGCACGCAGTGTTGTGGATTCCACTTTGTAAGTAGAATGCGGAATATTAAATGTCTCAGGAATAAAATCGCGCTCTATTTCATTCAATTTGGAATACATGCACTTGTGGAAGATAATTGTTGCCTGACAACTGCAGATGTTAAGTGTGAGAAGAGAAAATATTGAAGTAATGAGGGTAAAATATGTAATAAATTCCGCTTTTCAATTGGCAAAACCTGTACTCATGTATATGTTATTAATTTTCATGACCGGACGCGTTTAATTCCGTTTTTAACCAGTCGACTGACGAGTTCCTTAAATATCCATTATTGTCAAACTTTCGGACACTGTTACCCACAGCGGAAGGCCGAGCGAAATTTGAAAATAAGAGAAGAATAATGGTTTAAACCAGGAGACGTTTATCCTTACTCCTACATCACGTTATTTAGTGACATCGGAGCAATGTTTGCCGTCGCTACAGCTGTGACATTTGCGTTCAAAGTAGAGAGACGACTCACTCGAAGTAATGGTGGTAATAACTTTTTTATTTAAATGCGCTTTGAATGTTCTGTCAAATGGATTATAGTATTTAAATTGCAAACGATGATAATTAGTACCAGGTGGTCTTAACCTATTAGTCAATTCCAAACTTCGACATCCCCCAGGCAGCCCCAAGGCATTTAATACTTTAAACTGATATTCAGTTTTCCATCCCCGGGCCAAAAACGCTGTTCAGTTCCCCAGCTTGGGGTAATACTTGGCCATCAAATATCTCCTTGAAAATTAATTATCCAGTAACGTTTCTAAATCTTGCTCTGAAACATCGGAGAAACGAGAAAAGGTCGCCATTATGTAGACAACCTTCAGCAGCTCCACACTAATGGCTGATAGTGTACGATAGCTCAGCCAATTAGATTGTAGCATTTGCACTGGTGTACCACAGCCGTAGTAGAATTCTACTAAGCTAATTTAGCTATTGGCAAGGGATGCTATTTCATCTTCATTTGCATCTTCCAACTCGAATTAGCGGATTTATTTACTACTCTCAACAAAGGCATTGTTCGTTAAAATCGTATTTTTATTGCCCGGACTATGTGAAAAATCGATATATTTAGCACATGACATGGATAGAATTGCTTTTAAAGCACAGACGGATTAACTAATTATTTTCTTGTGTGTAAACAAATGTTACCATGAAATTCAAGATAATTCATCAACTAGCAATATTTCAGCCGAAAACAATTATATAGAGCTCGCCACTTCCACGTCAAACAATAAATTTTATCAACAGCAAAAAGAAATTGGATTTCACTTGCTCCACATTTTTCACGCTATTTTAGTAAAATAAAAATAACGTGAAGAATCTGATTCCCGTTGATGGTTTTGAAAAAAAAGCAAGAATTTTCGTTGTGTGAATAATCTCAAAACATCGCAATTTTTGTGCACAAAAGAAGAACTAGATTTGCATGCGTGCTATTTTCAAATTTAATTGAAGCAATATTGATGGGGGTCCGATAATAGCTAATATGTAAGTGATTGAGTTACTGTCACGGGTCACCCTCATTAAATAAAGTCTTTCACTTCATTTCAATATCTGCTTCTTGGGGGGGATTCTGCTCTCTTATAGTAACCATTTGGTATACTTTAAGTTGCAATTTATTATTTTCAACAAATAGTTTCTCCCTCTCAACTGCTTTCGAAGGTTTTCATCGTTGTGAGCGATCAGATTGCCATGCTGATATGAGTCATGGTTTCGCCTTGAGGCCACGATTTACCTTACAACAGTCAACGTTTGTATGTGAACAACCTTTAAGTGTAAAACTCATTACCGAGTTTCTTACCAAGCGGTACCGCCTTTAGTGCTGATGGTCCCGACATTCGGCCTGAAGAGGGTTGTAGACAAGGCTGATTCTCATAACAGTCACCGAACACAAAATGTAGGGATAGTTTCACCATTGATTTTAATAAATCGACCGACAGAGAGGAAGAAACTCGGCAACTGATTTAAACAAAGGCTGCGCTGTGAGATATCTTGTTATTTACCTTGTACTGATCTTGCTCCTGTGATGTAATCTCTGTCCAATGGCCTCACTGCTCAGTTGAAGTGAAGAGCTGACCTAGTTATGCGTTGTCGTGAATTGTCAATACTGGAAAAAGCGCATCTACCGATTACTTCTACCTCGATTTATTTTGAATGTCATCTACTTACATGAATGGGTTGAACTCTTGTGAACTCGATGGGAGAAGAGATTCAGTATCGTACGTCTGTTGATCTCAGTCAAGCTTTTTTCAGTCAATGTATGTATGTAAGGCTTCCCGCAGAACAGCACTTGGTTCACTGACTAGTCGTGTGAAGTGTGATCTGGTTGTCACCATTGTAACTATCGCCTAAAACGTCACATAAACAATATCTCAAAGGGCAATTATCCGTCGCACGCCGGCCAGTATGAACTGAGATGAATAAACAATAAATAGCAATAAAACCATTTGTCGGAAGTCATGCGGGATGCAATATCGAAGTGAAGTCCCTAAATAGATTACGGTATATTTATCGGCTTATAAGTATACGTGGCCCACGGCAGTAATACAAAATAAATTTCTTCGGTACATCATCTACTCGAATAGGAAAGGCAAGCTGATGTATTCGGCAAAATGACACGCGATAGAACTCCTGAGTGCTGGGTAATGAATGACTGATCATGAGAAGGAAATACAATGGGCAAAACTATCACGGCTGGCACATCTGACATTGTAACTGAAACCTTTCTGTGTCCCAGTCTATATCTGTGTTAATGGGCGAATGACGTAAGTAGCACTGCCATGACGTGACCGAATGATAAGCCACTCTCTCATTGTAATGGCAGAACTTAGCATTTTAAAATTAAAATTAAAATTGAATCAAAATGATCGCCCAAAGCAAAGAAATTGTCCTAAATAGAGAGAATATACTGAACTCAGGAATCACTTCTATCAAAACACCTACATGAAACGAATAATGTGCTGATAAATATTGGCCTAAACAATAACTACTGCAGCCCATAAAACTTCCAGTATTGTTCCTGGTGTTACTCCTCGAGTTCTCAAAGAGCCTTGGTCAGAGATCTATCGCTTTGCAACTACTGCATGTACGTCTACCGAACATAAAACTTACAACTTTTACCGTGACTGTTTGGGGAGACGATTAGATTTACATTAAAAATATCCAATAGTGGTCAAGATATCAGTAAAATATAACGGAATAATGGACCAATAGCATAAAAGAACCCGCTGAGCACAGTCAACAGAGAAGATGGCACACTACCGTATGGTGGCAACTAAGCTTTTAAACGTTTATCTTAACAGATTGGAAATATAAAGACATTAATCGAGTCGGAACTTTCATCTTCGGGGTCAACCGCATTTTGAACGAGTAATTCAATAATTAGGAGTCACGAGGCACGGCTTTAGAACTTTCCCGCTTCGCATTAAACGCTTTAGACTGTTCAGGGAACCAACAAACAATTTCCTTTTAATCATGATTTGTCATGAGACACTATCTTGAATTCTTTCTCTTTGGTCCGTTAGATCGCTCCATCATTTTCTTTCGCGCGTTTGGGGGATTTTCGCTTCTCACAAAATTCTCCGAGACCAGTAATCTTTCAGCATCAACACAACTGTTACTGAACAGGGCCTGTCAACTAACCTTGTTCAAGGCCTTGCGTGAGTGCTCACTGCGGTCTATTTGTTATTGTACAAAGACCACAAAGTAATCCTCGCATCTTTTCCACCAGCAGCTAACAGCTGTCCATGGCTTGACAAGTTTTCTGAAAAATCCACCGCGTTGACAGTATCTGCATGATAATTGAGGTACACCAGGGGTGTGAGTTTTCTCCAGTTGTATATTCTCAACCTGAAAATAGCAAACATCAAAAACGCTTTATAAGTTTATAGTACGTCTTTGAGGCTCTTCTTTAATGCGACCACGAAGTTGGCTTAATTCCGAATCAAATGCTATCTACCGCTGACAAAACTGGACAGCAGGCCCCCAAAGATGGAAACCTCTTAACAACAAAGCAAAGAATTTTAATGATCGGGGCAGTAAGGCAGGAGCAGGGCATTCGAATTTTTGTCACCCTTGTAACAATTGCGACAGGGGTGGCAAATGTAATCCTACAGGTTATCCTACCTCCATCACCCCATTACTCCCATCCCCCACCCCGCCCCATATGCTTGAGGAGTCCCCTGAACTAGTTGAAAAGTCATTGAAACCTACACCTTACCTGCCATCCCATCCACCAGTAGCTAATATTCTACAATCTTTTCGAATCTTGACTGAGGCAACGCCAGGGTTCTTAAGCTCAATCTGCCTGTCCACTGACAAGGTGTACTATAATGGAGAATGAAGGCAAACAGTCCCAAGATAAGTATACAAACTTTTCTGCCTAATTATCATATGTTTCTTTTCGTTTTTTTTTTTTTCCTTTTCATTTACATTTTCACTACATTAGGGAAAGTTGCAATTTTTAACTCAAAGCATCTATTAGCAGTAGGGAGGGACAATGTTTCCTTTGTTTTTTTGAGAGGAAAAATTGTAGGTTGATTGCATGTATTTCAGCTGACTCATCCTTGACTTCAAACTTGTTTACACATGCTTTGTAACAGTTTTTCCTGTTTTAAAAAACTGGATCATTGGATACTGGAATTCAAGAGTTTTGACTGGCTTAGCTATCATGATATATCAAAAGCTTATGCTCGTTCTATGTTTTTATCAAGTCACAGAGGAACAGGTGTTTTCTTACAGAGTTTGAGGGTGTTTTCTTACAGAGTGTTTTCTAAGTAATACATTGTTTTACATGACTAAGTAAGGTTCTTGGTATAAACATACTTCAGGAGTTATTGATGACACACATAATTTGTTGTCTGCCGAGCCTGAGACTATTTGTAGTTTCTCTTTGTCTACATCCATACAGAGAACTGAAATGACCAGAAGCAAAACAAAAATAAGATAAAGGTGGAACAACATTGAGTGCAGGGTTAGATTATTAGTTACGAATCAACAGGAAAAACCTGATTCAGAGTGAGCAGGACTTCTAGTCAAGACTTTTGCCGCCATAATATCCCACAGCACAAGCTGGCCATTTTCATAGCCTGCGATCAACAGAGGCTTGTCTGTTGTTGGACTGGTGATCATGGATAAACACATGCACATTCCTGACAAAAGAGAAAAAAATGTTATAATAATAATGATACAGGAAACATTGAAAAGTGTAGAAAAGGCTCTGTTTTGTGTTTTACATCAGTTCAATACCAAATCTCCAAGATTGTCTGGGAGTCTCCCTGATACAGAAAAGAATCTCCCAGTCTCCCGTATGGGTCACCAAATTTCCCAAGTATGAAAGAAAGTGCTCAAACTACATTTTTCACACTTCTTTTAGCCTATAATTTTTGGCATTTCTTGGAAAGAAATTAGGAACATTTGATACATTTTTGTAGTTTAATGAATTAAGCTCTACTTTTAAGAACATTTTCAGGGTCTAGAAGGTAAAATTGACTTTCTCCTGAATTTAAAATTTCTAGGTAGGTATCTCTGGTTTTACTTCGAAATGACAAGCAGTGAATAACATAGAAGTCACTACCATAAAATTAGTTGTAAAATAAAAATAACAAAGGGTATATCAAGAGCTATAAAGCAAAATCTATTCACGAAAAAACATTGCAGGACATGGAGTTTAGTTATACATATGGACTGTTAGTCTGACCAATTACTTAACAGTGCAAATTTGCTACAAGTGATCATTAAATCATAAACTGTCAATTTTGTTTATGACGTAGGTATCTGTACTTACCCAGTGACTTTTCATTTTCAGGTTTCAGAGAAAACAGAATTTCTTTAGAGTCTAAATCAAGAATATTAACCTGAAAATTAAGATCCAAGGTCTTTAATGGCAGCAATTAAAAGGTATTGTAAAAATTAAGAGAGTCATAAGTCACAACATCCAGCAGAAATCTTATATCTGTTCCTCTAAATGAAACTAATGCCTTATTTTCTAGATATTCCCAAAGAGCTAGCATCACAAATGCACAACAAGAAACTCCCAGAGTTCACAGATTCCACAACCAGACAAAGCGCATTCTTCTATGAACTGTTAAACTCTGGAAATCATTAGAATCGCCGCTTAAGTTGACAGTCCTTCACTAAAGGAGTTCAAACATTCTAAGAAAACATTAATCTCCAAATTTCTATCTAGAGTTTTAAACACACTGATCTATTTCATAAATGTAAATGGATGAATTAAGTATGTATCTATGTATCTATGTATCACTGACTAAGTTACCGAGTCTTTTAAAATAATTTCTTTGTTGATTATTGTTTTGGATGCATGTTATTGTATTTCCCTTATTACTTGAGTTATATTATGCCTGTAACCAAGTCCATGATTGTTCTTTCCAGCCCAATATTTATGGGGGTAAGACTTTCTTTGTCCAGAGGCATCCATATCAACATTGAAGAAGGTAAAGGAGTCATCAGAACAACTGTTACAAGGATTACTATTGTGGAATCAGGTATTGATTCATCACCTGGGATTGATTAGAAGCAAGTAGAGCAATCCAGTGTGACTCATATCCTATTGAAAATAAAATACTTTTAATGTTGACATATCACCTGGCCTAGAAATAAATCTGGAAAACAAAACTCAGTCACTGTCAAACTTCTTTCTTCCAGATATATTATATGGTATTTAACCAATTAATATACTGTTCATATTATTTTTTTTAGGTACAATGAAATACGTAATTTATAAGACATCATCTGTTGTTAAGTCAAGAAGAAAGTTCTAAAATTAAAGTTGAAGTCATCATTGAATTAATTTCAGATACCTCTTGGCAAAATACAAAACTGACAAAATCCAAGGAAAGGTGCCGTTATACTGTTCACCACTTCAGCTCTTCCTTCAGAACACTGCCATGTTCTTACATACCCATCACGGCCATGGCTATAACAATAATATATCATGCCAATTAAGAAAGAAACAGGGCCCTCCTAAAAATCAAAATTGATGGGTGTGGATCCCTCCATAAAAATAATTATACACAGTGATTACTTTGGTTGTGTGTGCATGTGTGTGCGTCTGTTTGTTTTTGTTTTTGTTTTTTTTGTTTTTTGACACTCGGTTGAAAGCCACTCTAACTGAGGTTGTTATCATGTTATCAGACCCCCACCTAGTTGTGAGATAGGTCGAGGAGGGAATGGAATTAAACTGACTTTTACAAAACGCTTTATTATGCAGTGTACCTGATAACTCTTCCACAAGGATGAAAGTCTGCAGCAAGGATCCCTTGTCCATCATGACCATCCAAAGTCATCTCTGTTCTTTTAGTCTTAAGATTCCACAGGTTCACAGTTCCCTTTACAGACCTGGTAAATTCAAGCGTTGTTGTAAATAATGTCAATATAGATTCTCTCTTCTATTTTTCTCTTTTCACTTTTTATAGGAAGCAGGCTTTATCAAGCCAAATGAGATGTTCACGTTACATACCCAGAAAGTAAAAGCCCGTCTTCTCTTACAGACCTTGGTGCAAACTTGAGGACATTTATAGCTGCTTCTGTTCCACGTAACACATATATTGGGTCCGGGGGACTTCTGCTTGCCATGTTTTTTGCATGTTTTCCACAGCTGTTCTTATCACAGTGTGCGGTAAGGTTGTTCTCTCCCAGGCGTTACTAACTCCTGCTCAGGAAGATTGGAAATAGTTTTTAGCTACACCGCTGGCCAAAGTGTTTTTACTGTTGGCGCAAACAAAATGGTGGGTAGGGGGTCGGGTAGTATACTGACTTTGTCCAGGTGGGATTTCTGAACTTTTCTTCACTAGAATTTTTCTTTATTTCTTATTTATTTTGTATTTTAAGCAGTGATATTTAATTCTCGTTTTCTCTAAGCCTTGAATTCGATTTAATTTTTGGTCAAGTGTAGAAAAAACGGTCGCAGGTGTGACGCCATGTGCGTTTTACATGCAAACGAAATTGGTTTTGTTTTGTTTTGGCGTCATCAGTAACAGTTAGTTAGTCAATACCGTCAACTTTTTTCATATAAATTGTGACACATCTAGTATAATTTGAAAGCTATCGACCGAAACAAAAGTTTTCCTAAAGCTCAAGGTACAAGCCAAAATTAAATATAAGCTTACAAAAGCTTAGTACGGCGAAAATGCAAGATGATGGGGAAGGGCTATGCGCTTCTGGTTTGGGTGGTTTGCGTCCTTCGTCAGCTTCAACAACTGAAGAATCACTCGAAACAACGACGCTTCAAGATGAAAGAGCGCCTTTGAAAAGGAAGTCCGATGAAGACCTAGGGAGCGACCAAAAACGTCGGCTAGTAACAGAGGAAACTGAAAGCAGTGACAAAGCTATTTGGACGCAGAATGATGAGATGCAAAACACAGAGTCGCATGGAGAAAACGGCAGTGAAGGAAACGAACTTGGCGAGCCTTCGGAACCAGAGCGTCGAGTTATTATAAGTACGTTGTTTCTTTATTCCCTCTCATCATAATTTAAACCCGTTGATATTTATTGTTTTTAAATATAAAATTGAGAGAATCCGTGCGTGGACGCAGAACAAAGACGTACCTGTAGGAAAGGTATCCACTTGTTGGACAAGGTGTTAATAAGTGACTGGGAGGACATCTTAGAGCCATTGTAGACAACTTTATCAAATGGGACTTTGTAGCTCAGGCTAAATGTATTGTGTAAAAATTGTGTACCGCACAGCAAGAAATTATAAGATTATGTTAGGTTAAAACCCTGAAATAATCTTAGTCTTGTTATGCTATTTAAATGTGTAGCAAATACATGTAGTAGGTTTAGATGAATACAGCAAACAATTGTTGTGGGGATCATCTGTTGATTTGCGATGACCTTTTTGCATGCAGGAGAGCTATACTGTCAAAATTGACCTGTGGTCTGTGACAGCTTAGCTAAGTCTTTTGCCTACATAGGTTTCAGCAAGCCTAGTGGTATATGGCTCCCACTTTTAAAATTACTGAGTTAAATTAGGTAGGTCAGTTACAGAGATGTTCAAAAATGTATAATTTTTAAAAGAAGACCATTTAAATTTTTTAGAAACTACACTAAAATTTGCATCAAAGAGATGGCAATGATGTGACCGTGTCAGTCAAGACCACAGGTGTCAGCATAATAATGGTTTCATGTAAGGAAAAAGGAAAAAAATTGTTTTTTTAACATGCATAAGAGAAGTGAAAATTAGTCTTTTGCTAGAAAAATCTCACGATTTAGGATTATAAGATTTTTTACCCGAGTTTAAAGTTTAGCTGAGTTTGTATGGAGCAAGCTGCTGGATATTATCTACATTTTCTGAGAAGGCTAAATTGGTAATTGGCCCAAGCTTGATTTGTACAAATAAAAGGAGGATATATTAAAAACATTTTATAGCCATGCAAGATATATGTCAAACTACTGTTGTTAAGTGTTTTGACTTGCAGTGGTCCATAAAATGACAAAATGAAAACAGTCATATTATTATATTATGTGTTAAGTATTATTCTGTGCAGAAAACAGCCACCAATTATCATTAACATGTCTTGTGCAAAAACATTAGCCAGCTTAATTTTAACACCCTGACTGGGTGTTGTGAAGTACAGTATTATCCAGCATTATTTGAATGTTATTTTTGTTCTTGGTTTTCATCCTTTTAGTGAAGGGTAATCTGCCAAAGCTGGCTTTACCAGATGGCTGGATAGCGCTAAATCACCGGAGTGGTGGAATCATCTACCTCCATAAACCAACAAGGGTCTGTACTTGGTCCCGTCCCTATCACATTGGAGGTGGAAGTGTTAGGGTAACTTTATTCTTTCTTTTAAATGGTTTAGTTTGAAGTCAAAGTTCTTATCACATGTCCCTTTTGTTTCTCCACTCTTTCAGAAGCCCTGTTTAAGCCAAAGAATTTAACAAATTGTAAAGGGATGTAGTCAGTTTCCTTCAACATCCTTGAGGGGGGGAGGAAGTGGAGTCAGTCACATATTCCACTGCATCAATCATCAGTACTTCTCAATAATTATTACTGCATAATTATTATGCAGCTTTTTTTCTCCATCCCCAACATTTGCATGAATATTAAAAACTCAAATTTATCTTTAACACATCTGTAATCCACAGATCACTGATATTCTATGTTCCTGTAATGCAACTTTGAAGTTAGTAGCTGAACTATTTAGTGGGTCCCAACAATTAACTGTATTGAGGTTCATCCCTGTTTTCAATTCAGCTTTTTCTTCAGCTGAGAATTTTTGTGCGTAATTTAATGCCAGTGAAGTTCAAAACACATGAATAAACATATAACTGGCAGGTGGCACAAAATTGCAGTTGGGATTGACAAATGGATAAATAGTTCACTTATAAATTTGATCCTCTTGACACCCTAATATGTCACACCCTATGTGGACTAAGCTATGAAAGATGATGAAAATTTGATCTGCACATGGATGTCTAGACATAGCATTCCACTCATGAAGAAATGGATTGAATATAACAA
This sequence comes from Orbicella franksi, assembly GCF_964199315.1. Lineage (NCBI taxonomy): Eukaryota > Metazoa > Cnidaria > Anthozoa > Scleractinia > Merulinidae > Orbicella > Orbicella franksi. The sequence goes on along the minus strand of NC_138156.1, from coordinate 1,987,312 downwards.
AAACTGTGGTATACTTCAGTCACTTGATCATTGCAGTGCATTTGGAACCAGGGGGGTTACTCCCAAGGTATGTGCAGCCCCAAAGGGTATGTTTTTTTGCCGTTTTAGTCAGAGATAGGGTATTGATTTTAGCCATTTTGGTCTCAAATAGGGTATGGTTTTGCACTCTAGTCTTGAATTGGATATGTTTTATAGAAGAAGTTATCCTACCTTATAAAAGCATGTAAACATTGCCTTTAAGCCTTAAATATTGGTCTGAACTAGGAAACTAATTATAAGGAAGTCTGAAACAGGGCATTGTTTTAAGGGTCAGGTTTTAAATAGGGTAGGGAAAATCACAGATTTTGGTCTTATATAGGGTTAGGGTTTTGGGAAACAGCCTGCACACCCCCACCCAATATTTCTGGGAGTTCCTCTCCCCCCCCCCCCCCACTGGGGGGGAGGATGCTCAGGAGACAAATACGTACTACATGTAATTTACCCTTAGCATCCCATAATAGCTATTTGAAACAATGGAATTCAAAATGGCAGCCATACTGGTAAAAAGGTCAATTCTGCTTGGCACCCCTCTTTCTTATCCTTGGCAATTACTTGGTGTTGTTCTGGACTCCACCTCATTTCAAGTCCTCAACCTTAGCTGGGACTCCCAGAAATATATACTTGTAGCTATATGAGCCACTTAAAGTATTTCCAGGAAAAATATATTAGGAATTTTCTAGGCTGGAAAAAGGGGCAATAGATCTAATGCAGACAGCATATGTACAGGAGTGGAAGAAATGTATGCTGAATGTGACAAGATTTGTTATTATTAATTAAGTTTATACCCACCTTTCACTTTTCTGCATCTTGCGCTTGCCTTAAAATTGCCACTGGTAGGCCTTTACTGCCTACGGGTAGCATTTTTGGTCACATGCAAGGAGCAAATATGGAGTGAGATGGGTATGCATAGGACTTGTAACCAGTTACAAGGCAGGTTAGAAAAGATAACTGGACCTACACAAAGAAGTCACATTTCTGGCCTCAGTTGTACAAAAAATGGCTAAAGTTATCAACTAGGTAAATCATTATTGAGTGAACAGTGTATTTGGTTCATTTGTCCTATGAATATTGATTTATCTGGTTGGTAGTTTATCAATCCATTGTACAAATATTTGGATGCACATGCAGATGAGATTAATTTGGGTTTTCAGGAGATTGTTACATTTGGTTAATGTAAGGTGCTAGGAAAAACAAAGATTAATGGCAGGAAGTTGGAAGAGTTTTTGTGTGCAGGCATTCGGTAGAAATTGCAGCCCTTAAAGGAGCTCAGTCACGGTTTGCGCATATTGAAAAGTTTAGCCTCAATTTTTTAAATTTGTCGTTTGTAATCCGTGTTAATCTTCTGCGTCCTTAGCCATACTTGTTTCTTTATGGTTTATCATTATCTCTAAAGTGTTTTTCTATCTTATTAAACTGTTATTTTCAGGTTTCCTACCATTTAGAGGTAATTTTGTACGTGGCCAAAATAACTCAAAATAGTGTGACTGAGCCCCTTTAAGCTGAATATACATGTACATATAAAACCATTGACTGAAAGTGGCAATGTGTTGCAAGGATAAATAAGCAAAGTTGAAAATCATAGCTGCTTTTTCACTTTTCCACGTAAGCAGACCTTGTTTATTCTACCTTTGTAATAGTTAGATGGTTGTTTTTGGTTCATTCAAACATACACTGAAATTTAATTCAAGTAAATGTTCACATAACTCCCACACAACACAAGTGTAGGGAATGTGGATAGATGGTAAGTTTTAATGGAGACTTTAGGAGTAAGTTTCCTCTACATTTTATTTTTCCTCTACAATATACATTGAGGAAAAAGCTAATCAGGAGGTAGGGGAGTTTCCCTTTCTCTACGGGTGCATTACAATGTATTGTCAGTTGTTAGGGACCTTGAGATAGCAGTAGATCAACTAAAAGTGGGACTAAAATTTTAGTCCAGTTACCTTTCTACAAGCCGTAGCCGTTGCTGTCACTGATCAGGTGAATTAGGAGAATATCTGCCCAAGATTGATGTAAAATGTGGTAATCAAAACCATTAATACAAGGTTTCAGTCCCATACACTAAGTCCAATCTAAGGTGGCTATTCCATGCTGTTAACTTTCAGAAACATGATGTACCACTGGCTGCCATTCCTTGTCTTCACCAGAAGAGAGCATTATCCATGGAAAAAGAGAAAACTAGCAGTACAATTTTAGAGGATACCAACTTGCGTTCCAATCTTGTAAACCAGGGAGGTTCAATTTTGAATACACTGAATACTATGAGTGAGGAAAATACTGCAAAAGCAATTCCAAATGAGAGTTCCATTACAGAAAACGTCTCTGTTGGAGAGGGACATAAGAGAAGTGGACTGGATGTAATCATGAGCGTAACTGATACAGACAACGTGACAGAGAGGAATGGCGTGACAGAGAGGAATGGCGTGACAGAGAGGAATGGCGTGACAGAGAAGACTGATATGACAGAGAAGAATGATATGACAGCTAGGGATGAGGAAATAGTGCAAAATGGTCTGATGGATCTCGTGACAGCAAGTGGTGATATTACCGACAGATGTGATGTGACTGACCAAAGTAGCGTAACACAACACCCACAAGTTGTAGAGAATTATAACTTTTCTGAAAGTAGCGAAAGTTCTGATGAAAGGGCTGCTTCAAAACAAAAGTCTGGTGTTAACGGCAGTAGCAGTACTACATTAGAGTTAGTAGATGCTGGAGATCTAGGCATGTACTTGTCAAGTATTTGGGAATTTCAATCTCTTACCTCAGACCAAGAACGATATGCTGTGATTGCCCAGCCACAAGTTGTTGATGATCTTGAGCTGCCACCATCATTAGAATGCCAGCCACACCCCGTAAAATGTTCAGAAGACAAGAGGCAGACAGGCAAAGATTGTCTGCTGAATGCTGGCGGAAAAACCCCGGTAGCAATTTTACATGAGTACTGTCAGCGTGTGTTGAAGACAAAACCAGCTTACCTGTCCAGCGAATGTGAGAATGCGGACACACCATTTATGGCAGAGGTCCAGATAGGTGAAATCAAATATGGATCAGGAATCGGCTCCAGTAAGAAACTCGCTCGACAAATTGCTGCTGAATCCGCGCTGGAAGTGTTGTTACCTGGGGTTTACACCAAAATACGGGATTATCAGATTTCAGAAGCCGAGCTAGAGGTAGAGTTTAATGAGCATGTGATTCCTCTGTTAAATTTGTTTTTGTTGTTCGCCCTTTTCACGTGTGGGCTTTACACACTTGTTGACTGGGTTGAGATACCACTGAAAACCGTTGATTTCATCGGAAATGATAGAGTAATTCCAAGCATTTTCTTGATAACATTGCAAGATCGGGAAAAATGTTTAGAGGACAGAAGTTCTTCTAAACGAAAGAACTGAATAATTAATGTTCCCTGCAAATGCATCTCCACTTCTCGACCCTGTCTTAAACGTGTCTTGGTAATCCTCTGTTTTTTCACTTGTTTCCTATTGTTTATTTATTAATTTCCTTATTCGTGTTTTCAGTTTTTTGACAAAGTAGACATCTTGGACCATAGGCTTCCTGATTTTTGTTCAAAGACAACCCTGCCAAATCCCTCGCAGATCCTTGAGGAGTGTCTAAAGAGGTTAGATTTTCTTGATACATTCCAGAGTGGAGGAACTGAAATGAGTGCTGGATTTTTTATTTGTTTTTCATTCTGTTACTCCTTCCAAACAGTGACAGAATGGCATAAAAGAAAGCTGCATCGATTTTGTTTCTACTTACCTGGAAAAGCACCGGAGTGCTGTGTTTTACAAAGTATATGTGGAAAATATTGGCAGAATAAGTAAATTGTCGCGATACAAGTTGAAGCTTGGTAACCCGCCGTAGCGTATTTGTAGAGTCGACTCGATCTTTACCATTTAGTTGTCTGACCGTTTTACTTACCTCCTGACGGAGCACAACCATTTCTCTTGTCTGAAGTTAATATTTTTTTAGTCCTGATTTGTGTCTTCGTTGTGCTGCAGAAATCAAGGCATCTGTTCGTCTCCGATCCAGTTCAAGACCGTATGCGGACAGGACAGAAGTCTGTCATTTCAAATCACATGCGGCAAACACTCCGCTACGGTTAGAAGAAGGTCTTGTTGGTTTGTAAAAACACAGGCAGTGAACGGTTCCTCTAGCTTTCCTTGTTTTGACTTTGTTTTATGATTTTTTTTTAGCTCAATTACCACTAAAGGAAAAACCTAGTTCGATCAACATGTGCAACTATAGCTCGTTTCGAAACGGTTTTTTTTATTCCGGTTATAATCCTCCTGGGATTTTACGAAGTTACAAAAGCCCAGGGCTTATAAGCGGCAGTTTACGGTATATTCTATAGTTAGAATATGCGATTTGTAACCTCAGTTTTGTATTTTAATTTTACAGGGTCCTTGTAAAAACAAGCGACTTGGCAAGCAGCTGGCTTCACAACAGATCTTAAAGGTGATTTATTGTGTAAATACTTAACAAACTAAGATGTATAGTGTTGCACGAGCAGAGGGAAAATAGTTAAACTTCCAGCTTTTTTGTCTCGAAAACACCAACTTGTGGGTGAAGTCGAAGCTGAGTTAGTGTTATTAGTTTATCACTGAGAAGCTTATCATTCGCTGAGAATCAAAAATTAACCGTTAGCAAAATGCCCAAAACTTGGTTCATGCAGTGCCTCAGTACTCAGATATGACTGAAATTTGAAAGGCGAGAAACTGCATATAACCTAAGGGACTCTGGGAATAAACTCAATGTTCCATTGCCGTCCACAAACTATTTCAAAAATAGCTTCAGCTGCAGTGGCGCCATTCTCTGGAACGGACTTCCTTGTGACTTAAGCCGGAAGCAGAGTTTCTTGGACAATAAACCATATTCGTATTCTCGTTATTGGACTGGAACTAGCTTGCAAGTGAGGCTAATGCGGAGAGTCTTTTCAAATGCAAATGACATTAATCTCTTTTTAATGATATTCCACTGCAAGAGCCTCTTTTGCAAGCTAGTTCCAGTCCAATACCGAGAATACGAATATGACCTATTCAAACGCCTACTCAAAGGAGAACAGTAAGACAAGGTATTTGTGGAAAGCAGTTTTTTATTAAAATATTTTTCATTACATTAGTTATTGAGTATAAGCTAGAGTTGCCACTAGTCGACCTCATGAGTTTCAGGGTAGAATAGCTAAACTTTTCTGAATGTCTAGGTCCTAAAGCTGACGAATTTTTAACCGTGGTTAAAGATTCTCTCTCCGGCTATCTATCTTTATGCTGGGGTGGTCGTGAGTCTGAGTAAACACAAGTTCATTCGCGTTTGGATCTTTACTGTTTGTTGGACCTCGATTTTATATCACATTGCTCAATTTGTCGTGATCATGTGAATGTCGAATTGAGAGCTTCACAACTGAAAAAATGCCCTTCCGCATGTTGTCGGCATTGCAAGTTGAAAAGCGTTATGGTGATTCTCACCACACTCGTGTTGCAAGGAAACGCATCATCATGTGCGAAGAGTTCAACTTTGGACAACTTGCAACAACACGCAGGGGCTAATACAATACACGCATCGTCAACTTCTTTGTTGAACTTTGTACCACGTGCACTCTTGCTGCCCTAGCCGTCCTTTTAATACTGTTATGTCTTTTGTAGAAACTCCATCCTCATCTTGAAAAGTGGGGAGCACTGATGCGAATCTATTGTGACAGACCTTCAGGCTCTATTAAAAAGGTAATTACTCTTGTAAGGTCACTGTATTTCGTTCACGTGCAGCTCGGTTGTAGCTCAACACAGAGGGAAAGTTGGTCACGACTCAGTCCGTAATTATTATTTTTTTTTTTCTAATGCGCTGCCTAAATTTCTGTCAGAATTTACTTTCGTATAGACTACCATGTTCAATTTTAACACCTCCGCAGGACCTCATTATACTATTCCCCTAGGAAATAATGCTGTGATCTGAAGTGTGTTGCACCAGAAAAGTTAGACTGAACCGCTCCGTAAAAACACCTGCGTTTTAGTCAATGGGGGGCGAAACGAAGAGACCCTGGAAGCGAATTACCTCCCAGTCAGTAATTAACGCGCGTATTTGCAATAGGTTCACCAAAATCTTGTCACCATTCTCCTCTGTCCCTCGCGCTCATTTGATTTCTAATCTATTTTGTCTGTTTCGTTTTGTTTTGTGGTAGTACAAGCAAGTTGACAGTACATCTCACAGCGAGCGAGAAGATGGGTCTGATATGAACCAGGATATCGACTTGTTGGAGCGTCTCAAAATCGAAATGAGAAAGCTTCATTCTGAGGTTTGTACTGTAAAATGTTTGTTAACTTTAACCGCATACTCAAAATCAGGTTTTCGGTTTTAGTTCTCGTTTATGTTTATTGGTTTGTTTTCATTTGCAGGTTAAGAATACCAAAACCATGAAAACCAGAAACCACTCGGCAGAGCCAGTCTTTACTGTGGACATGTAAACTTAATTGAATGTCACATAGCCATTGTCAACGATTATTGTGATCACAAACAAAGTTTGTGACAAAGCTATGAAATAGCTGCCGTCATAAATATAAAATTAGTTTTCTCAAAAACGCAATTGTCGTACCATAACATTTATAATAGCAAAGCTACTTGTACGGAATACTATCAGTAAAATTTTTAAATATAATTTTATAATAATAAACAAATGCAAGACCAGTAAGCTCTGGGCGTTCATAGTGTTGTTTGCACCCTTTTCACCCGTTTCATGAGAGTTCAGATGTAATGTTCGTCTTGATTTATTCGGTACGTTTCCCAGTTGCCAGTAGGTTTGTGTGGTAACATAATAGCCTTACATTTCAAACAAAAAAATACTCAGAAAAATCCCAATGGAAATCTGTTCCAAGAAACAGACGAGTCGTGAGGACACGCCTATGAATGAAACAATATGATATGCATATAGCTATAACGAGAATCCGGAGTTTACATTTGCGTTGGCGTCCGAAAATAAACAGTTCTTCTCGTAGGTCAAGCAGAAACCCCATCTGAGACTGGCGTCACTACTAGATTACTCTCTGTTTGTCGCTCCCCTCGTAAAAAACACAACGAGGAGAAGAAAGCACCCTGGGAAGGAGGTTTCCTTGCTCACTAGGGAGAGCTGACGTCACAATCTTCAGCCGGAGTGTTAGCGCCATTTCTGATTTGACGCTTGACCCAGGACCTTTTACCACTGCTCAGTCAAACGTCCCTTAAACCCAAGAATATGGCATCTCACGGGGCGACAATGCAGTGGCGTAGGAGGCTCGCATGCAGTTGACGTTTTTCTGGCAATAATCCACAATCACCAACTGTGTCCATAGAACTGTCGATTCAAATCAGACACCATTTTACATATATTGTACATTCAAAAGGTAGTTGCATCATTCCCCTGATCGTTGTTCGCTTCAGTTGTGCCTGAGAATCCTATTCTGTAAGGTGTCTCGTTGACTTTCTTGCCAGAGTTGTCTACAGCGCGCACCCTGTTTCTATAGCAACAGAGCATGTTCCGTATACCCCTCCTGAACCCATCCATGTACCAAGTGTACAAAAGTGGGTCAGCGGTTGCGTTAAGAAGTATTAACAAAACAGTGATGATATAAGTTGTTGAGCCGTAATGAAATCCAGGAGAGAAAAATATCAGTAAATACAGCACATAGTTAGGAGACCAACACAAAGTATGTACTAATGTTACAATAATCAGCATGACGGTAACACGTTTGCGTGATTTGAGTCGAGCAAGCTGAACTGAACTTGTCATGGCATCTTCACTGCGCCACAGTTTATAAATGATTTTTAAATACAACAGTGACATCGTGATTATAGGAACCAAGCAATTTACCGCGAAAACAAACGCAACATGGGTTTGTTCAGGATACCATTTGGCCCAGTCTTCCACACAGAAGTCTTTTCCTGGGACGTAAACCATGGCAGACATACTTGGCCCTGACAACAGACATGCGAAACCCCAAGATAACGCCATTATACAAAGAACGCGTTTGGTATTTAACCGGAAGTTAGTTCTGAAAGGATGCACGATAGCAAAATAACGTGCAGTAGCAATGGCGATCAGTAAGATCCCGGATGAAGCCGCACTCAACCAGATGAAGACGCCACCGGTGATGAACTTGCAAAGAAAGTTCCCGGATGTACCTATGGTGACAAATAGATACCTCAGTTACGCGACTGGGCTTTAGTTTTAAAAAAGAGTAAAATTTGTGTCAAAAAGTTTATGCGCCCGGTATGGGACTTGAACCCATGACCATCAGATTAAAAGTCTGATGCTCTACCGACTGAGCTAACCGGGCTCAGATGGGGCTGCCATGGATAATTTTTCATTATATGGTTTTGTTTTCAATCCACTGACTACCAAGTACATACACTGTAGCTTGAGTAAAGGGACAAGGTTCTCTCTTGGCACAGTAAATTTGAGACACTGCCATGCTGCAGTTATTTCTATACGTCATCAGAATGGTATTTATCCTCGCTAATCTAACTCGTGTTGTTACGTATAACATCTTTCCCTGACAAAATTCCACGCGAATTTCTCGGATGTACAAGACGACAGAAGAAATTTATAGGCTTGTGGATATGATTTTCCTTACTTGAAATCTTTCCCGTTCAGACAATGTTGTCACTCCTAACTTATCTGCTGTACTACAAAATAGACAACTGCTTTGGCTTTTTTCTGTCCGGCGTTTGCCCAGGTCTTGACTGTGAATCAATTTCGGTGAGAATCAGCCGTGACGGAATAGAGGCCTAGGAACTAAACAAGCATCATGCACTAACCTGTCGGGTGATCAAAGGCGTGGTTAAACACGTGTCTAGGCAACATAAATAGACCAATCACAATGTCCGCTGCAGCAAGGTTCACCAGAAGATAGTTCATGGGTCTCCTCATCTGCTTACTGCGATAAACAACCAGGCAAACCAATACATTGCCAATGATGTCAATCACAATCAGGAATGAAAACAGCACGGACAGCAGGATGTCGGCGATGGAAACTGAACCCATTCTACAGACCACAAATTAAACATTTTAAATGTGGCATTATCGGGTTCTTACTTAGTGGAAGTAAAGGGTAGGGTACTTTTGCGGCAAGATCTTGTTTAGTTTACGATAACGGGTATATATTTAAAGACCTCGCCTAATCGCCTTCATTGTGATTTCAATCCCTGCAGCACACCGTGAGGAACAGACATTTGAGATGTTCTTGTTACATTCTTTTTCTTTTTCGGAACCTGGGGTTTTGAGAAGCCCTGCTCAAACTGAAACCATCGTCACGGTTTTAAAATACAAGATCAGCTGCAACATGCAGCAGAAAGTAACATTTCGAGTTAAACTACTTTTCTCAGTTCACATATGTTTATTACATTTGAACCACCACTATAACCCTCCTGACTAAGGAACTGTACTGCACATCTGAAAGCATTAATTTTATTTTTGGAATTAAGCCGACTAAGCCACAAAATAAAAAAGGTGCAATCAACTCTGATGTTTACACAGGAGCTAAGCTGAGGATACCTGCAGCACTGCAAATACCCTGAAGTAAACAAAACTTCCCGGATAAAATGTAAGAAAGCCTGTATATAATATTGTTTCTGTTTTGACTTAGAACCCCATTGAATGAAATAAAGCAAGGCCCATTTACTTGTCTTAGCGAAACCAAAAACCAAACGAAATTACCAAAAGATTGTACATGGAGTGACATCGCTAAAAACGAGGTAATTAAAACAGCCGATGACAGACAACGAAAAAAAAACCGTGTGACTTCAGTTCTAAAGAGTAAGCTGCAAAATCTCCATTAACTTCGAGAGGTATTGAATAACACTAGAAATGGAAATTTTTGGTTCCTTACAGATCGACCAAATGTTTAGTTTTAAAATCCTCGAATACGCTTTTACCCAGTAAAACGCGAAAGGTCATTTAAGCGCTGTAAAGCACATTTGTGATGGTAAATTTAATTGCTCACCTTCATCAGATCGACAGTAGAAATGGATCTGGCTCACTTGCTTCCAATTTTTCGACAAGAACTTTGCTTTAGTCTTTCGTGAGTCAGTTGGCTCACAGAGGTTCCCGTCACTAATGGTAATTGCTAAGGTTTAACGCGACAAACTTTGAGCAAATACGAAATTATTTGGGAGTTAGTCGGTTCTTGAATTTCCTGCAATGTGATTGGCTAACAGGTTGTAATTGCGACACGTACGTCGATGTTTGGTCATCGGACATCGTGATACGTTTGACGTTGATTCAATTAAAATTTAGGAAATAACAATTGAAACTGAAACCAACCTATTTACAGCAATTATCTAGAAAATACAAAACTCAATTTTTTTTATCTTTTGCTGGTAATTGAATCCACTTTAGAAGAAATACGCAAAAAACCTACAAGAATAAAAGAGGTGTTTGTCCCGGTGTCAACATTTGACGGAAGTTAAAAATTTAATTACTGCTGGCATACGATATTCATGAATTTTACATTTCCGCCGGTAAAAAGAAGCTGTTTGATCAAAGCCTTGAAACAGCCGTTAAATGTTGTTTTTACGTCTTCTACAACAAAACGTTTTCAGGCTTTTCTTTCGTTAAGTTTGTCTTATACTTTAGCTTATGACGACAATGTACTGTGGATGTAAATAAAAATAAACAAACGTTTGTTAATTGGTTATGATTTCCACACCTGAATCTGGGAGCCTCGATTTGAGGTTGTACTTGTCTCATAAAAAAACTTCTAGGATTTGATGCATGATGGGAAGGTGCGAAGGCTATTCTGCATCCTTCCCATCATCCCTCGCGTCTTAATATTTTTTAACAAGGGACTACTGGGGACAAGTCAGATTAACGCGCGCGCGATGTGTGCGTGGAAAAGGACAACAATTAGAAAAGTGATTCAGTTGATTTGGATATGTTTTATGCCGACGGCTTTGCAGTCATTTTTTATTTAAGAAATTCACCAATAAGCATTTCAGCAATTTATACCGAATGAATTGAACAAACAAAACGAGGAAATCTCTATAAACACAATTATTACCGCTAAGCGTATTTGAATATTATTTCTGACAATGGCTTTGTAGTCGTTTAATCGGCTGGAGCTGTACCAGTCATTTTAAAATTCGAATCCAACTTCGGAGCAATGCTGTACATTACCATTTTGTTTTCTTAAGTCCTAAGAGCTGCATTTATTCGGCGATCTGTATTCAAAGCACAGCTGAAAGTGCAGTGATCGTCGTGTCTTTGGCGCCATCGAAGGAGAGAAAAAATTCTCCAGCTATTCATGCAGAGGAGTCCTATTTGATCGTATTTCCAGTTAAATTCACCGTGCAATTGTAGCACAAATCGTTCTGTAGTTGATTCGAATCACTGAACGTGATCAAACTGTTTCAACAATTGCAAGCACGTAACACGACCGCATTTACACAGTTTGATCACGTACGGACGATTCGCGCTACAATTGCGCTGTAATTGTTCCTTGTGGTCGGTGCCGAGTGTCAAATAAGAAGTCCCCTTCGCTTTCCTTACCACTGTTCCCACCCCCGTCCCCCCAAACACTATCAAACCCTGAAATTGCGAATGATCTCTACTAACCACTATAAACTCGTATTCACGAGTTTAAAACCTGTGACTGAGGTCTTTAAAATGCTACCCTCGGCCTGCGACCTCGGGTCACAGTTTTTCCCTGTATTGACCTCCCAACCCGCAAATAACATATCTTTATTATGTCAAGCAGCACTCTGTATTGCTGCCAATCTTGCGGCTACTTTTTGTTTATATAAGCTTTAATTTTCAAGTGGTTCATTAGCGGTGAACAAAATCTGCAGTAATTCTACAAACCATAACTCCGCAGGTGAAAGTTAAGAATACTCCACAACTATTTTTTTTTTGTCCCATGCTCGCTCTCGACAACTGAACACAGACTGAAGCTTATAATTTGCCATTATATTACCAAGACGCGTGTGGTCCACTCCCTGACCCTACGAACGTCTGCACGTTTTGAACCCAAAAGAGAGCTTGAGGCCAATATCAGTTCAGCCATCTTGACCGAACAAGCTCGGGTCAATAAAGGATTTATTATATGGCTTTCCGGGAAATCTTCCTTCCGAGACACGGCGGGTAGTCCCGAGCGGGTAAGATAGCTCCATCTTGCCCGCTCGGGCAGCGCAGGATTTGGTTCATCTTGCCCGCTCACGGAGGTAGCCGTATAATAAATAGACTTATCATGGTGAGGTTACGATAAATTATCTGTAACTGCGCACGCGACGAATCGCTGACGTAAAACTCAAAGATAAGCGCTGGGAAGCACGTGTGATGTTAGTTCCATGCAGCAACAAGCCTTCAATGGCCAATCTTCTTGACAGAGACGTTTTCACTTTCTTTTCAAAATTATGTTGCAAGGGTTTTAAGCCACTTCAAATTTATGAAGAAGACTTCTTGAAACCCTTTCGGTAGGCACAGGATTTTTGAAAATTTTGGATTTTTTTTGCAAAAAGCAAAAATTATCTAAAACGAAAACTTTTACCGAGTGTCCTAATAATGTTAACACAATACAACGTTTATTTGTACTGGAGAATTTACAAAATTAATATAATATCTAAATTAAAAATACACACAGAAGCTGGTCACCTAAACAGTGACTATATAGAGCTAAACTAATTGGGCATTTGACAAATGCTTTACAGCCTTTTTCATCATTAAGAGTTCTTCTCCAAAGGTTTAAAAACTATAGAGTATTGTCAACCGCCTTGAAACTTGAATGAAAAGATTTCCAGTTTGAAACGTGACTCTGCACACGGCAGAATCCACCAGCAATGCTGGGTGTCGATCGAGTGGTTGTCAGTAAATGTCATTTATCCCGAAATTATCTTGACTCACAGTACATGATCATCTTATAGACTCATCTTCAACTTGTTAGCATTGCAACAGTTTTATTGATAAAAAGACTACGTTTAATAAAACACTTCGAACTACTTGCTTTTAGGCAAACGGGGTGTCCTGTTCATGTTAGATAGACCACGATAACTAGCTAGTCGTGATAAAAACTCTACCGGATTTTCTCTCTTGCTCTTTTTAACGCATGACTTCGCAAACCGAGAGTATACAATTTTAACCCTTTTCTATTTTAGAAAGATGCTTACTAATTTACGCGCGTACTATATTTAGCGAAAACTCGGGAGCTGCATTTCGCGTGAATCAATTTTTGCAATTCAGCCAAAAAAACTGTCGGAAGTAGATTTAATTTTGCCATTGCTTTAATCCCCCAAATCAAAATCCCAGGGCCCCGTTTTACTACAAGGAGTCTGCGAATGGAAAATTTGATGACTGTGCCAAAGAAATTTTGGTAGATTCACAAGCTGCAGAGTAACAGTGAAATGAAGGAAGAGTGCTCAACATCATTAACTTTTTACGTGTAAATGTTCGCTGAGCTTGAGGCAAACAATCGTCAAGATCAAGGCGGACGAAAACATGGAAACACAGTCGCAATAGCTCAGGCAGCCGTAGTTTTAATAATACATCGATTGTACATCAATTTACTCATCGGTTTAGGCCTGTTGACTTCAATTCAATTCAATTCAATGTTATTTTATTTTATTTTATTTTATTTTATTTTATTTCATTTTATTTTCTTACATAGTTACAAGACTTGCTTGCCACTGCAACTAGTTCCAGAACTAATCGAGGCGGAGGCAAAAGTTTATAATAAAAAAGAAAAAAAGAAAAGATAGTAATGATAATTAACTGTACAACAAAATTACAAAAGGTACAAGTAAACAATAGAAACAACTACGAATAATCGACATCTAAAATTGAGTAGCTCCAGTCTGAAAAAAACCTAAATTTCGGTAACTTAACAAGTTTTTTGATGGTTGACGATTTACGCATCGAAACCACTGCGTTTACAATTCATACTAGCTCTTAAAATGTTTTGGTCCAATGGAGATGGGAGTCATTGCTTTAATTCCCCATGCATCAACTTTCAACTGTCCGCCATGTTTACTTGCCTAGATAGCAAACGTGGCTTAGCTTAGTAACACTATACTTCAAACGAATATTTATTTCAGCATGACTGATTCAATGTTTTAAATTTTGCAATCTGTGATGATCAACAGTTTATCAGTTTTTATGACAGGCATGCAAAAAAGGCACGAAATCCATACGACTTTGAATTTGATTGGCTAAGAGACTTGATATAAAAGCATTTTATATGGTTGATCGGCCATAAAGCAATGCTTTCATCAATGGTCGAGTTTTTCCCGTCTGTTCATTAGTACGAAATACCTGTTTGATTTCTAAGATATCATCCCGGCGTTACCTTTCCATGAATAGAAGTTTTTACCTGAAATTGGACATACACTGACTTTTCCTCCTATTTCAGTTAAAATCTCACTTTATTGTTCTTTATTATTCATTGATTTTTTTATTGTCTGATAGTTCATTTACCGATAGTACTGCTATATGAAGGTACCATTAGCGAGGGCAATATATTTTTAATCAGATTTTTAACGTCTCCGTACGTTTTGTTATTTTTGCTTTAAGAGAAATCCAACATGGACGTCTCCGAGAAATCCCCTGTGGAGACACATGCCCTCCGCTTGGCGGAATCCTTGCGTTCTCGAAGTACAGTTCAAGTTGTTCTGGAATCCATGTTCTACGGTTCCATTTGCACGTCTGCATTTTTCGGGAACCTCCTTATTCTCTACATTATTTACAAGTCGCCGAGACTTCGAAACGTACCAGGGTTGTTTATGGCTTCGCTCGCTCTTTCAGATACCGCAACAATCGCCCTCGCTACTCCGCCATCTTTTGCATCACTAATCGCAGGTCGCTGGACTTGTGGCTTCATTGCATGTCAGTTTCAAGGCTTTGTTGTCATAGCATCAGTAGCTGCCTCGCTGCAGATCATGGCCCTTATGTCTATCGATCGATATTTCCGCGTTGTTCAACCGATGAAGCATCGAATTTTCTTCACCATGCCACGCGCATGGTTGATGACCGCGTCGGTCTGGATCTTATCTCTAATATACCCAGTCCTTTATCTTGCCAGTGATAGAAAATACATCTTCCACCCCGGAAAGTTTTTCTGTTTCCACGAAGCGGACTCATCCTTTACAGCCGACGTTATTTACATCTGCATTTTTATTTCCCTTGCTGTTCTGTCGTTTTGTTATTTTAAAGTTTTCAGACATCTGAGGCTGAACACAAGACGCGTTAAAAACCTAGGAGGAGCATCTGTCGCTACAGATGACAACACACGTCATATATCACCAGAAGAGATAAGACTGACGCGAACTTTATTTGTCACTGTGCTTGCATATATGATTTGTTGGACTCCTGTTCTTATTGTCGACTTTGTAGAAACGGGTGTTGGTGATTAGTCCCTTTCCCATGGGGTCTATGTCATGCACACCACTATTGGAACCACAAGCTCCTCTCTGAACCCCATTATGGAGTCCTTAATCAAACATTTCGTCGAGAATACAGGAGGATTTTTTGCTTCAAGCACTGATTAACTGATATGTAATGCGAACAAAAAAAAAACAAATATCATGAAGCGGCACTTCGGAGACAGGGGGGAGGTTCAAGTGATATTATTACTGCGGACAGACAGTAATACAGTGTTCATATGCTGTGTGGACAGTGTGGCCGAGTGATTAATTAGGCCAGTACTAGATTCCGTCTTTCTACTGACCTAATTAACTCTCCGTTATCTTAAGTTCAAGTTCTTAGCCGTGCTTTATAAATTTCCAACTAACCAGCCTCTCAAATTATTGCCCTTGCAAACACCCCTCTGTACCTGGTTTTTAACGGACCAGATTGATCCAATTTGTCACCTGGGGCCTGTTTCTCGAAAGCCCCGGAAACTTTTCGGGCTCGAAAAGCCATTTTCAGTTAATCGGTATTTAAAGACAGAGAGTTATGTACGTCTGAAACTTCTGGTACGGAATGGAACCTCTGTTTATATTAAGAATATGTGAATAAAACAGCTCTGTAACCATAAGGTTTGAGATTTTGCCATGGTTTTCCGGGTGCGAAAACTTTTCGGGACCTTCGAGAAACGGGTCCCTGGGCAGTACTAGGGAAGCCAATGATTTAATATACAAATAAAACTTATACAGTTCTCGCAAAAGTAAAGTTTCTGGCCAGTATTTTACATGCTATGCTAGGTATATGAAATTTGCGAAATTTTAAGTATAAACCCTGAGGCTGAGATTTTGAACATAATAAACTTTATGTGTTTAAAATTTGTAAATACAATACAGTTATTATGTTGTTTTTTTTATCAAACCGTATGAAATTATTCCTTTCTCTAAACGGAAAAACAGGTGAAAAACAACAATAACAGCACCGCACCAGCCGTATGTTCGATGATCATAACATTTCTGCAATTAAGACGTTATGTGTGTCAGATGTCAGGCCTTATGGCAACAAAATTACTTCAACGCATGAAAAATGAGTGTATACATATTTATTTATATATGAGTTGTTTATCACCAGTCTTTAACACAACTCTTTACTCTGTTTTTGGACAATTCCGAGCCAAATGATTTGTAGGTGAACCCTAATCGCGTGCAAGGGATTACAAAATAAATAAATATTTCGAATTTTTTTTCACACAAAATGTTTCCCCTCTGTAAAACAAATTCAGCAAATAGACTAAACACGTCATATACAAAATGAATGTATAACCAGTCAATTCATTAATTTGGTGCATATTCATATATGCGGCCAAGTTTTTTACGATAAAAAGTCACCCTTCGCACACACATCAGTCGTTCAGGGTGTACGTGCGTAGCGCGTCTTCAATCAATTGTATGATCACGCGGAAAGTTTTCAACTCAATTAATCTGGTGATTCCCTGCCATTCTGCCAAATCTCAGCAGATATTCACACGGCTTGCTTGTTTTCATCACTGATAACTCCAAACCGTAAGTATAAAAAATTAGCTTCTTGATTTAAAGGGGGATACCAAGAATGACAGAAAAAGATGTGAAGACAACATGATTCTCACTATTTCGTTAGACTACCAACGATTCAATCGACTGTTGAATTACATATATTTTTTTTTACCACAACACGAGAAGTCTGAAGAACATGAGAACGATGATAACCTAAAACGTAAACGGTTCTCTCTCAAATGCTTTTAAACGCTGTTTTGGGCTGTCTGGAGTGCTTTAAAAGCTCTGTACGCTAAATTTAGGCTCGGCTTTTTACAAAAATCATATCTGACCTTTTTTCAGTACCCAGAACGACTTTTTTGTTAAGCCAAAAACAACAGGCATTAATTTCTCGTTTAACGGCAGTCAGGTGACCGCCAATTCTCAGAAGAAAATCGGAAAGGATTAAAAGCCTTCAGAACAGCTGACTCACTGAAATGATCCTTTCAGTGGGTGATTTTGTCAAATCATCTTCTGGAAATTTAAGAACTTTGTATTCCATTTTGCTTTGCCTCAGCTGTTGTTTGAGCAATCGAACACCCATTTGAGCAACAACACTGTTTTGCATGAAGGAATAATCTTGTTCACTTTTAAATTTACACAGATGACGATCAATATTGACTCACTGTAATTTTCTTTTATCACGTATTACAAAACACGAGGCCAAAAGTTTTCACCTTGCGCTAGAATTTCCGTGAGATTCGCTGATAAGCCTTTAATTTGATTACTCTCTATAGATAGTCGAATTTTACTTTTCTCTACGTGATATAAAAAGCTATTTTTTCTTCGGGCACTTCAGTGTAGTGTTGACATATGCACTTCTTTGCCAGTACTGATACGTTTTGAACCGAAATTTGACTCATGCAAGTCTATTTTTTTCTATGTTTTTAATCTGATATGCTTATTTCAAGAAGATGGTACTTTATTTTAATGGAAGCACTAGAAATCCACCTGAAACGCTTTCAAGACACGAGTCCTACGATTGTATTTTTCTTGCCATTTTTCGAATCTCCAAACTTTCACGAGTGTCCCTTGGACAAAGAAAACGTTTTCTTACGTTTTTAAAGTAATGAGAGGGAAACATTTCTTACTTACTAATAGACAATTTAGAACAACCTTATCATGAGCCTAGGAAGTATAAGCACTTACTGAGTGACCCCAAGGGAAACAGTGAGCTTTGTTTCCCCGATACCCTCAATGTTCCCGAGGCCAATCCGAGGGGAACATTGAGGGCGAGGGTAAAAACGAAACTCACTGTTTCCCGCGGGACCAGTCATGTGGTTTGTTGTAACTCCCAACTCCAAAACAGAAAAAAAAAAAAACTGCAAAGTAGTCGCTTGCTTGACGCAAGCTGGCTCACAAATTTGCGGCGGTTTCAAGGAGCATGACCTGATCACGTGCGAGTCGAAAGTTCAAGTTCTCGTTTCCCTAGGGAGTTAGTGAGTTTTGACCCACGACACGCGACACGCTCCAATCGGAAAACGTATTTGAGTTGAGATATAACAAAATAATTTATTTCATGTCAGTAACACGGGGGTGCTTAGAATTGCCCAATCTCTCGAGCCAGAGGCTAAGGTTAAAAGTGCTTGACAATATAATAATATTAACAATACTAGAATGATAATAATAATAATAATAATAATAATAATAATAATAATAATAGTAATAATACGCTTTTAAAATCTAAGGAGTTAAGAGTGAGCCGAATAATGAATTAATGACAAGATGGTAATAGTTCAGCTGAATAAATAAGGTTTAGGAAAAGCTTTATATTACACTTTTTATTAATAAGTTTCGTTATTCGTTATTCTTTTTATTTTCAGAGAAATCCAACATGAACGCCTCTGACAAATCCCCTGTGGAAACACATGCCCTCCGTTTGGCGGAATCCTTATGTTCTCGAAGTACAGTTCAAGTTGTTCTGGAATGCTTGATCCATGGTTCCATTTCTTCCACTGCATTACTCGGAAATATCTTTGTTCTTTATGTTGTTTACAAATCATCAAGACTTCGAAACGTAACAGGACTCTTTGTTGTTTCACTCGCAATGTCAGATATCGCCATGGCAACCCTCGTGACTCCGCAATCTTTTGCAGCACTCACTGCAGGTCGCTGGACTTCTGGCTTCATTGCATGTCAGCTTCAAGGCTTTGTTGTCATAACAACGGTAGCCGCCTCACTGCAGACCATGTCCCTCATGTCTATCGATCGATATTTTCGTGTTGTTCGTCCAATGAAGCATCGAAGTTTCTTTACTATGCCCCGCGCCCGAGTCATGGCCGCGTCGGTCTGGATCTTATCTCTGATGTATGCGGTCCCGTATGTTGCCAGTGGTAGAAAATACATCTTCCATCCGGGAAAGTTTTTCTGTTTTCACGAAGCAGAATCGACTTTTGAAGCTGATGTCATTTACATTTGCCTTTGTATTTCCCTTGCCGTTCTTTCATTTTGTTATCTTAACGTCTTCAGACATCTGAGATTGAACGCAAAACGTGTAAAAAATATGCGCGGGGCACATGCCACTACAGATAACAATGCACGTCACATATCACCAGAAGAGATAAGACTGACACGAACTTTATTTGTCACTGTGCTTGGATATCTGATTTGTTGGGCGCCTGTTGTCATGATTGATTTTGTAGAAATGGGTGTTGGTGATTGGTCCCTTTCTCGTGGAGTCTATTTCTTCTACACTAACATTGGTCTAACAAGCTCGTCTCTGAACCCCATTATATATGGAGTCCTCAATAGGACATTTCGTCGAGAATACAAGAGGATATTCTGCTTCAAGACTAAGTTATCAAACCAGGATGAAAACTGATTGGGGACGTAAATTAACAGAGAAGCAAAAAGAACGTACGGAAGAAGCGCACCCCCAGGGCGTCTATCATCAGCTGAGCACCCCTCTTCATTATGTTTTCGACACATTAACCTTAGTGTAACTGAATCGTAAATACTCTTTTTCTTTGGCCATCGTAGATTAACAAGAAATAACACGCAAAGTGCGGGGATAAACATGGCAATAAAACGCATTGTTGGAAAACAAAACTATATCTGAGATAATGGTTTGGCGTGACTGAATGATATTCTCACGAGGCTCTCAAAAGCCGTGGTCTACTTTCATCCAGCATCTCTCTTGTTTCACTGTGAATCAACCTAGTTTTCTGTACCTCTGTCAGCACCAAAAGCCTATCTCACTCGTGTGCAACATAACCAGCTTAACCAGCTTCGAAAGGTACCACACTCCACATCTCTATCCCGGACCTCTAACCTGGCGCCATCATCACCCTTGCGCATGCTCCCACACTCCTTGTACTCCTCAACATTGGATGAGACAAGCAGATGCAGAATTACTTGGTTACCCTAACAGTTAACAGCCAGCTTGTTGAAGCAGCTCTTGTGGGGAATTAGCTCGCTACTCCAACGATTTAATGATCTAGTGTTGGACTTACAACAATTGTCAATTACCTGCCGTGCTAACTTACACGATTCTAATGATTACGACTTACATAAGGGCTTGCGTAGTTGGCCATTAGTAGAAGTAGGAGTGCGGGTGTAAGCCGAAATCTTTTTTCATCTTAAAGTTTGAGTGCAATATAAAAATTACAAAGATCATTTTTGTAGAATTAAATTAAATGTAGGTAACAGCATTGTACAGAACATTTAAACTTAAGATTCTTATGTAGTGTCTTAAAGCAACAACTACAACACAGTGACTGAATAAGGTAACATCGAAGAATAAAGGAAGACTTCCTAGTTATGCCTTTTTTCCGGCCGAAATGAATACTAAGTTATTCCACAAGTTTCAGATCAGACATTTGCTCGGAAACGTGTTCAGTTAAAAGACTGGCGTTTGAGATATGCCGCAGTAAAAGAATAATTTACACAAGTGGTAATGTGCAACACTTTCTTAACGGTGTAAGCGATATCAGCTGGTATGGTTTCAATACCGATCGCCAAATAAAAATAACTAGAAATAATTCAAGATAGAAAAAGACAGAAAGATAAGTAACTACAGGGAAATAGCAACTTCTAATAGCTTTGATTGAAGCCATACCACGAAATATTCAGGTCTAGTTGGTAGTAAAGTGTAATTTTAAGTTTAATCCAGCCTATAAGAGCAAGTTATCTTCAGTAATCAGTAATCCATGATAATTATTCCTTTAGTAAGTGAAACAATTATTCAACACCCAATTGCGTTTGAAGATACCCGCAATTGCATGTAATACCTTGACAGTAAAATAAACCTGCAACTGATAATTATAATTTATTATTCTAGTTTTAATTCCAAAACTTCGTACTTTTATGATTTAGCAAGTTGGATAGCCGGCTGGCGAGCTTCCAGCAAGTTGGTTTACTTTATCATGCGTGTGAACTACCTCTCTAACGTAATTGCACATTTACATTTTTAAAGTTTAGCATTTTACAGTAATAATGATGTCTACAACACCACAAGAGCTTAATTTCACTTTTTCTTATGTATCATGTACTCGGCCTTAAGCCCAGTTCAGACGCCGAACTTAATACGTTGATTTAAGTACATGAGAGGTTAGCGTCTGAATATGGCTATTTATTGGGCCATTTTCGTATTCTCGGTATTGGACTAGAACTAGCTTGCAATGGAGGCTCATGCAGGGGAATGTCATTAAAAAGAGATCAAAGTCATTTGCATTTGAAAAGACTCCCCGCATTAGCCTCACTTGCAAGCTAGTTCCAGTCCAATAACGAGAATACGAAAATGGTTTAATATTTGGAACTGTTCAACCATTCTTTCCGTATAGCTCACCCGGCAATTTCGGCTTTGAAACTACTTTGATTCAGACGTCGAACTTTTCATGTGCCGAACCTAATACGTTGAATTAAGCACACTTTGCCTAAAAACCGCTGACATTTCGACTTGTTTTGGTTCAAACTAAATTTAAGTTCGGCGACTTAGGAGCTGTTTACGTTATACCGGAGTGACTTTCATTCTGGAACGATTTCATTCCATCTCCATATATTTCTCTGTATGTGTTTACATGATACAGAATCGAAATTCCATTTCCTTACAAGTCATTCTGAAATGAGTTCATTCCGGTTTTCAATCCGAATGAAATTCCCGTTCTGGTATGAATTTTCATTCTGGTATCATGTAAAGTGAAAACAAACTTCGTTCTGATATGAAATCGCAAACCGTGTAGTCTAGAGCGGATGGCGCATGCGTATCGTTTTCAAGAACTTGCGCCATCTTTGTTTTCTGATCTGGCCCGAAAACCTGGGGCTCATCGATTGTGTCATGTGAATGCAATACGAAAAGAACTTCATTCTGGAACGAAACTCATTCTGGAATGGAAGTCATTCTAGAATCATGTGAATAGCACCTTAAGCTCGACGTCTGAATCAACAGGCGTACTTTTGATAATTTCGGTCGGTCCAAATTCGAGTTAAGTTCGGCTCATGAAAAGTTCGGCGTCTGAACTGCTGGGCCTTAGATCTTCAAATCAGTTGAACCGACAATACGTGTCAGTTGCTCTTGTATGGGCAAGTGAGCTAGATGTAAAACTCGAAAACCTAGCAATTCGAGAAGTTCAATTTAGCCTGTGCAACCAAATTCGTCGGAACTTCTCTTCATGGATCAGTATTGTATACCATATGAATAAAGAGCCATTGTTGTTAATGTTGTTGTTGTTGTAGGTATAACGGAAGAAGTCAGCTTTTTCTACTGACCTGGATAACCCTAACCCTAAATAACCCTATACAGTAGCTGCTCTTTTTCTGATTTTCTTTGACTTGTGCGTGGATTGCTCCAGCTTATTCTCACGTTGAAGTTGTAATGGAAAGCTTTCTCCCCTTTTTAAAATTTGGTTAATTATAAGCTGCATCAGTAGTAAGCAAAACTCAATGGAGTTTTGCGTACAATTTGCTGTGTTATTCAAGATACAGATGCATTTTACCGAAGGAGCAGTGATGTGGTGCTAACTATATACGCCATTTTTGCTCTACTTCATTCATCCCCTGGATTCAAAAAATCATTCGACCCGGTTAACATGTCCATATATGATCATCCACCTGGTTTCCTCGTTTATATTTGTTGCGTAATCGCCCAACTCAGTGACCAATCAATTTGGTTGTTATATCAGACACTGGATCAGTGGGTGGGATTCTACTCATTACGCCTGTAGTGGGATTTTAGAGCTATCGTTTATAACATTATTTCGTCGTCCTGAGTTATAAACCGTTTTATCCCGCAAACCTTCTGTGATTCGACTGATCTGAGTTGATATCCAAGCCATTATTTTTGACTATGTCATATTGTAAGTATAAAGCAATCAGTTTGTTTTCCAAATGGAAGGATGTGATTGTGATAAGCTACTCATGTTTAAATGAGAAAGGAGGATCCAAAGAAATTCATCAGTATAGCAGGTGCCGACTGGCCCGCACTACTGAACACAGGAGTGAATTCTGAGTATGATTATAGTTTTTGTCTCATGTATCCTCTATTTTTCGTCACGAGATGTATGCCTTTATGCAAATTGTATTTTTAAAGTTAGACTTCTTTAGTAGTTCAGTTTCGGCATGACAGTCCATCAGCAGAAAATATAACACATCCAGACCTGTTTGATTTTATCAGGTCTTTGGTCGGCTGTAAGTAGGGACAAGTTTTTTTTACAAATTTTGCTGTCGTTGCCAAGAAAGAAAGTATTACTAAATGCGGAGGGTTTTCCTGATCAAAATGATGTAAATAAATTTTATAATGCAGCGAACATGGAGAACATTAACACGATGTGTCACCGAAAGGATTTTCAGATATGCAGTGTTTTCAAGCTACATGGCAGCCTCAATAATAAAACATTGATAAATACAATTTTTCAGCTGTTCTTTGAATGATAACTTGAATCATTCGCAAGTTGAGATGCACAACTTGAACAACTACTTGCTGCAAATTCTCTCGATGTTTTTGTCAAGGAAAACGTCGTAGCGGTATCAAGCACTAATTTCAGTTGGGTTTTGGGGGGATTTGCTTGGATTAGACCATGAACGTGCGTAAATAATGCCAATATGTAATTTATGACTTGCAAACAAAACAAGAAGGTGTGACAGCTGAGTCATAATGTTTCCATCTTTACTGGTTTTCATTTTTCCTGTGAGTTGCCCTCCAACGAGTCAACAATGACAAATTATCATTTACAAGACTGCCATTTATTTTGCATGAACGTAATAGCTGGTGCTGAGCTGTCCTGTCATTTTCATTTACACGCGCGATAATTAATTATATTGTGCTTATACTTGTCGTGGTTGTCACGCGTGCCCAGTTTCGAATAAATGTGTCGATATTAGAAATCAACAACGACAATAAAAATCTTTATTTGCCTTCATTTTAAAATTACATGTTACTTGGCCCTCGGATGGCAAGTGCTAATCTAGGCGGGCCATTAATTGCTTATGCATATAACTAGATTAATTAAAAAACAATAATAACAACAACAAAAAAGGCAATATCCTATAAAGAGCTTGCCTCTCCAAAGAGGTTCCCACCGCCGCCTTACAGCTTTTCACGAAAGGTAATGAAAAATATGTTGGCGTTATTGAGGTAGCCTTATTTAAAAAAGTACGACAGGAGAAGAAACGGGAGAACTAAAAATGCTTTATTTTTGTTGTCATTTTTAGATCAAGTCAATATGACTACCTCGGAAAAAGACGCCCTTCTTCTGGGGGAATCGTTACATTCTCGAACAACTCTTCAAGTTGTTCTGGAATCCCTGATATACGGTTTCATCGCTGCTGCTGGATTTAAAGGAAATCTTCTCGCTCTTTACATCGTTTACAAAACTCCGAGACTACGTAATGTATCAGGGCTCTTTGTTGCTTCACTCGCCCTGTCAGATATTGCCATGTGTCCTATTGTTGTTCCGCCATCTTTGATAACCCTAATAGCAGGTCGCTGGACTTGTGGCTTCATTGCATGTCAGCTTCAAGGCTTTGTTGTCTTAGCATCAGTGGCTGCCTCGCTGCAGACCATGGCCCTTATGTCTATAGATCGATATTTCCGCGTTATTTCCGCGTCCAATGAAACATCGAAGTTTATTCACCATGCCACGCGCACGGTTAATGGCCGCAGTCCCTTATCTTGCCAGTGGTAGAAAATACATCTTCCATCCGGGAAAGTTCTTTTGCTTTTACGCAGCTTAATCATCCTTTACAACCGATGTTATTTACATCTGCATCTGTATTTCTCTTGTCATTCTCTCATTTTGTTATTTTAATGTTTTCAGACATCTGAAATTGAACGCAAGACGTGTTAAAAATATGCCGGTGGCATTTGCCACTACAGATGACAATACACGTCACATATCATTAGAGGAGATAAGACTGACACGAACTTTATTTGTCACTGTACTTGCATATCTGATTTGTTGGACGCCTGTTCTTGTTGTCGACTTTGTTGAAAAGGGTGTTGGCCATTTTTCCCTTTCGCGCGGGGTCTATGTCATGTACACATTTTTTAGGACTACAAGCTCCTCTCTGAACCCCATTATATATGGAGCACTTAATCAGACATTTCGTTGAGAATACAAGAAGGTTTTGCGCTTCAAGAAGTTGTTAGACCAAGACAACAATTCTAAATGTGAAGTGGCAAATACAAACACCTTGGATGTATGACAACTTAAGCATAAAAGTTAATGAAATAATTATTTGATGGAAGGTAAAATTTCAATTTTGAAAGAAAGATTATAATTAAATCGCTGTTGGTCTTGGGCCTATCGGAAAGCATCATTGCTGTAATTTATTAACCAGTTTATCTGCTTCATACATACTAGTGCTAAGGTTTTGGACAATCTAAACGTTGTATACATTGTAGTATTTACGTAACAATGCTTGGCTCTCTTCGTGTGCTTTATTACAGTAAGCCTAAGTTTCAAATAAAATAATTCAAGATATTCAACTTGCAATGGTAAGAATTTATTATCTTAACTGCCCTTTGATTTTTTTTATAGAAAAAGCGCAATACAAGTATTAAACATTCATGTATTTTAATTTCTTTCAGCGTGGTAAATACCGGTCATACATTAAGCTGAGGAAGAAGCAACTTCTGACCATCATACTCTACGTAAACTGGGAAGGGAGGCGGTCCTGAGGTAAGTTAATGACATATATCCTTCAGTATGTATTATTTTCATCAGGAGAGACTACTAAACCTCAAAATGTTTTGGGCAACACGCTTCGAACACACCTCAAAATGAACGAAAGCTTTTGCCCTCTTTTCATCCTTCTTAAAAACTCTGTGGCACTTTCGATCGTGCCAAAACTTTTCTCGAGCTACTCTTTCGCCTTCATCGAATACACGCATTTTGAAGAATACAAAACAGAGATTCTTGAAAGAATCTCTGCAAGTGTTTTCTCCACACCTCCTTCCTTATAGCACACGCGACGTTCAGACTAAACTTATCTCATGGCCCGATCATGAAGGTTTTGCCGCACCCCTCTTCGCCCTAAAAAATCTCCCGGGAAGCTAAATCTGATCTCGTCAAATCTTTTTTAAAACATTTCCTGATTTAGGATCAGGTGGCTCTGAGCCCCGTTAATTTTTTTTCCTTTCAAATTTGCTAAATCTTGTCTTAAACATATCTGACATGCTGGAAGAAAATTTGGCCATAGATGGGGGTCAGTGAGCTCGAATATTTTGGCTTCTAGAGGTAATATTCAGGTTCAAGGTACCGTCTCGTTCGTTGCTATGGTAAACTCGCCAGCCAACCAGTAACGCATGCGCACAGGGGGTAAACTATTTGTTTTTGGATTTCGGCTTGCATGCAAACGTTCGTGCAAATTATTTCTCTTCCTGTTCCAATGGGATTATAGGCAACTAAGACAGCTGGGCTAACATATCATAATAGACCATTTAAACACCATGCATTTGGTTCAAGCGCCTCTGTCTACGGCTACAGCGCCTCGCGAAACGGTCACCAACTCTGTTCCCGTCATGGCACCAACGGCCGAGGGAAACCTCAAGATAATGAACACACTGTGAGCAATGTTCTTGATAATTTTTTGCTTGCATTTTGAAGTTGGTGATAACGATCAAAGTACGCCTATTAATTGGTATTGCCGTATTGTTTTGTATTCTAAAAACTGCAATAATTATATTTAAAACAGGGAGACAAATTCGGAAGTGATGTGTTGTCGATTCAATCCTGAGGGAGGCCTGTTAGCGGTTGGTTTGGCCAACGGCGTTACTAAGGTAAAAGAGCTTGGCCTTTTCCGCAGTTACATGGTTCAGTTTCATTCAAATACTTGTTTGTATTAGTAAACGTTTCAATAATTTTCCCTTCTGTGAATATTATTTCTGCCTATTTAAGTTCAAGTGTAAGCTAAATTTTCATGGTGCTAATATGACTTGCGCCTTTGGCGGCGCGAAAAAACAAACCCGAAGCTTGTGATTACTCTTTTGATTTTATGAATTTAGGTCTATGCGACCGATACAGGCCATTGTGTTTACAGCCTTTCGGACCAAGACACTTTTAATAGCCATTTGCCGGTGACTTGCCTTCGGTGGAAGCCGACAAAAGAAGGAGACAGTTACGGAAATATGTTGCTAGCAACTTGTAAGTTGATTTCACACAAACTGACCAATTTAGCCAATCTTTTAGTTTCCATGAAGGTTTTTTAGTTCATTAACCCTTGGGAAATTCAGTGATTATTGTCACCTGTTTTTACCTTCGCCATACAAAATTACCGAAATTTATCAAATGTAAAAAATAATTAATTTTTAGTTCAATTAAGATAGGGATAATCATCAATATAATAGTCGGGCAACTGTTACTTCATAATATGTAATCGTAATAATGATAGCTGATAAACCAGTGGCCCTTCTAACATTGAATACAAGTTAACAAAAAAGTATATAAAACATAAGAACATCATCATGATATAACTTTAAGGAAAAGCTTAGAAATTACTGAACATGCATATTATTAAGTTACAGAGTGTCAATTCGGAGTCACCCTTAACTGTGTTGTTCTTCTTCAAAAATGTTAAATTTTACAAATTGGCGTCAGTTTTTCATGCAGTCCTTTTATTGATCGTGAATTTCATCATAACATTTTCAAAGTAGCTGAGGATCTGGCAATAAACGAGTGGATCCACATACTACTTTGACAATGTAATGGAGAGATCATTGTCAAAACAGGACAGATGCATGAAAAACTGAGGTCAATATGTTCTTTCACAACAAGCTATGGCAAAAATTAAAAATTTATGTGTATGTCTGAGTAATGTCAATGAAAATTAGCCAATGAGTGTGCAAAACTGAGAGTCATTTGAGACCCAAGAATCAAGGTTGTGGTTTAAGTTTTTAGCTTAGAGTTAGCATAAATTAAAAGGACCAATAAACACCTAAAAAGTGGGAAATCTCAATGGAAGTAAGTTTCAGCACTGCACAGTTTCTTTTAAAACTAAAGCAGTTTTCAGTCAGCTGTCACAAACTAAAGGAATCACAATATCATCAAACTTAAATAATTTAACAACGCAAAGAGCCAATGGCATCATCATTTGGTGCAGGAAAGCACTTGGTGTTAGTGACTTGGACCTGACTAGCTGAGTTAGGGACATAAAATCAATCACAGGGCTAAGAAAAGCAAAACCATGATGTCTGATTTCTTAAGTAAAAGTGTCTAACTTTCAATATATTCATCTACATGTCAAGCAGACTGCAGGCAAGTCTGAAAAATATACATTATTTTTTGTGTTTGGTGTGTGTGTGTCTCTGAATATTATGTACTCACTACAGATGCTGATGGTAAAATAAAGATATGGCACATATCAACCAGTTCATGTATAGGAACATTAACAGAAGCTTCCAAACAGATCTTAGCATGTGCGTACAATTCTTCGGGAGATAGATTTGTCACTGCTGGATCAGACACCAAACTGAATGTGTATGATGAGAGAACCAAACAAGTTATCTGTACATTGCAACCAAGGTATGTGAATGTTTAATGTAACAGAGTGGAACGTCTAGTGACGGCCAGCTCTCTGCAGCAGCCACTTTTTTGTTGTCCCAGCAGGTGATCCATACATTCAGTCTTATTTTACCCTCTGTTATATGGCCACCTCTCCACAATGGTAATGCCCACCAAGGCTGTGGTCTAAGAAAAACTAAGAGGAGCCCAAAGGCTCGTAACCATGAAATTCTGGGTACCCAGCACTAGAGCTTATATGAAAAAAGTACGTTTTTCCAGTCACCCAAAGGGAAAAGTTAGTTGCCTATGGCACCCGGGTGGCTCTAGAGCACAGCACTTAGGAGTGCTCCTGACCAACTGCCAAAGTAACCTCTTGACAACAGCCAGTTTATCCGCGACTGATGAACAGTGTATACAAAACCCCAGTGTGTTTAATGTATTATACACTCAGTCTTACTGTATGTGTATGTCTGTTTGTCAGTATTCATTTTATTTGGCTTGTTGAATGTGTTATTGACAGTTCCTCACACCTGGTAATGGATGGTCATATGAGTCGTGTATTCAGTGTGCAGTACACTCCTGGTCAGGACGATGAATTCCTGTCTGGAGGTTGGGATGACACAGTACAGGTAATAAAAATGTTCACTGACTGACTCTACAGATCTGAGAATCTAAGAGTGTTTTCTCTGCATTTTCAGCAACTCCTGTCCCCATAATGGAAAGCTGGATCTCCCTGGTACAGTCAAAACTCCCATCATTACCATCCTTTCAATTGGCGCAACCAACATCGATTGTGAAATCCTGTTTGAAAAGCTCTTGCAAGTGGCCTCTTCCATAGTTGACTGTGACCACCATTTGGTCGAACTGGTCTTTTCCTTTGCTTTTAGTGAAAAGAAATGACCATACAAAAGATTTTGATTTGTACATGTACAAGTAATCAACACATAAAATAAAAGTATACACTACTTGATCACATTTATGGTAATATAACTGTATACAATGACTAATAATATTCATTATAAAATACCCCTGGTGATGATTAACACTTTTACTACTCCTGGTTAAGCTCTGTTAAATCTGTTAACACTGTCAATTCATGAAAAAGGCTATATGCAAAATTGTAATAATTTATAATAAAAACAAATCAATGATAGTAATAAGTAATTATGAATGATTCTGAATCATGTCTGACAATTTAGTCACTTGCATTGTTGGTAGTAATGTTTCCACTTCAAATGTTTTGTCTGGTGATGAATGAGGAGACCAAGCATTGTTGTCTACAGGGCTGTCATTAAGTTTTGAGTCACTACACCTGTAGCAAAACTTGTAACTTTGTGGGTGAATTCTATCAACAACAGGCAATTTCATCTGTAGCATGAAGATAAAATCAAGCTTACTCAGCCATAACAATTATGTTATGGGGTTCGGCCTTGAGTGTCAGCCCTGATCTACATTACTACATTGTTAGACAATTATTTCTCTACAATTAAATGTATCATCTGATGCACAGAGCATTAATTTCATTTGCTGAAATGACAGCATTATTGTGTATGTTTTGTTGTGCAGTTTTGGGACACAAGAGTTGACACCAAACATTCAGTGAGGTAAGGTACAGTGTGATGCTCTAACATGAACTCATGAATACAATCAGTCTGTAAATCGGCTCATTTTGCTTCAACTGGCATTACTTATTTATCAGAAAAATCTTTGGACCCCATATCTGTGGGGATGCACTAGACATCCAGGCACTAAGTATGTCAGGTTCCAGTCGGCAAATCCTCACAGGATCATGGAGGAAAGACAAAACTCTTCAGATCTGGGACTATGGCTCAGGAAAGCTCTTAAAAGATGTGCCCTCTGATTATAATGGAAGTATGGTATGTGATGTGCTTTAGCTGTTTAAAATATACCAAGCTTGTCTGGTACTTTTCGAATTGAGATAAAAAAATAATTTTATTCAATGCATGATGCAAACGTTATAATCCCAGAACTTTTAGGGATTTTAGGAGTGCCCTTGCAGCTCTTCTGTGGAAGGCGCAGTGGCCTCATGGTTAATGGGCTTGTCTCCAGATCAAACAGTCCGGGTTCGAGCCCTGGCCTGGGACATTGTGTTGTGTTCTTTGGCAAAACACTCAACTCTCACAGTGCCTCTCTTTACCCAGGTGTATAAATGGGTACTGGAATACTTAATACTGGGGGTAACCCTGCGATGGACTAGCATCCCATCCAGGGGGGAGTAGAAATACTCCTAGATGCTTCATGCTGTAGAAACCAGGATAAGCTCTGGCCAGATGAGCCACTTGGCTCATATGCAGACACTAACTTGTAGCTTCTAACCAGAAGGTGGGAAAGGGAGGGGGGTATTGGAGGTTTTTTTCGACAAGGCAAGAGAACCAGTGAACAACTTAATAATTATCCAAAGTTCATGAATTCCAGGGAACAATTGAACCAAGACCCAAGCTGAATGCTTACTAAACTGTCCTATTCCAGTTGTAAATTTACACCCAGCAGGCATTTTTGTAACCTTATTTATGAGTAGGTGACAAGTGTCTGTGTCTGTGCTTATTTCTAGCTGTACTGTGTTCAATGGCAAGGTCCTGATAGCATCCTAGCAGGAGGAAGTGACAACAATATGATGAGATGTGTGGATCAAGGAACTTTTCATGTAAGACTTTTTCTCAGTGTTGACCATGACTTGCAAGTCTTAAGTTATTCAAAAGAAACTAATTATAATTTGTTCTTGTGCAGACCACTGGACGGCTTGTAGATCTTCCACGTGCTGTCTATACTGTTGATTATGAGAGACATAGCCATCATCCAATCATTGCTGCAGGAACTTCTAACTTTATTTATCTTGTAAAGAGGACATGAGTTCTCTGGTGGTTACACATCTATTCATTTTTGACTCTTATACATGTTATGTCATGATATTGTAGGCATTCTTATCTACAAATTGACCTTAAAATTCAATGTCAAAACCTTGAGTCTAGAATAGGTATATTAACTTTATTTTTAAAACTGAGGGCGTATAGAAATTCTATTTAAAAGGCCACAGTAACACAATTATTAAGTCTTCACTGTGCATTTTAACATGGCAGACTCCGACGTTCGAATCCTTAGACTAGGTAAAAGCTGTCACCAATTTGATCATTGTTACTTAATAAAAGCCAATGGACTCATAGAGGAGATAAAGAAACCTTTCCCCAAAAGTATATGTAGTCATAAACTTTTCAGTTGTGAAGCGAATCCGATAAGCAGTGACCAACCTCCCAAAGTATTAACTTCAAATATTTTTGGAAGAATATAGTTTAAGGAGAATTCCAACAAGTTTAATCCACTTGCTCACAGTACCATTTAATAGTATCAGTGAATGTATACAACTGCCTCTTCTACCTGAACAATGTTTTAAAATTTTTTAAAAAAATTTAATATGAAGGAGTTGGATTTTAATTGTCAGATAATTTCTTGTTGATCAGGGAAATTTTTGTTATTTAAGAAGTTAGTTTAGGTTACTCTCCTATGTGCCTGTCAGCACTAAGCGCAGTGACAAAGTTTCTCCACTCTTGTCTGTTATGTGCTTGTTTCCGTCGGTGATTCCCCAAGCATCATTTAGGATGTTTAGCTCAGCTTTGACCATTCTCCTCCAAGTTGTCTTTGGCCATCAACAAATTCTCCTCTCTTCAGGAATCCACTGGACTGCTGTTATTATTTATGAGAGATTATCTTTTTAATTGACAATATCTGCATATATTGGCACACTCAGCGGTCATTGAAATATCATTTAGATGTTTATTTGATTGAAACATGGACCTGTGTATATTGTAAATTTGACATGATGCTCTTGTCATTGACGATTGAAGTCTTATTCATAGAAACTCTCTTTGTCTTACTTCAATATCTGCTCAAACTAAAAATTGATATTTTGCTCCTGTTAATCTAAGTATTGTGTGGATCACATAATCATAAAAACAATGGTTCAGCAAAAAAAAGGAGTTCTGAAAATCAAACATTGTAATCAGTTAAGTAAAGTTCTGTAAATTTAGAGTTGCTTTTATTCTTCATACAATTCAATGCAAATAATATATACAAGAACTCAAGTCAAGATCTATCATGTTTTATGATATTTAAATGTTATGTAACTACTAGTAAGAACATTTGAGAAAAAAAAATAAAGTGATTAAATTATTTTTAGTCTTTCGTGAGATTTAATTTTAAACATAGAAATTTCAACCAGTAGCTTTTTAAGTAAACATTAACTATCATTATCAGTATACATTTTGTGCTGCATACCTAAACGTCATGTACAGTAGGTGAAGTATTTCTTCATCTCACACTTACTTCACACAAAAAGGCATTTGGCTCGGGGTTTCAGTCAGTAAGTTCCTTTGCAAGGATATTTTCAAGCTCTGACTGTGTAGCATGATGTATTAGTCAATTTTAAGTTTTGGATGCAAACAACGAACTGTATAACAACAACAGAATCCATCAAGACTTTGTTTGTAGCTAAAAAAAGGACAGAAGTTTAAACTGTGGCAGGTATTAGCAGACACGCAGTGTGTTCAACTAGAGATCCTTAATAGCTGTTACTACAGTTATCAGCAGCTTGACACAAGTGAGGCGAAGGGGTCAATTGTGCATAATTTGTATTGACCCTTTTACCTTGTTTGCTTGCCTTTTACAACAAAGGAACTTTTGACCACAGACTCAACTGCAATAACAGCTATTCTGGCTGGTTCTCTTGCTGATAGAACACAATCCTCTACATCATCCCACACTTACTTTACACAAAAAGGCATTTGGCTCGGGGTTTCAGTCAGTAAGTTCCTTTGCAAGGATATTTTCAAGCTCTGACTGTGTAGCATGATGTATTAGTCAATTTTAAATTTTGGATGCAAACAACGAACTGTATAACAACAACAGAATCCATCAAGACTTTGTTTGTAGCTAAAAAAAGGACAGAAGTTTAAACTGTGGCAGGTATTAGCAGACACGCAGTGTGTTCAACTAGAGATCCTTAATAGCTGTTACTACAGTTATCAGCAGCTTGACACAAGTGAGGCGAAGGGGTCAATTGTGCATAATTTGTATTGACCCTTTTACCTTGTTTGCTTGCCTTTTACAACAAAGGAACTTTTGACCACAGACTCAACTGCAATAACAGCTATTCTGGCTGGTTCTCTTGCTGATAGAACACAATCCTCTACATGTTGCTCTTGACTTTGAATTAAAATTCCATGAAGTGTATGTTAGGACTGGAATCACTTAAAGTGTCTTCTAAAACTGTTAGACTGCTCGTCTCATAATTTTAAAGTGGTACTATGATCAACTTTTTACCCCTTGATTTTTTAGGTGTATCACATAGAATTCCATGAAAGAATGAAACTGTTGTTTACTGTTTGCAAATATCTGCATTAGTTCCAGAGATATTTAAGTTTGAAAATTGTGTTAAATATGCAAATGAGATGACGGATGACATCATACACTCAACCCAATATTATATCAAGTGTTTAAATAGAGCTATCTTGCCTCTATCGTAGCGAGGCACATGATAGAAATCAAGAGCAAATATTCTAATTGTTTTAGCATAAATCTACAAGTCGTTCGAAACTTTATCTGAATCCTCTTCACAGACACTTTGAAAATGCCAAGTGGCCATCATTTTGTTAACAAGGGCACACTGATACACTACTCACTATCTCTCGCAGAATAGATAGTGAGTAGCATAGCCAATCAGAGAATGGTATTCTTGATAGAATGCTAGTAGATTTATACTAAAAACTAACATGATGGCTCAATATTTTAAAGTAGCATGGTAACCTACAAGGCTCAACAGGACATCTTATCTTCTAATCAAGAAATTCTGTAGAGCCCATCACACCTGCGACATATGTCAGAAGTGTCATGCGTGTTACAGCTTCTGTAATTCAAGTATTATCTTGCAAAGTAGAGAGGGCTGGTTGGCCATGTGCCAACTTTTTAATTAAGCCTGTATACTGAAAAAAAAAGAAGATGAGACAGTCCTGGGTGTGTTAACTGCTAGGCTTAAGAGGTAAAACAAAGAGGAATAAATGCTACACCATTGAGGAATCCATCCAATTTGGTTCATCATCTGAATCATCAATGTAAACAGTCTGCACTAAATCCTTACTCCATTGTACACATCTAGAGTCCATTGATATAGGTTTTTGCATTGTTTCCGCTGCCCCTTGAGCTCTTCTATTGTATCGCTCTTGGCGTGACCTGGATGTTTCACATTTTTTCCACCTTTCCAACTGGAGAAGCCGCTTTGCCCTTCTTTCTTGCTTCTGGGCAGGGGTAGAGGGGGGAGGCATGTCATACAGAGGACTGTTGGGAGGGGAGGGTGGGCTGTGATCTTTGTTTATAGCAATGTTTGTCTGTAAGTCGCTGTCACATTTTCTTTTACAAGTGTCTTGAACAATGTCTACAGTTTCTGACATCGACAAATAGCTCTTGGAAGTTTGGAAATCACCATGATTCCAATCTGAGTAACATTTTTCTAATTCATCCCTTGAATTACCTTTGTTTCTCCCTGACATGCCCGGGCCGCTGTCAAATTTGGCTTTACATCTTTCAGATCGACTGCGGCTCAAACTTTCGGAATTCACCGGTGATTTTTCTCCTTTACGTTTTAGACAACTGCGCCTTTTTAACGAACCTTCTAAAGGAAATTGAAGACCATGCAACTGAACTGTTAGTTCTTTATCACCAATTCGAATGTCCAAGTCGAAATCGTGAAACCAACTCCGCGAGCTTGGATCATCTGTAGACACCTTGTTCCTGATTGGTTTGATCTGTTTTTCCTCTATTTTCAGATTCTTTAAAGACTCTCTTATTTTCTCCACCTTTGATCTGCTTCTTGTACATATTCGGCTATGGATTCCTTTCCGTTTCATGACACCTCTAGAAATCGTTGCTTTTCGCGATGATTCACTCATTTTGCACTCGATCTCTGCCGCACTTGGAAAGATCACATACTTTCTATTATACACCCCTCGTACGTTAGGAACATAACTCAGTCATCAGATGAGTCAGTCATTATGTATCAGAGACAATACATGAAGTTTGGGATAACCGCCATTTTGTTTTCCAAACAAATTGTTGTAAATGCCGAGAGGGTCTGGCAAGGATACTCAAATCTCTGCCCCAGGCTCACTCCCAAAAAAGTGCTCCCCAGTAATTTTCAAAGAATTCCTAAGGGGACAGGTGTCACAGTGATATGTGTATCCCCGTGATATGTGTATCCCCGTGATATGTGTATCCCCGCACACATATCACTAGTGATATGTGTATCCCCTGTGGGGATACACAAAACACTGATACGCGCCTGGGCATTCAACGAACAAAATGGCGACTCGATTGCGAGGTTCCGACGAGCGCTGTAAAGAGTAGAAGAAACCAGAAATGAATTCGCGCCCAACGGAGCAGATTAGGATTTCTTGAGTTTGGTTGAGTACCAACCGACTCGATTGTATATCTGACTAAAACTTCGAACAGCGGATACGTATATCACTGATTATTTCATGGCGCAGTGATCTCAGTGTGTATCCCCTAAACACAGCCGTTAGATTGGCTATCTACCTGATCGAAGAAAATGGCCAATTATTACCGAAACGTGCTGGCTGCTTACTCGCTACGACGTTTATACCCAGGTTGAGGTTTGCGGAGTTTGCAACTCGAATGTCTAAATATCTAAACTGAAATCGCGTGCAGGGGATACACATATCACTAATTATTTCATGGCGCAGTGATATGTGTATCCCCAGAAACACAACTGTTATAATATAGCGCATCAACCTTGTCAAAACTGCAGGCAATATTAGCACCCGACGTTTTTACACTGCTTGGGTTCACTGAAGTTTGAAACTCGATAATTCCACTAAAAACGTGTGCACGCGTGCACGGGATAATAAGGGATACACATATCACTGATTATCTCATGAACTAGTGATATGTGTATCCCCATGGACACAGCTGTTATATTGGCTTTCTACCCAAGAAGAAAAATGCCCATAACATTTGCATTGTCAAAACTGGCTTGCTAGAAATATTCACACCCGGCATTTATTCATAGCTTGGGATTTCTGGAGTTTCACTGACCTCGGTTGTACACCGTCGCCGACCGCATGCAGGGGATACACATATCACTAATTATTACATGGCACAGTGATATGTGTATCCCCTGAAGACAGCCGTAATCTAGGCTAACTGCCGAAGAATAAACGTCGAATATTATGAAACGTGCTAGCAATATTCGCAGTATAGCAATGTTAATACGGCTTGAGACTTAACATATCTTACAAAAAGTCGAACTGAAAAGCGGGTGCAGGGGATACACGAGTGCCACTAATCATTTTATGGCGATCGGGTCGAAGCCGTGATATGTGTTTCACTCCACGAATAATTCAGATGCAAACAAGGCGATGAACAGTGGAGAATATGCGTTACTCGAGGGGTGAGAATGCACCGCGTCGAACCGCGCAATTAATATCGTCCTAGAAATCCCGTGCCGTGAAACTCAAATTGAAATATATCTAGATCCATTTGGTGTTCAACTTTAAATTCATTATATCCTGCTCGCAGAAAACCAGTTAGGATCAAGAACACAATTCCAGCAGCAGATACGTAAACTTTTTCAACTACAAAAATTGAGATTTGTGTTTTGAGCCTGTTTGGGTTAGTCGTTCGTCCAGTAAGCGACCGGACGACGAGAGCTTTTTAAAGTAGAGGGGAGGGGGGTGGGGGATACACATATCACTGGTCGCCATTTTGGAGGGGATACACATATCACTAGTGATATGTGTGCGGGGATACACATATCACGGGCATACACATATCACTGTGACAGGGGTACCAAGATCCCCTTTTGAGGGCGTGGCTAACCTAAAAGGTACCGCAAAAGCTCCTACTGGAGACTTTTTGAGGCTGAACACCTTGAGAGGTACCAAAACCGCTTTTCTAACCCGTAAAAGGTACGACGAACAGCACCGGCCTTGTTATATGGGAGTCCCCTTCTCCCCCGGTTGAGGAGGGGGGGGGGTTGGAGGAGAGGGTAAATCTAACGATTGGATCTAACACTTCTCAGAAGCAATCTCATTCATGTCAAACGGGCCGGGCCTTTTGGATCTGATTTTACTACTAACCTGTACTCTAAAGAAACCGTTTGAGAAGTAAATGTCAGGAAATCTTTGACCGGCGTGTACAGCAGTTCTAAAGTGATTGCAGTGGTTCCCCAATTCATGTCAGGTTTCTGTTGTGTCGGGCTTCGTGTAGCGTTTGCCGTTGTACTAGAAGTACGTCGACGATCTCTTCTATCGGTAACGATAGTTTGAGAAAAGACTGTTAGATGGCACTCTCGGTACGCTGTGAAGCCAGTTGAAGTGGACCACTGGTGATCAGTGATTTCAAGTTTGTAGAACGCTCTTGATAGCGTCAAGACGGTCCTCAGCAGACTGTAGCTCGCGTCTTGATTTGTCAGTAAGGGGTTTTAGTATGATCGTCAAGTATTTAGATAGTTGATAGGTAAGGGACCCACAGAATCAGACCATATTGGTCGCATGGATATACCTGGTTTGTGCAATTTCGTTAGTCCGTAAAGTTTCCGTGGTTGTGGTACTGAGAATCTCAGTCGGTAGTAGCGCCAGTCTCCTCGAGTGCAACTAGGCGCTGGCGTTGGGTCGCGCAGTATTGTGTCAAAAAAGAAGCAAACTTAAGTCAAAATTCCACTAACTATAACGATACTTTATTTTCATCCTTTTCAGTATTTACAGATACAATTTTACACATTTCCCTTCACATCCTGCTTAACGTTTTAAATACTTTTCTTGATCTCAAGTCCCTTCACATTCCAAACAGTTCGCCATTCATCTGGGCCCAAATGTGTGCGCGAGGTGACCCACCCAGCCTCTTCAAGGCCCTTGATGAATGCTGGGAAAGCCTGGAGGGTGAAATTATGGGCTAGTGCTACTAGATCCCACGAACAGTCACTGGGCTGGTTCCTCTCTGCAAAACAAAAATGAAGAGAATCATAAATTGGGGATGTGAGGTTCTAAAACTATTTTGAGGGTTAGGAGATCAGTGAATGCAGTTGGATTTTAACGGTAAAGAGCTTGAATTTTCTGCCCTTATAACTTCCTTTGCGGCCGTTTTTTGGGTCTTTATTCAACACTTCTTCCCGCTAACGGCTTCTTAAACCTGAACGGCAGTCTTTTCTGCGGTTTAGGCCTATCAGCTGTGAGCCAGTCGCGCAACTGAACAATATCCTTAACCAATCAGAAGTCGACTTAAGAATACGCAAACGACGGCAAGCGCGGGAAAAGTCGCGTCAGCAGCATTTCCACCTGATTGGTCAGTAAAAATAACACAAACAGTCGCAAACCAATCAGAGCTCCTCAAACGCGGAATAAAAAAAAAATGAACTGTTTCCACTTTTTAGGTTCCCTAAAATACTGCTGAGATTACTTGAAACGAAGTACTCGAGCATAATGGAACTCAACGTAACCGGACTGCAAATTTTGGTTTTTATTTTTTTTCTTGACCTACCTTGCCACCAAAAATTATGCAAAGCCTCCAGCGCTCTTTGACCGCCATCTAAGTCACTCAAACCCTTTAAAAATGGAAAGAAAAGATTAACTCGAGTTTACGTTAATTGAGCATGGGCCATTCAAGAAAATAAAATAGACTAAAGTTCTTACTTGTCTTTTCAGAGAGTTGTCTGTATAATATGGATTAAACAGTTGCCGGTAATTACCTTTGTTGAATTCGGTCTGGTGCGTATCACATAATCTAAAGTACAAGCCTGGAAACAGCTCTGAAGATGATCTTCAGCAGTGGAATCTTCATGTAACACTATATGAATGGAACCTGTGTTGAGGAAGAATTTCATCAAAATACTGGCAGGGCTAGAAAAACTAACCACCCCTAGGGCGGATACAGGATTTTACAGAAGGGGGTTCAAGATACACACCACCAATTGCCTTCCCTGTCGAGGGGTCTGGGGGCATCTCCCCTGTAAAAGTTTTGAAATTGAGGTCCTCGGAAATGGGATTTCCAGCATTCTGAGGCCAAGTCAGCATGATACATTTTTTTTTTAATTTAAGGGGTTTGACCGAATCTCCCCAACCCCTAGATCAGCCCCAGCATCAATGAAATCAAAAGGACAAACTAGCAATAAGAAATTTGAAATAAAGTTCACCTGAGCTTCTCCCTCGGAGAAAGTTTAGTTTCATAATATATCGGCTCTCCTTTGAGCTTGGTAAGGCAGCGTCAAGGTCACTCACACTGAAATACAGGAATATTGCACATATGAGCAGATAAGTCAAGAACTGTACACAGTTGTCTGGTCAGCCAGTTGTTCTCCGCATGTTTGACAGATCATATTGTTTTACCTTTTTACTACAGAAGTAAACTCTGCTCCTAAATGGATTCTGAGACACTCTCCTGTATTAAAGCCTGAAAATATAAGGAAATGCAAATCACCTTAAA
Source organism: Orbicella franksi (assembly GCF_964199315.1). Lineage (NCBI taxonomy): Eukaryota > Metazoa > Cnidaria > Anthozoa > Scleractinia > Merulinidae > Orbicella > Orbicella franksi. Next base: position 1,946,912 of record NC_138156.1, on the reverse strand, counting down.
CTACGCTAACACTATGGCTACAACTAAAGCCTTGACAAGAACTTTGTAACTGACAGCTAATTATATTACTTTTTGCATCGTGGGAACAATGTACAATTTATTCCCTCTGGCTTGGTCCACAGTCCCTCTTATTCTGTATGTGCCACACTTAGTGTTCGCAGCCTTTTCCTCTCACCTTTTTCTGTCCTTTTGCTTAGCAAACTAATCACAAAAACTGGCTGAACATAGGCTACTAGAGTGTCAACTAGTTCATGCACTTATTTTTTAGACAGGGTCTTAAAACCTCATTTGTTTTGGTCATAACATTGGCCTTAAAATCAGTTCTCTGTCTTCTGCTGCAGTACCTTCATTTGTATCATTTTCTTATGCACTTCAAGTGATATCAAGGACAAGACAATAACATTTTATTGGATGTTGAGTGAAACTTTACCAAATACAACAGGCTCTCTACTGCCCACTTCCTCTGGCGTCATGATACGACCTTCACGCAGAAACTCATCGACAAGGACATGGAGGCGAGGTACGTTGACTGTTTCCATGACAACAGATGACACAGCTCGAAAATTCGCATATAGATGAAGGAATGTGAAGACGAAAAACAAAGTCCATGTTAGACTGGGAAGGAAAAAACATGACACAACATGAGTCATCTCAAAGACTTGGATGGAAACAAGAGTATTGTCTTACATTTTGAATTTTGATTGCCTCACTTCAGCAAAAATTCCTCTTGGTTCAAGATGTACATGATTTTGATAAGCTCTGGATCATTTAGACCATATAAAAATGCAAAAATGGTGTTCCTGGAAAAGGACTTTTAACAACATGAAGAGCTGTGGAAAACTAATACTGACAAAAGCTGAAATACATACTTCAAAATGCAATAATGATGTTGGCAACCTTTTTTCATTTTTCTTTGAGGGAGAATTATATCTTCAATCATAAATTTATCTTCTAATAGTTAATAGTGTAAACAAAGTTGCATTTTCTTTTGAAGAAAGTATGTACTGTGTAAAGTTCCAGTACGGATCACTTCGTGGATAAGAAGAGAAACAGGAAATGGCGAGAAGGCCTAACAAAAAATCATGAAGCCTATAACAATACAATACTTATTAAGACACGACAAGTTAGGCTGACACAAGTTAGGCTGTGTAAAGTTCCAGTACAGATCACTTCGTGGATAAGAGGAGAAACAGGAAATGGGGAGGAGGCCTAACAAAAAATCATGAAGCTTATAACAATACAATACATATTAAGACACGACAAGTTAGACTGACATAAGGTGGACATTGTGCTGGTGTAAAAAAATTTTAGGATAAGAAATGTAAGCTTTAATAGATTTCAAAGAGGGCAGAGGGATTGAGTTAACAATATCCTCACCTATGGTGTTGCCACGGTGGCCATAAAAAAAATGTTATGATGTCTTGTACTTACAATGCATTTCCAGAGACCAGAGGTGTAATTATCAGACCAGTTATGAGTGCCATCAAGTTTACTAGAGTTTCCTAAGTGGGTAAATTTTATTAAGTAATCATTGGTAGGTATTACAGGGATAAAAAGAGTTTGGAAATAGCTGAAAATTTTCCACATTAGAACAAAACCACAGATATTTTCACGTCAAGTAACTGTGGACTGTGGAGCTGTTTGATATCAAAGGCTGAGTCATAACAATCCAGTAGATAGCAACACCAAAGACAAGGCAAATTTTAACATCAGTTAGGGTTCATTATCATTACACTTTAACTTTACAATACAATTTATATACATAACATTTGAGCCCAGCAATCCAATTCAGTCTCTTGCTCATCTCTGATTCCATAAAGCTTGCAGTGACCAGATGGGATGCTAATCCAGTGCTGTGTACTCCCTCCCCTACCCCAACCAGCATTAAATTTGCCAATCAACAGTCCAATACACTACCCATTAAACCACTGTGCCTCCCTATTATGCTAATACAATAGTCAGTGTGAAAACAAAGAGTACTGACAATCAACTCTGACACAACATGGGTATGACTGCAACACTTGCAAATTGGTTGTTAATTGCCTTTGTCGTAATATAACCACCTGACAATTCTACATCTCACCTGGCTTCCATCTTTAGCTGCTACATCAGCCATATTGTCCCTTCTGGCCTGGTGCTGAGTCATGGCAGCTCTAGTAGCACCTCCTGCCACACCCACTATGGACTACATCCGGCAAAAAATAACAATCAACAAAACAACAAGAAACCAAGAGAAGAATTTTCAACATGACTGACAAATAATTATTGTAAGTCATTGCAAACTTTTCAAAACTCATCCATTCTCTACCTTTGTTATACTGGACACACAAGCCAGAATAGTAAAGTATGTTTTGAACAATGGAGCCAACATGTCAACCAATATTGATGCATCATTCAGAATATCAGCAAACAACCTGAGAACAGGAAAAATGTATTATTAGTTATGATATTGTGGTAACTGTAAATTTTAAAAACGTTCCAGAAATCATGCTTGTGATTTGTGTTGTACTTGCATCAAAATAAATCTTGCGATTGAACATCATTATCCTGAACTCTCAAGAGCAAATAATTTATTTTGATTTGGCAGCAGTTCAAGATTGCAGATAGTAAGTAATAATTATATTAATATAAATATTATATGGTCTACAGAATGGGTTGGTCTTGACCTTACTCTAACTAAAGACAATTCACCTCCATTTCTTTGCATCACAATCCAAATTACTCCTAGAAAGACAAAAGATTGTCATGTCTTTGCAAACTTATAAATCAATTATCACAATACATTACTATACACAAAACATTCAGGTTAATGGTCAAGTGTAAGCAAAAGTTATCATACCCTTGTATCCAGGCAAAAAGAATACTTCCAACCATACCAGTGCCACCTAAACACCAAAGAAGCCAGTTGAGTAAAAGCACATAACTTGTCTGGCTCTAAAACAAAGCACAAATTATGACCCTGGCCAGCACCTAAAAACCTGGACCAATTGATCCTTGGCCCACTGCAACTCCCACGAATCGTGAATAAATATTAAACAGTCAGTAACCAAGCAATTTCTGAAGTGGGTTATTTTGGAGCTCTTCAAATTTCTGTTTGTACAGTTAATTCTATAATTTCCAGCTTGTGTAATTTAATACTGCTGCATGGCTTAAGATTGGATTGTGATTACTGGTACTGTAGCCTTTATATTTAGGCAATTTCTAAAGTGGGCTATTTTGGAGCTCTTCAAATTTCTGTTTGTACAGTTAATTCTATAATTTCCAGCTTCTGTAATTTACTACTGCTGTATGGCTTAAGATTGGATTGTGATTGTAATAACTCAGCCTTGATATCTAAATTCAGTTGCCACTAGCCTGTGAATCCTGATGGAGACCCTCCGCTCACTGGCTATTTAACACAAATTATCACCATAGTACATAACTCATGACATACTTCTGTCTGGGCTCTAGCTCAGTTGGTAGAGCAACAGCACTCTAATCCTCAGGTGACAAGAATACCCAAATTCAAATTAAAGAGTTTCTCAATGCCTCAAGTACATGTATTCCTCTGTTTCCCTTTTAGGGCTACTGCTCAATCAGAAGAAAATTCCTGTGTTATTTTGTGGCATAATTTCCAGCCTGTGTAATAAGTAAAATAATACTGATCAGCTTACTTCTTAAAATCCATGTCATAGTTGCTGCAAGAGCTGTAGCCTTTTCATCTCCAACTCCATAACCTTTTAGCATGGCTTGGGTTGCAAGAGTACCAGTAATAGAGGAACAGAATGCCTAAAAGAAAAGCCCAACAACTCAACAACAATAAATATGACATTATCATCAATAAAACAAGTTACCGGTACATTTTATTATCAAAGATTAACTAACCTGAAGAAAGAAGACTTAAATTATGAAGTCCTCTAAAGTAACCCAAGTAAGATAACAATAAATCTTCAATAACCAATCATCATTAATGCTCATCAAAGCTCAAATAACAAGAGTACCACAAAATAATAATAAGTTGTAAAAAAATGTACAATTATCAAAAGACTCCAATTGTAGTGTAATAATGTCTGAAATGACATGGGGTGGGGTGATTGTTAAACTGCGCCAGAAAAAGATCATGAGAACTTCCAAGTAGTTTTTAATGCTAAGTCCTATTTTGACATTTTACTACACCATATACCTATTGTAAATAAATGATGTTTATCAAATGACCCATGGCCATTGCATTATTAAAATAATAACATTAACAGACAGACATTTTGAGTGAGGAGCTCTAACCTACTGCTGGCAGATTCTCAAAGCCTACTCTGTCTATCTTATAATAAATCAAACAATCAATCAATCAACTTAATTTATACACAGTAACATTTTAAGCCTAAGGCAGCTTGTGGGGTTGTGTACAACTAAAACTTTAAAAAAGACAAATACAAGGAAAGTTTAAAGAGACCATTTTTGCTTCAATAAAAGTTATAAAAAAGTCAGAAATAACAAAGGGGCTCATCCACTCTATTTTATAGAAATCTAGCTAAGAAATATCTCTGACTATTATTTTACATAGCCTTTTTTATATTGAGAAAAGGTTCAAGTCAATGTCCATTTATTGTCATTTAAACATAAATCCACAGAAGAGTTGGATGGTGGGGTGAGTAAATCATTACATACCTGCATGGTATCCCATACTTGGTATTGCAAGTAGTCTTTGCTGACACTTTCTGGGTAGCCTTGTGGAAGGAAGGCAGACTGCAAAAGATACATGCTTAAGCTAAATAAAGTGAAGGTGCGGTGACCCTCAGGGTGGCCTCATGGTTACTGCTCTTGCCAACAGACCGAGCAGTCCAGGTTCAAGCCCAGGACATTGTGTTGTGTTCTTGGACAAGATACTTAACTCTCACAGTGCCTCTCTCTACCCAGGTGTATAAATGGGTACTGTGGAAGTTAATGCTGGGAGGTAACCCTAGCCTGCGATAGACTAGCATCCCATCCAGGGAGGAGTAGAAATACTATACTCCTAGTCACTTTATACTTACTGAAACTAAAATAAGCACCAGTCTGATAAGCTACTTGACTCATATACAGACTTTACCTTTAGATTTATTTTTCTACCTAATTGATTTGGTTAAGAATACCCTTCTTTGATAATTAATGGACAAGATGACTGGGTATAAATAAATTATAACAGACTGACTTAACAAGCTATTTTTTCTTACAACAATTTAACCCTCTTCCACAGCAGAACAGGGACTTGGACTTAAATCAATTTATGCCCCCTACCCAGGAGGGACTCCCATATAGAAAGAACAGGGATGCACGTCGGAAATTAGGAAAAGAACCCCTTTGGAGGTGGAACAGATACCAAGATCCAGTTTTGCGAACATGAATGGAAATCCTTTTCACCCCTAAGAGGTACCAAATATTCTAAAATAACACATTATCTCCTGTCATATGTTTTTTGGGCTCAATACCCTGAAAGGTACGGTAGGTACTGCAAAAACTCCTGCTGTAGAACTTTTAAAGGTAAGAGGTACCAAAATCACTTTTTGACCTCTAAATGGTACGACGAGCACCCCCATTCTTTTTATATGGGAACACCTGACTCCCCCACCCCCTCCCCCCCGTCTCCCCTCCCCCGGGTTAATACCCTTTCCGGCTTTCCTCTCCAGCTTAGTAAAAAATGTCAGTAAGATCACATAGTTACCTTGAAAAACTGTTTAAAGGATGAAGTGATTTCTCTTCTCCGTCCAATTCTTTCTAAATTTCCATTTTCTGCGGAGAACCTATATTTTCTCTCTAAAGTTCCCGATCCGTATTTCTCCGAAGCAACTACAAACTCATCCACCATTTTGCCACGTTGAAAAGGTACTCCATATATGATGACTGATATGTTCTTCAATGGGTATCTGCCGCTGACAGTTTTAAAATGAGCTCTACCCAGTTCTCTTCATTATTCGATATGGCGGATTTCAGTCCAGAGAGCCGTCCACGAGAGATCGTCTATAGATGACTCTTTGTTGGAAAGATTTGTGCGATCAGACACATGTATTTTTACGTCTATAGGTCGTCCGCGACCCTAAAAAGATTGTTTAAGAATATTTACTCGTCAGCAGCTTGTTATCATAGTACGATGGATCTCAAAGAGGTTGTCACGAGGCTAAACAGGTTCGCGCCTTTACATCTGGCAGAAAACTGGGACAACGTGGGATTACTCGTGGAGCCTTCGCAGCCTCATTCTGTAACATCAATTCTTCTCACGAATGATTTAACCGAGAAAGTGGCGCAAGAAGCAGTCGACAAAGAAGTGAACATGGTTATCTCTTATCATCCACCCATCTTTGCTCCGTTAAAGCGCCTCACTTCTAGCAAGTTCAAGGAGAGAATTATTGTTAAAATGATCGAAAACAGAATTGCTGTGTACTCTCCACATACGGCTTTTGATGCCGTGAAAAACGGTGTTAACGACTGGCTTGCTTCAGGTTTGGGAAATGCGAGGGTGGAGCCACTTCAATACTCAAAAGCGTCGAGTCCTGGGGCCAGCCAATATAAACTAGTAACAAGAGTGTTGACCAATCAAGAGCCAGATAGAGCAATAAGGCTTCAAGACAGCCTCAGGGGACTTGGAGGAGTTGAGAGAATTGAGTGGGAAACTATAACAAGGTTAGAAGGAATCCCCTGCAAGAGATTGTGGTGAGAATTGGATTCAAATTTGTGAGGGCAAAATGCTTGAAATACTCAGTAAGACACTTACACTGTGCCAAAGTGAAAAATGTTGAAGATTATTATCCTTATTAAAAGTGTAGAGACTAGGGAGTTAGACACCCTCAGGCTATGAAGTCCTGATTTGTGAGGTATTTGACGATGTAAAATGCCAACAACATGGGGAATTTAACAAAAACACTCCCCACATTGATGATGGTCGTAAAAAATCAAACTATTTTTAGCAGATGGTTTCACTCATAGTTTCATCTTGGACTTGCCATCATGGTAAATGTAATTCTCATAATACCCTGTAGGGATGTTGCATGGAGTGAATATCACTATAGTACCTTATGTTATTTTTACACTCAAGGCTTAATTGTGATTATTTTGCAGACCACCTGACTTAGCTGAAGAAAAGATATCAATACTTTGCTCTGAGAATGGACTTGTCAACACCCTTCAGATGCTGACATCTCAGTTTCCTGAAGCTGCTAGCAACACAGAAATGTTTCCTCTTGGACAGGTAACCTATTCATCTATTACATGTTGCCTTTTTTCATTTTTCTGGGTATTATCTCATATGTCTTCTTGGGGGACTCCACTACAAATTCCTATTCTTTGGGGAGGGACTCCCCAATATAATTGTAACTCATCATAACTTTTAGGGGGTTAGATATGGTATTTAAACATAAACTAAAAAAAATTGATTTTAACACCTGTTATACTAGAAGTATCCCAAATAGATATTACAAAATCCAATCGACTCTTGTTTACTAACTCAATTCACTCTTGACACTTATCGATAGGTACAACTAGTCATAACTTTTAGGGGGTTAGATTTGGTATTACTTGGGTACTAAATCTTAAATATTAAACTGCCACAACAAGATTCTGGTATCCTGTGGAGTTTCTTTTTATAGTTTCCCATGAGATGTTCTGTCATTTTTTAGGGGGGAGTCCCCCCCCCCCAGATCTTTGCTAGTTTGTTGCTATGAAGCAAAACCTAGCAGAATTTGTTCCATTTTACACTTGTTAAACAAAAGCTTTTTAGTTATACATCTTCCATTAAAAACTTTAACACATTTTCAGATTCCAATCTTGGGTACTGGTCAAGGACGGCTTTGTACTTTACACTCACCAGTTACTTTGTCTGAGTTGATAAACCGCATTAAAAACCATCTTAACCTCAAACATGTTCGTCTTGCTTTGGCACATACTGACATGCCTCAACAAGGAAGTCCTCTTCAAAGTCACATTCAAACTGTTGCATTGTGTGCTGGGTCCGGAGCTAGTGTGCTACATGGGATTAAAGCAGATGTGTATCTGACAGGGGAGATGTCCCATCATGAGGTACTTGATGGAGTGTCACAGGGAGTGCATGTGATCTTATGTGAACACAGCAACACAGAACGTGGATTCCTGACAGAATTTAAAAGCAAGTTGAATGTCTTGTTAGATGAAAAGATTAATATCTTTGTTTCTTCTTTTGATATGGACCCTCTTCAAATATTGTAGTGAACTGTTTGTAACACAGATTGGAAAAAAATGTTGAAGTAAGCTATCTCTTCATCAAACTACTGCTTCAACCTTTCATTTTCAGATGGTGGATGCACATAGGAAAAATAGTTTTATTGTTTATTTGTCTGACACAAAATGATCATCAACTCTTTCATTTTACTGTATTGGAATATTTAGTTGGAAAGGACAAAATAATATGGTAGGAAAAGAGACTATCTTTTCAGGACGTGGGTCTGTGCTTGTTGGGCCATTTACTTATAATTTATTTATTGTTGGGCCATTACTACAATAATTATTATTATCAATATAAACAAGGAAATTTGCCAAATGATTATTTGACAAGAAGATGCAATTTAACACAACTTTATTGAAGTATTAAAACTCCCCCAACAAATTTCTAAACTTTATAGAACTCCATTTGTACAGTGATTGTGTCGTGTTCAAGTTCAGTTTGTCTCAAACATTGCCACTTGAAACAAACTTGTTTAGCATTGTTTGTTTTTTATTTTGGCTGTAAACTTTTCGTTGGATAAAAACTAATTACATACAGCTTCGAAAACTTTTTCCAGGCAAAAAACTCTAACTGTAGATTAAACGTGTGTGGTCTGCAAACCAGGCAAACTGTTGACTGCTTAAATTTCCTAAATGTGCCTAACAAATTTAATTTCTTTGTTTAATTGAGCGAGGAAAAAAAAGGTAGAGAAATTATTTATGTAATAATGATGTAACTAATTAGCTTAAAATATATGCGGTTTGCAAACCAGGCAAACTCTAGACTGTTTCCTAGTCATAGTTCATTTGGAAATGTCATTGAAATACAACAAAACCTTTGTAAAAAGTTCTGCTGTAATATTAGCGGCAGCCACAGGCTGCTGCTGTTAAGTCTGGAATATGTTGGAGTGTAAAACTTCCATCGTCTTCCTTTCTCCAGACGTCCATTCCTTGTAATGCAGTTGGCACGCACTTTGATTTTAAGTACATTTTCTGAATTGATGGATTAGAGAGCCTGCTTCTCGCAATTTCCAATATCCAAGCATGTGTTGACACAAAACTTGGGTGCGAGTTCACGCTGCCGGTTACGTCACACTGACCATAGCATGAAAAGAAGTCAATGGTTTTTGTTGGCATCACAAATACATTGGACAGTCCTAACTCAGCAAAGGTCGCTCTGAAACTGTAAAGTTTACAAGTTGGTTTTCTACCGCCACTGCGAAGTTTGTAATGGTGCGCGTTCACAGCACTGTGAAGTGGGCTCGTTATCTTCGTGGAAACGCCCTTGAAGTACGCAAGAAGGAAAACAGGTCCGTATTGTTTCCACGCTTGACCTTTGATAGCTTTGCTCCAAGTTTTTAGAACCAGTTCTCTAGGTTGTTTCCACGCAGACTGTGTGATGTTAAAGTCAACTTTCAACTTTGCATGATCTTCTGGTTCTTTCCACTGCTCCAAAATCCAAGTAATATCGTACAAGTCCGTGGTACGTGTAGTGTTTTCAGGGACGCCCCGTGTGTTCCACGCCTGGCTAAGCCCGCTTTCCTCTTCCATGTTAAGATCGTAAATGACCTTATGATTGTGAAATTTCACGAACGCCAACTGGACTTTGAAAGTGCTGGCCATGTCGATCGCAAAGGGATCAAAGACTGCTGTGAGCTTTGTCTTGTCGCTAGCGTTAGTGTTTCGACGAAAAAAATCTGAAATATAAATGACAACGAAGAAACAATTTTTTTCTTTTTACTTATGGAAGACAGTTGAACAAAACACGAAAAACCTACAAAGCCCTATTAAAACAGGGCTGAGATCATTTTTAACAAGGTGAATTCCGACTTCTTTTATAGTTCTGAAATCAACTTTGCTATTAACATGCACCTTTTGAGCTTAATTCTTAGTTTTGAAATCCACAAGAGTAATTTCCTTCTGTGATGAGCAGTCCCTTATAAAATAATGAATGTGTGGAAATTGATCTCACCTTTGTCAAACGTAAACCGAACATTTTGGTGTGCTGGTAAAATACCTAGATCCTCTGTAAGTTCTTTGACATAGTTTAACAGGGTTGTGTCATTCCCACTATCAGCCAAATTTGCGGAACTCAAAACAGCGCATACTACAAGAAAAGTGAAGGCCAACATTGCCATTGCAGAAAAATTCATCGTTAACTGTTGTGATGGCACGAACAATCTCAAGTGAGGAAAACTGGATGTAGAGAAAGGGAGAGTTCTCCTTTTATACATTTTGGACGTAGACGTCAGATATTCTCGTCGCGACGCTAAGACGCCTAGTATACAAACTGGCTTATAAACGCAACATTTTTCATGTAAAACTGATTTAAATGTGCGAAAGACGTCTGAATCAAACGTCTCACGGCCGGGTTATCGACCAAATCGTCGAGACTGTCTAAATTTAGGGAGCGTAGCTAGCCATTTTTGGCTTGCAAGCCCGTTCCATACCTCGTAAGTGTGGTGCGGCCGGGGATGGTGGGGATGGGGGAAGTCAAGTAGGCCTATGATTTGTTCAATTCATGCTTTATTACAACTCAAGGTGTCTTATATGTTTTTATCATTTTAAAGTGGCCAATCAGAAACCAATCAATTTTTCGCTATCATGATTACTTTCGGTTTTTTTTCCCCTCTTTCTGCAAAGTAAAATTGATACGTCTAGCGGGCAGGCCTTGTCGAACATTGTACAAATACCTAAAAACGTTCAACCCGATACAAATACTGCGAAAGCATTGCTTCTCATATTAGATAAAACAGTGAAAACTTTTAACAAAACCCGCAACCACTTGTGCACGCATTACATTTAATCTAAACACAGAACTTGACGTGGGAAAGAAACCCGAAAAGAAGGTTGAGGACACGAGCACTTAGATGGTTTCCTTGAGTGGGTTTTTATTTTTTCGCAATTTTCTTTCCTTCTACGTTTTCTTAACAAAGTCACCCAGAAAACTAGTTCTATGAAACAAAAAAAAAGAACATTCCAAGAAAAAATAAATATATACCGAGAAAAGTTTGTAAGCCCGGGCTTACTAACTTAAAGGGAGCTACGCCCCTGGACGTACCAAGGAGTCACACAGTTGATGAGTCTAGCCTTTAAACGCTTCAAAAACTGTTGAAAAGCGAAAAGATGGGAGACTTCATAGACATTGAGGAAAAATGCGACTACAAGATAACTTTAACTTGTTAAGAAGGGACTGAAATAGAGCTGTGGGTGCAAACGAAGAAAGCTCAGTATTACAAAGGATTTATGGGAAAGAAAGAGAAAAACTTAAGCCTGGAAAATGCCTGGCCCGAGAAGGCGACTGGTAACTGTTCATTTCGTCTACGATGCAAAAGAGAGAGAGAAAAGAACGGCAGTTGAATTCTGATAAGCTAAATTGCAGACAAATTGTCAATTTTGGCGTGGGTCAGAAGTGTCATTCTAGGGAGAAACGTCAATCAAATCGCGCCTTTGTCAGGCTTACCTTTCTTTATAGGTTTGAAATTAACGCAATATGAAATTAACTCGAATTATACAAAACTCGTGCTCTTTTTAGTCGCATTAATTTTATTGAGTGTCATTAATCTCTGTGATATCAATTTATTGCAATCTTAATTTCTGCGACCTTAACCTTTTTTTTTTTTTATTTTAACCACAACACGAAATCCTTGTTTCATTCCAGCCGACATTCCTTGTATTAGAAATCCCTCTATCGCCCAAGCGAGAGAGTGTTTCTGAGGCTTTTATTTCTTGGAAGTCTATCTTGCACGTTCTCCTTCTAACTTCTACAACTTCTTCTTCTACTTCTTCTTCTACTACTAACAAATGCACACGCACTTAAAAACGATATCGGTAGCCATGTGTGGGCCACTCGAGACGACAGATCTTGCAGATAAAACATCTTTACAGGACACTAACCCAAACATTTTCTCACGACTTTCAGAAGCGAACTACAAAGTTATTTAAACAACCAATAGAAACTAGACAAACTAAAATTTAGAGAACAAGAAACGTAAACAGGATCCTTGCGGGAGATTCAGACCAAGGACAGTAGACGAACCCAAACATGACCATCGATGGGGTATTATTTGGAGCTTAAGTACTCTTGATAAACTAACGTAGTGGCTACAAAATGATCAACGATTGGTGATCACGAACCAAAAATACTAAATTCCATAAAAAATTATTGAACTTCATAACACTTTCACCAGGAAAGAATAGCTTTTTTTTTCCGCGCATTATGCTTTAATCTCTCACAAAGTTAAACATATTTCTGCTTTACGGTCGCTCTTAAAAAGAGAAGTAATCTGCTTCTTAGATTTCGGCCACGATAGATTTCGAGTCATGAAACCTCCTTCGCTCAAAAATGCAGACCCCGCCTTAAATCGCCGCACTGGACAAGCATTGATATTTCAAGGCCTCCTTGTACCAGTGAAGATCTTTCCGGCCGCGCGGAAATCAATTTAAAACATCCATTATTCACTTATTTCACTGAAGCTAAGTTGTGTACGAATGGCTCGGAGCAGGTAAAGGAAAAAGCATTATTTTGTCAGGTTGGAGATCCGCTAGTACATTCGATTTTTGTTCAAATGCATTATTTATCCCGAGCTTTATTTCCTTAAGGGAAGTATTTCCAGTACTAACTCTCGGGTAAAAAAAGCCAATCATCTGCTGCTATGTAAGCATACTAATGGTTTATTTTGAACGGAGTCAGACGGTCTCACCGTATTAATGGTTTAGTCTCACTCGCGTCGCAAGTTAAACTGTAAATATAGCTAAATATACTGTAAATTGTCGCTTTTTTGTCATTTTTTTTTTTTTTTTTTTTTTTTTTTGCAGTTTTCACTAGTTCTAGTAACCGTAGTAAAAGTTTATAGTAATTGTCCGCGATTAAAAAGTAGTGTAACGTAAGCGGTTTAAATAATACTGTTGTTTTCGTCAAGCATTGTAATTATAGCAAGTTGTAATTAGCGTAAGTAGCTGTATTGTTGTAGTTTTATACGTATTTTTTTGTAATTAATAATGTAAGTATGCGTGCTGTAAAAAATAGGTAATTAATAATAATAATAATAATAATAATAAAAAAAAAAAAAAAAGCATACTAATGGTTTATTTTGAACGGAGTCAGACGGTCTCACCGTATTAATGGTTTAGTCTCACTCGCGTCGCGTCCCTGAATCTTATCTGCCGAGGGGATACTGATCACTGCAAATTCCCCCGCGCTATCATGTCGCCACCCACCATTAACATTCCTACAACATTACTGAAGAATATCGCCTCCCTGTCGCTATATATGCATTATAGCGAGAGCATTTTGTGCTCTGTCAGAATAGGCGACATCAGGTCACTTATCTATAGAAGATATTCATTTTAGAAGCGCTGAAATCACTTTCCAACTGACAACCACCCACGTTTCGATTGCACACAAACTCTTTGCAGCTCTCCTAAAGTCTCTCAAAGCGTGTTTGTAATTAAAACGAGAATCTTTACCTTGTTTTTTCATTCGCAAAATAATAAAATTAATTAGGACAGTTGAGCACTCAATAAGGAAACCAACAGTCGATTGGTCTAATGGAAAAGAAAAACAATTAATGTCACATAACACTAAACAGACTGTCTGTTGCTGATGTACTGGCGATTTAAACCATCACGCTGGACAACACGTGGCTTCTAATGGGTTAAAACAGGTTGTCTTCCAACCTGTTCCACTGTTTTGTCAACACGTGTGTATTCATGGCCAATTTCTTTGGCTTTTATGGTCAGTTATGTTACTGATTCCCTTTATATTAACATTAACCTTCAATATTATGTCTTCATTACATACCTGTAGTTCTTTCCCCCAAAAGCTTTTTTCTTCAGTGTACTAATTAGCTGTGTCCTGACAGATGAAAACATGCTGTAAGAATTCCGTCGTCAAAGCTGACGTTTAGTCATGCCTTTTTGGAGCTTTATAGAGGTAGTCCCGAAGCAAACGATGAAACTTCATTTCCCAAAATTGCATCCACTTTTGGGCGCAAACGGGACATTTTTTCCGCAGGCAAATTTCGTTTCTGAACAGGAAAGAAAAATGCTCCTGAATGTTTGCAGGAACATTTCACTCCCCCCCCTCCCCCCCCGTCCTCTTTGTACTCACTCAAGAACATTTGGAGGCTAGCTGACAAAAATGTTTCCGCGTCAATGTTCCCTCGTTTTGTGAAAACTAATAATAAGGCCCAAGAGGAGGAAAGGGAAAAGCATTTTCCTTTAGCTCCTTCAGCTATGTGAGATGAGAGGATGAAAACTCAGCCCAAGTACCTGTTCAGTTTTCGCTATATTTAGTGTCAGTTTTCTTTTATGTGTACAGACAGCACACATGCGTATTATTAACTTATCATCCTTTACACGTGGCAACAGGTAAAGAACCTGTTACATGTGCAGTGTGTCACCCGTTCAGCTCATTCTTGGATCATTTACCGTCGTGATCTGGATTTTCCAGAAGTCCTTCAAAGTGTACTTTTAGATTGGCGAAAAAATTCAGTCCTCCAAATTTAGAGATAAAAGGCTGGCGGACTGCATAAACGGATTGAAGATTTGCTGTCGAATCCTCAGGTCTTAATTTTTTTTTCCCTTTTTCGCTTTTTTTTGCATGCCAGTCAAACTGATCAAGCCTCGGAAGGCAAATTACCTGTAATAATGCAAATTTCAGTAATCCATGACATTTTAGAACCCATGCCAAATCATGTGAGCTGTCCAGTGATGTTTCACCCTGTTTTACGAAGCAAACTTTTTAACGATGTAGGCAGCTAAGTACAGACTAAAATTCTCCTGACTGAAATTAGCCTACAGAACAGGCGTAATTTTTTTGCGTATTTTAGGCGAAAAAATACGCAAAAAAATTACCTGTTCTGTAGGTTAGACCGAAATAAAAGACTAATCGATTGTGGAAAATTCTGGTGTCGTCATGATCAGTAGCTAGTTCAGTCCGGGTTACAACGTAGCTGAGTAATTACTAAAGCCAAGAGAATTTTATACAGATGCGATCTAATTTGGAACTCTTGCCTGACCAGAATATTTGTAGTCAAAACTTTCACTGTTTTTATGCTATCTTTTGTGTACCATTTTCAAAACCAAACTACTCAACAGGCACGCTCTATAATCCTAAGCAGAAGCATATCACCTACTAGGAGATATGCTTCTGTCCTAAGCCGACAAATATATATATATATTTTTTGAGTACAAATCATCTAGAAGACAATTAAACTCTGACGCTTAATCATTCTGGTTGGAGAATATTCGAAAAAGAAACAGAATTAATTCAATTTTAACATACATCACGAGAGCTTCTCAAATGTGTTTGTTCAAAGTAACGGCGAATTAAACTGGTTTTCAGTAACACTGCGCTCCTTAATATTCAGAGGTACACGGAATATAAGATCACAGTTTTGCGTATTTACAGAAACGGCCAAGACGGGCTAGAAAAGAAACCGCCCCAGAGACTGAGAATTACTGAGCAGTCTTAATAAGGCGCGGTGGCCTCATGGTTAGTGCGCTCGTCTCCGGTCCGGGTTCGAGCCCTGGCCGGGGACATTGTGCTGTGTTCTTGGGCAAGACACTTTACTCTCACAGTGCCTCTCTCCACCCAGGTGTATAAATGGGTACCGGCGAACTTAATGCTGGGGGTAACCCTGCGATGGACTAGCATCCCATCCAGGGGGGAGTAGAAATACTCCTAGTCGCTTCATGCTACAGAAACCGGGATAAGCTCCGGCCTGATGGGCCACTTGGCTCGTATGCAGACTTTACCTTACCTTTACCTTAATAACATGCTATCCACGTGGCGTAATTGGATGTTTTACCTGCGATTACAAGCTTGCAAAGGAGAGAATAAAGAGCTGTTATGGTTGCTGAGCACGTGACGAAGTTGGGCTGAAAATGGCACGCTTGAACCTGCGAGGAACACACAAAGTCTATTGTTTTTCCTTTGTTCTGTTTCCTTATTAAGTGTTTGTCGTCAGTTGATTAATTACACTGACGGAATTTAAATCTGTGTTCCCCGACAAACACTTCATTTCACTCGGAGCTTGGCTGGCCACAGATGACCTTTTGGACGTTACATTCGGGAAATTTTATAGTTCCTAGTAAAATGGTTTTCCCTGAAGTAGAATTTCAGACAGGAGGAAGGTATTTTGCGAGGTATGTGTAATTTCTATGCGATCAGTTTGTCATGTGTAAACTTTTCCGCGAGTAAAAAGTACACCAGTTTTGTACTCGTACTACAACGAAAATCAACTTGACATGGCTGGCATTACAAGAAACAGTATCTCTTTTAATATTCGATATTCCTTTTGATTTCTTTTTGGTTCTTTAAGAAAATTATTGATCAGCAAATGGTTATGTTGGGCAGAAGGAAAGCACGCGGAAAATCGAGAGAAATTTGCAATTTTAATCTAATTAATTTGCATTAAAATTGCAAAGTCACGTGCTCAACAACAAACTGTTTGGTCTGCCATAACAACGAAATGGCGACCAGAAAAGAACGTCACTCGCGAATGTTGTGTTACTAAGAGGAAGATTAGCCTTGAGTAAACTACAAGTTAAAACCAAGCAAAGAAGAGTTTAAAATTTTCTCATAGCATCAATGTTCTAAAGATGACACTTCAGTCATAGCTGAATTTGTATGAATTTTAAATCGTATTAACAGGATTGATCGCACCGAGGAGCTCGTGATGTCAAGAAACGGGAGAGTTCATCCCGCGACGTCGGTCGGTAGTAGCGATTATGAACATCGACGTGATTTTATGGAGATGAACAGAATGAATCATGTGACGAAGTCAAGGAAGAGAGCGGAATCAGTGGAAAACTGGCAAAAGGTCTCTAAAGAAGTGGTGGTTGTTTCAAGATGGAGAGATTACATGCGTTCCATGAGGGGATCGCAGAAGGAAACCTCTTCCGGGCTGAACAGATCGGGGATGTACTCGAGAGTAAACTCGCACGTGGAAACAGAAATGACTTGTGTACTTGATAGTGATGTCGAGGACTTAGGAAATGAACGACTGGCAATGTACGATACTAATGCGTACATGAAACCAATGCCAGCCGTGAAACAAGGAGAGCAAATCCATCCTGCGATCGCAGCCAGTAGAACTTTGATTATTTACTTCGCCCAGCTGGCAAAAGCAAGTCTGGAACGCGAGCAGGAGCTTGATTTCGATTTTATAGAAGGTCTTTTTGGGGAAGGCGCTGATGTGAACTTCACTGATCGGTATGGGCAGACTGTACTGCATGAAGTCGCTCGCATATGGCATGTGGATGTCGCCAGGTTTATTTTGGAAAACGGCGGGGACGTGAATAAAAGGGATGAATACGGACGGACACCTTTACATGTTGCTGCAGCAGTTGATTATCCTGAGATGGTGGAATTTCTTGTCAGCAGTAAAGGTTAGTATAAGTCTTGTGATCGTCTTGTCTGTTTATCGGCTAATCACTGGAGCACACTTATTGTCTGAATCGATAGCATTTTATCAAGGAAATTACCCCAATGATTCAGATCATGTACATTGTAGAGGTGGACCTCTACCATGGAACACCTTACGTCATGGGATACTAAGTCATTGTCCCAGCACACACAAACACAACACTTGTCAGTTTGGCTATGTCTGTTGTCTCCAATACGGCGACTGCTGTGACCTCTGTACTCAGAGGAAAGAGTCCTACAGAAACAGTGCTAGAGTTTACCCCAGTTTGAGGAAGAGAGAAATATTATAACTACCCTCCCCCCTCCCCTGATTGGATGCTATTCGTTTGTCAGATTTCCAGAACAGTTCTCACGGTAGACAGATCCAAAAAACATTTTGGCGATAGCACAATCTCAGCCCTATACACACAAAACTTGAATTACCTACAACGACACTCCTAATACAGTTGGTTTCTATTTGTTGGAAATCCAGGAAAAAAATGTCTCCCCTCCCCTTTTACTAGATTCACACATGAGATATTGCATATTGGAACCCATGAGGGTAAGAATAAAAAATAGCCAGGTCAGTGCAATAATCTGGACCATTCAATCCCGAGTCCCAGTCAGGCCGCATTTATATGGTCTCAGGTACTTGAGACAACCCTCCCCCTGAGTTACCCCGGCCAAAGTAACTTTTAGCTTATTTCTTTGCAAAATTCAACCAACCGTTTACATGAGGATCATGAACCACAAGTTGTCTCACCTCAGCAGGTAGGGTAACCCTGGGAAGCGGGACAACTTTTCTTTGTATAAATGCTTTGGCTCGCCTAACCAGGACAATTCTCGATGTGGCGAGTGTCATGTAATGCCTAGATTTAGGGTTTTAAAAAGCAGAAATTCATATCAAAGAAGTGAAAATTAACTCAGCAAAACCCACTGTGGTCAAATGACCGAGGGAGAGGGATATTTGTACATTTAATTATTCAATAAGAGTTATGAATAATCATGCAGGGTCAACTTTGACTCCGCCTACAGGGACTACGTTTTCACATGTGAATGCTCAATGGTACTGGAGACCATGTAAATGGGGCCTCAGCAACCATCAGGCTACTGGAGTGAATAGGCATAGTGGCCCCCTGGTTTTTGTAACCTCCAGTAATGGCCCATCATGTGGTGGTCTCCTATGAGAATCTGGACTACAATCCAGTCGTTATAATGCTTATTGTAGTTACAATTATTACAAAAAACAGATAAAGAATTAAAGTTACTTGCATTAGTCAGTTCCCTCATGGCAAGTATTTGAGAACAGCCTCCCTGCCCACCTTAATTCCCTTGCAAGTCACTTACTAATTTATGTGTTTTATTTTTTCTTACAGCTGATCTTCATGCATGCACAGCAGGCGAGAATCAGACACCCACACACTATGCAGCGAAGAATGATGCAGCTAGAGCCCTCAAAGTTCTACTGAAGCTTGGTGGCAGGATGGAGGATAGAGATTACAAAAAGCGTACTCCTCTGCAAGTTGCAGCTGAGCTAGGTATGGTCATTTCTTGGATTAAGACTGGAAAATTTCTTAACATGTCTGTGATACTTCTCAGCTGTTATTGTCATAGTACTTACAACTATATGTCAGTATTTGACTGTTTCATCAGTAGTCCTAAATTGTTACTTAAGGCAAAACCAGGGTATAAATACAATTCAAACTCAATTAACAGACATCTCCAAACACTGCATTTTTAACATGCTGAGCTACTGTAAAAGCAGACAATTATTCTAACTTGAAGTCTGCTGCTCACGAGTATGTCAGTGTTTAATTGAGGTCTTGATTGTAGCTCCATGTTTTATTTCTGTCCCAGAGGAGGAGGGGACAAAAAACTTATCCACCAAATTGAGGAGCGTTGCCCGTTGTACATTGTCACTCTCTGCAAAGTTCATTTAAACCAGTTTTCATCTTCTTCGCTTTAGAACAAAGATAAATTAAAATCATAGAGTTCCTAACGTGGAATAATAAATACAGAGAAGTAAGCTTTGAAATACTTAGCTCATACAGTCCTCATGCATGTTTTATTTTACGTTCGTTTACAGATCGGTCCGAGACAGCTAAATATTTAATAGATCAAGGCGCCCCTGCAGGTGTACAGGACAATACTGGCAGCTCAGTGATGTCCTTTATGATATCCAAGATGCCTCCTGTGGCCAAAGAAGCTTTAGATCAGTTCCACAGTACAGACCGTGGAAACCGCCGACAGTATTTCTACTTGAATCATTTAGAGCCAGTCCTACCCAACGAGGAAGGCGCGTATGTGTCGTGCGCCAGATCTCCGCTGCACTGCGTGGTGCATTATAAACAAATGGAGCTTATTATGCATCCAGTGTTTAAACGACTGCTTGAAGTAAAGTGGGATCAGTTTGGCTGGCGTGGAACAGTTAAGATGATCTTCATACACGCATTGTTTGTCCTGCTGTGGACTGCACTGGGCGTGACGCTCCATCTTGGAGAAGACTCTGATTATTACAATCCACCTGATGTCTATTGGTGGCGCATTGTTTTAGAAACTCTGGCGTGTACGATGACTTTGTATTTTATTTGCCTGGAATTTCTGGAGATCGGAGCGTCGAAAAAGTTCCATCAAAAATGGAAGAAATGGAGGATCAGCCAGCTTGACAGAGATCTCCATTACTGCCACCCGCGCTGGCCAGAGGAGAGAAAATACCTCGAAATGGAACGAAACGAAATCATTGATTCCGGAATCTCTTACTTTAACGATTCATGGAATTATTTTGACTGGGTGACGTATGCCTGGATTCTGGGTATCATTGTGACCAGGATTTTTGCAGTTGTTCTCAAAAATGACTCGGCGCGTTCACTTCACCCCAAAGTGTTCGCGATCGCCTTGATCTTCATCTGGCTTCGACTGATGAAAGTTTTCCGCGGTTTTGTGACTTTAGGACCATTCATTGTCATGATCGGACATATCATAGATGATACCCTCAAGTTTGGATTCCTTTATTTTGAAATTTACGTTCCATACGTGTGTGCTTTCTGGATCATATTCGGAGGTAAAAAGAACGCCGAGATCATGGAAAAAGCAGGGCAAGACAGCAAAGGATGGGCGGACTTTAACGACCTCATGTACTCCGTGTGGCAGTTGACAGTCGTGGGGAACTACCCCTGGGATTCCCTGCTCGTAGTGGATCGACTGATGGCACAAATCCTGTGCGGAACTTATCTAGCAGTGTCTGCTATTGTGATGTTAAATCTGTTCATTGCTCTCATGTCTGACACGTTTCAGCGTGTCTATGATAACGCCAAAGCCAACGCGGCTATGCAGCGTGCAAGCACCATTCTCAACATGGAAGAAAACATGGGGGATAAGAGTCGTGAGATGCACAGAAGATTTATTCATCAAAGACTGGCCCCAGAGGTAAATTATCACAAAATCTTTGTCTCACGCAATCGTGACATCCTTCACTCATTACACTTTATTCCTTATCAGTTTAAAGTCATCCCCAGAGCCCGCGCGTTTTCGGTAACCGGTATTAAAGTCCGGAACCAGAAATTCCTTAGGAAGTATAACAATAATCTTAGTCTTGGATTTTTAATTTAACAGGAAATGTACTACGATGATGACTCCACGCAGCCAGGCTCAGGTACTCTAGAGCGCATGACACATCAGATCAAAGACGTTGTTGATGAGGTTTATGAAATGCTGCAAGCAAAGAGTAATGGAACGAGCAAGGCGGACAGGAACCTGGGGCGAGAAATTGAAAGGTAAATTTAAAAAGCGCATCAGCAAATCCAAGTTATAAATTACACTTGTTGGCAGCCTAGTTTTTCTCCTTATGGGTTAACGTATGTTATTCGAAATCAAATAGTGAAAAAGTTTGGTATAACTGAAGTAAAATATGCGATGCCAATAAAAAAATGAAATTGCTTTACTCTTTCCGCTTGAAAATCGCCTTCGAGTTGGCCCATTAGTAATGCTGTATCCAGTAGCTGGCGAAGAGCACACTTTTGTACTGTGCCTTTGAAACCTCTAAGGATTAGCTCCTTGCAAAGTGGAGCCTGAGTAGCTAACCCTTCTGGTTACCTGTTTTTTCATCCTTTCAAGACATTTTCTAGTTAGCTCTATAGGTATAGATTTGTTTAGACTATCATCTTATTCTTCATTTGATGGACAGTTCAATCCTATTCTTGCTTTCTTCCAGATTACGTTCTGACCTCGCAGAAGTATCCAACCGACATGAGGAGACTGTTAAAGACATGAGAAATGAAGTGGCGGAAATGAAAGCTCTGTTGATTCGAGTTTTGCAGCAGAACTCCGTCCCATCGCTGCCTTCTATGCGCTCACTTCAAGATCAGCATCACTCTCCGGAACATCTGAACACGAACGAGGCGCGAATGCCTACAAAACGATCGGCAAGCAGTCGGTCACGCCGTAAAAAGCATCGGCGGCAAGTCAGCCACCCAAGCGACGACGAAGTCGATCACGGGACTTACCAGGGATTGCCGCTGGGTGATGACACTAAAGGCGAGTCAAATGAGTTGCCAAGTGTTCGAGTGCTGGTCTCGCGAGTTTCGAGTAGCAGACAACATAAAGAAGATCAGGATCGCTCTTAATAATCCTCAGTATAGAGACAAACAAATGCGCAGCTCTAACTTAAAACCAACATTCAAGTAACTTATAGCTAGTTGTCATTTCAAGTTAATACTTGTTACTAATTAATTTCCATTTTGGACGGAAAAGTAAGCAACCAAAATAGCCTACGGAGCTGGTAGAATCTCGCGTGCAAGAGCTTTGTTTCAGCGTCAGCGACGAGACCGTGAAGGAGTTACCTCTAATTACTTGACCATTCACCAGTTTCCCCGCGGCTTCGCCAATTTCGTAAGAGGCTCCGCCGCTGAAACAAAGCACTCGAGCGCGAAATCCCACCAGCTACGTAGGCTACAAGCAAGACGTCAGAGATGTTGCTGTGATGACGCTAGTCATTAGAATCTACTTTAGGAATACATACTGCCCCTCTTACTCCAGAAGTGAAAGGCGACGTCTTTGTTGTGCACTTTAGGTCAAGTTACGACCAGTTACCACTTGTTTCAAGAGGATAAATTTAGTAGAAAGCTCAAATAGGGGTGGAAACTCTCCTTCGGTCAGACTTTCACATATAGTGACTTGGATTTAAAGGAGCTACGTCGCGGTTAGCGGATCTCGAAAAGTTAGCCTAGATTTTTCAAGTTCGTTGATTGTAATCAGTGTTCATCTTCTCCATCCTAAACCATCCTTGTTCCTCTATGGTTTATTTTTGTCTTTTCAGTGTTTCTCTATCTTAGGGTGCGTTTCTTTAAGAAAACCGAAGATTGGATTCTTAAATCCGAAAACAGATTGTGCGTTTCATTTCTAAACAGATTAATCCAAGATCTCTTGGATCGTGGTGCGTCAAAGGAACCGAAGAATCCACTCCCAGAGTGGATTCTTCAGTGATCTTGGATTGATCTGTTTAGTAAAGAAACGCAAAATTCGTTTTCGGATTTAAGAATCCAATCTTGGATTTTCGTAAAGAAACGCACCCTTAGTAAGCTACTATTTTCACGTTTCCTTCAATTTAAAGGCAATTTTGTACGTGGTCAAAATAGCTCAAAGTGCCGTGACTCCTTTAAGCATACTCAGTATAACTTTTTGGACGCGAGGTTTCTTCGTTCTATTTCGGTTGCACTGTGGTGTCATTTCGATTTTGCTCACGAGGTCACTTTAGCGTTGGAAGCATAGTATATTTTTACATTCATTAACATTTTTGACGAGACTTTTATACATACGACGAAATTAGACGACTAATTTATTGATAACGGAATTTTGATAAATATTGATAATGTATTTAAATATATATATTTTTTAGAAAACTAAGGTAACTACACGGCGAAGGAAAAGCTTATATAAGGTTTTATAACCAAGAAAACCTAATGAGTTGTTTTTATTTTTGTCAAACGTGGCTCATCCCAAGTAATTTATTTTATATTTTATCCCGCAGCCTTAGTGTGTAATGTAAGAGTTAACGTGTATAGAATGTACTAATTCAATGTAGCTGTTACCTCAGTGGCAGTAAACAAATTAAAAGATTTTTCTTAAAAAAAAGAATGCTTTTAATGGATATTTTTCTCTCGTCTAAAGCATCCCACAGTTTCGGTGCCGTATTTTTCCCTTGGCGATTTTCTTTTTCTCAAAATATGTGCCGGATTTGTCATATGACCCGTACGGCCCCGCGCGCCATTTCCTTGGAAAACCTAAGAATAAAGGTTCCGTATGAGGGCCGTACGCGTCGAAGTGATAGGGCTGGAAAAACTCGTACGGCCCTATGGCCCTACGCGTTCGGCAAAATCGGTAGTCAATGACGTGAATGCAAAATTTTGTTTTCCTAAGAGTGATGAAAGTGAACATTCTAACAGCGAATTTTAATATCCTGGCGAAATGTCCATGCAGAACTGCTTCAGTCGCCAACTTACCCCCGAAAGCACAGAAAGAATTGAATGCAGAAGTTCAGAACTTTATCAGAAGCCAACAAACACCGTCAAGAAATCAACTTATCTGGATGAACTGTCCTATAATGAACTTTTGGACTGAACGAACAAATGGTCTTGAGGCGAAACGTCTTTCAGTGGAGAGCATCAAAGAATTCATCAAACGCAAAAAAATGGAGGATGCCAATTCGGAGCCAATCGAATGTGAGAAAGTGACAACCACGATCGTCCATGCCATGTGCTTTTTCAGGTAAACGAAGGAGAACTTCTGCCACTGTAAATAAGACCAAATGTTTGTTTTTGTAATACGTATTGGGCACGTTTTTGACGATAGAGGTGAAGTTGCTGAAAGCTGTTACTGTAAATTTCCGCTCCGAAGTTTAGTAAAGGTTGACAAGAGGCAATCCGCTCTACATATCCATGGTACTACTACTGGAGTGTTGAGCTGCTGAAATTAAATTTCAGAAATCAAAGCGAACACTTTAGTTGAGGCCACCGTAGCATTTGTCAAAAAAGTCTCTAATAAAGAAAACTGCCGTCTTGGGAGCCTCTAAAAATCTCATGATTACGCCAGATTATAAGTTTCAAACGCGGGCGTGGAATCCACCGCGAGAAAACCCTGATCTTGAGGACAAACTCTCCATGTTACGCAAATAACAGTGAAGAAACATAAGTCGCATTGGAAGACGAATCCCGCATAGCGGGAGTGAGGAGAACTAGCTAGAACTTCACGAACTGAAAATTTTGGGCTTGTCAAGCTGATGTGTTAGTTTTAAGAACATCAAATTTCCAAGGGCAACTGCTAGTATCAGACCGATAGTTCCGAGACATAAACACTCTATTGTTCATTGTTCACAACTAATTTTTATTCCGCTCGCCAGTTCAAAAATCATCAGTTGCTTATTTTCTTTAAGCCCGCTTGTTTACGGAAACATTTTCATGGACGAGTACTATCCGTCCGGGTATTTTCCTCGGACGGGCACTATGGGCTAATAGTGTCTCTCCGCGAATGAACACTATCGCGTCACGTGACCAAGTTAAACCAATAAGAATCGGAGAATATTTAGTGGTGAACTATAACGCGCGATAGTTGACGAGGGCGCACCCGAGTTAACTCAGCATTACGCATAGAAATCGAAAGCGAATTATCTAATAGACTTAGTATAAATCTACTAGTCGTTCAAAACCTTATCTAAATCCCTGCAAAATTGTAATCTTTCAGAGTGTCTACTATGCTCGCCCTCGTTGTCTATGAGCGGCCACGCCTTGTTGACTATTCGCTCACGGCAAACTCGGACTCGTAGTCAGTGTAATTGTTTAAAGTAGGTACTTCAGTGTATAGTATCACTGTATATTTTGGCGAACCTGTAGGAAGAGGCAAAATACAAATGAAGAATGAAAAATGGGCAGCGATACCACGCAACAATAGATTCTGACATCTAAATGAGTTAAGTATTGTAAACAACCCGTTAAGCAGGTTTTGTGGCGGGTCATCTGTACAAAAACACGGAGCTTACCGAATTACCACAAATGCTCACGCCATCATTTGCTGTTTTTTTTTTTTTTTTCTCGCGTTCAGCTTTGAGACTGTTACAGAACTCGCTTCTCTTCCAAACTGGAAGAAAATTATACTCTTAACCATTTTCTCTTGGATTACACCAAAACAGCTCAGGCTACATCAATAAATGCTTCAAATGGTGTGTGTTTAATTATGTTAAAAAACCAGATGTATTAATCTTGGCATTCAGCGAATGCAGCCTGAGAGTAATACTTCTTCTTTTTGTACTGTTATAAAGCACAAAAGGAAGTGACGAGAAGTGTAGGATGTAACCCGAGCTCCGGGCGAGTCTTTCTCCCCCTACTTCTGATTCAAGAGTGTCAGGAGCGTTTTCGTCACTTTCTTGAGTGTTCTCTAACAGAACAGAGCACGGTCAAACCCTTTGTACTTGTTAATTGATATACGGGGCTTAGTCACGAAAATGCCACGCGACAATTATGAGTCACGAAATGAAACCTAACCTGGCGCGATTTCTAACTTCTGCTGATTGACAGCACTACTACACATTCTATTGAAACCCTCGAACCACTCCTCAGACCACTCCACAACGTCAAACAATGTTTTCCATTTAATGGTCAAACGTTTTACAGGGCGTTAACACCAATTACGGACTGGGTATACTTAAACAGCAATCGACGAGCGAGCTGACGAAGTGAAGCTAACTCTCACAGAATTTGCACAAATTAGCACTGTCATCCTGTTATCTTGTGACCCTGTAATTGGTAACCTCCCCGTTATCCCAGTTGTTACGTGCTGAACGTGCTCAACCGCGCCGGAGGTTGGGATTGAGAATATCCATGTATGGATTTGGTGGCACAATGGTGGACGGTGAAGATTTGATTAAGTTAGACTGTCTTGTTACCAAGATTTAGCGACGAAAATCTCCGAAATGCGACGAAATATAGCTGCAGTATGAGTTTGAATTCTAGATTTGCTTCTGCTAGTCAGCTTGGACAAAGAAATTTGCCATATACAGCTGACAGTTATCGTAACTCAAGTCGTGAAAATGCACATGAGAGGCAGGCTTCTTCATCGGCCTCGATCACTCTGGATGAGAACTTGTCTAGGTTATTCGAGTGTATGAGACTGGAATATGGCACGTAAGTTGGACCGACAATCTTCTCGCTCCTTCTGAAGTATAGCAGTATTTGTTTTGGCAGAAATTGCAGATTTCAGGGCAAGCACTACTTCATAGGTCTTCTATGAAGACTTGCATGGCCGAGAAGGTTTCAAATAGTGTGTTTTCTATGGTGAATCAATTCATAATTTTCTATGGTGAATCAATTCAACAAAGAGATAAATGTTGTTAAATTCCTTGTTAATTAGTTTGTGTTTATCGCATTGAATACTTTCTACCACCTGATCTCTTGAACTCTTATGTAAGACTGTTAATATACAATTCATTGTTACAGGAAACATTGATTGAGGAGGCTCTGTTCTAATAAATTACGATTACCTCGAATTTTTTGTCACTTGAACTCGTCAGCTCGTTGTGGACATTATTTAGAAATACTTTCATATTTTGAAGTGTTAAAAATGGTTTGAGGACACTTTCACCACCCAAGTGAAATAATGGTAGTAAAGTTTTTTGCTTATAAATCTTACTACTGTAGTAGGTAGACTTTGTGGAACAGCTGCCATTGGAAAGAAAAGGAAGTGTTTTGTGTCACATGGCTTGGACGTGTCAAATGAAAAGGCTAAAGCATGTTAACATTCCTTCACTGAGTTTGCTTTTTTGCTATTCTTTTTGTCCTTGCTATATTCTCAGAGAATCATAATTCAGTTGAAAGTTTTTGTAACATTTTCTATATCTTTTTAATTTTTTTTGTTAAAAAATTTATTCTTCCCTTTTTATGTTTTTATGACAATAGACTATGAGTAGTCGCTCCTTTGCTTAGTCTGTCCTCCGTCGCCCTCGGACGAAATTCTCGCCACCAGGATTTTGCGTGCCCTTTTCTTTGTAGCAGTTTTTTTGTGTGGACTAAGCGAAAGAGGGACTACTTGTAGCCTATTATGACAACTGTTTTAAAGAATAGCTTGTTCTTATTTTGTGGCTTAAACCACGTAAGCTTAATTCAAAGTCACTTGCTGCTAAGAATTGTTGTTGTATATGCCTCTGTAAAAGTAGTCTACCTTTTTGGGTAGTACCAAAAGAAGTCAGTACGAAAATCATAACAAACCATACACAGAGTCATAATGGTGGAATCTACATCTAGAGCCATGATCACGTATTTATGCTCTTTTAAATTGTGCACACTGATCCTCATATGCATATGGTTGAAATTGCTTGAAATGACCTATTAAACAAAGAGTTTATCAAGTTGTCCACATACTACCAGACATTTGGGAGATTATCCCCGATCCTTCCTAACCACCACCTAGGAAATAAGTTTTGGAAGTCAGAGCCTCAAGTGATTAAAGCGGTACAAGGCAGTAAAAACCTCTTGTCACTCCAGGAAATAAATACCTTCCAGTTCCATTTCCATTAACAGAGTCTTTTTTTTTATTTAATGTAGTGGAGGTTTTCTGATTTCTCCAAAGTGGAAGAATTTCCGAAGTCAGAAGTTACAGTTTGCTGAAAAGACACGGTTGAACAATGCAATTTGGAGGTGCTGGCATATCCAATGTGAGTTTCTTTCAACACTGTGTTACATCACATGTTTCTTTTTGGTTGAAACAACTATACCATGTGCAGTTATTTCAGCCTTTGTTTTTTCATTGATATATATGACTGAGAAAATTTCTTCATTGTAATTGGTTGAGAGGAGGCAAACCTGTTGTCAATGGGCCATAATCATATTCTTGGGATCGGACTGTAACTTGCTTACAATGGAGGCTTATGTGGGGGAATATCACTAAAAAGAGATTAACTCCATTTGTATCTGTGAAGACTCCTCGCATTAGCCTCAGTTGCAAGCTACTTCCAGTTCAATACCAAGAATACAAATATGGTCTATGAAGTTAAATTTGTAGTGTAATTTTTTACAGTCAGTCACAGGCATGTTCGTAATTTCTTTAATCATATAACAATGAGTGATCATATGAAAGCTCAAGCAATATTGAGAATTTGCAATACTCATGATATTTGAAATTTTGTTTTCCAGTGGCACTTGTGTATAGGTTGGTTTAATCTGAGAGTATTTTAAAATATCCTTAAATGTGCTCACATTTGTATGATTACCTTCACTAACAGTTTTTAATGATTTTCCTACACATGTACTGTACATACCTTATTTAAAATAAAAGATATTGATTCTAAGCAATACGTGTGAAATCAAAGACATCCTGTACATTTAATTACTGCAAATAAAGGAGGTATGTAAATGCTTCACAATTCTGACTGGACATATTTTCTTCTCATACACAGATTCCAAAGGGAAACGCCCGTTGTTTTGTCAGTTTGTACCTCCCCTTTCTGAGGAAAAGGAACCTTTTAAGAAGAAACCATTGGTAAGTTGGGTTTTTTTATAATTTGGAGGAAATTATTAGGAAAGATAGGTTTTGATTCAGTCAGGATATATCACCAAGAACTTACACGCTTCTGAACAAAATGGTGATATTCCAAATGTAACTTGCATTACTACTCCTGCTAGCTTCATGTTTCATATTGCTGCATGCCTGAAGAGGTTATGTGGAGGTTTCATGGCATGTCTGTAAAGTAGCTATTTAGCTAAGCGGATTTGACCATGTTAAATAGAGGTTATCTCTTATCTCTATCTGTGACCTCAGCTCCTGGGTTCAATGTTACTGTGACACAATATGTTTCCTAATTTAACATTTTTCTTTGTTTGTAATATGCACGTACTTGTAACACTATAAGTCATAGCCTCGCATATTTGTTTTGCCTGTTATCGTGGTAACACTTATGTGTTTTGTTTGTCACAAAGACTGTCATACTTGAAGGACGTTACTGGCGAAGAAAGTTGGAAGCTGTTGCAAGAGAGTACAAGAAGCTAAGAATTTACTACAAAAAGGTTGGTGTTGTAAATAAGCCCTAGGATCAGTAAACAAATTTTCTGCGTTAACTGCATGAGCACTCTTGCATTTTATATTGCAAGCTGCCAGAAGTTTGTTTAAATATCAAATTCTTAAATTCACATATACAGCAGGACCCCACTAATTTCCCTTGGATTTGCCCTGTAGTCATTTACTACTGGCCATTTTGAACTCCTGCTATTTTGGACTGTTTTTTGGTTCCTCCGAGAGTTCGAAGTGGTTGGATTCAACTGTATTGTTATTTTCTCAATCTGATTAAATGCTAGGTTCAAATAAAATAATGTTGGATTCACAAAGTCTAGTTTATATAATAACAAACAAGCCAGCATTTATTAGAGGTCCAGTGAACATTTGAACCTCCATTTGTACGGCACCTAAATGAAGTACCATAATGCAAGGCTGTGGTCTAAGAAAAGTTACAAGGGGTCTAAAGGTTCCTAACCATTAAATTCTGGGTGCCCAGCACTTAAGCGAATATGAAAAAAGTAAGTTTTTCTAGTCATCCAAATGTAAAAGTTAGTTGCTTGTGGTACAGGGATACCTCTAGAGCACAGCCCTGACAATGAACCCTCCACTACATACATATTCTTTATTTAACCTCGAATAAATTTTTGTTAGCATTGTCGGCAAAGTTGGTGCCATCATATTCTCCTTTTGTGTTGTTTTCATTAGTTAAATGTTGCTGTTAATTCACGAAATGTAAGGTTTCAACAACAAGAAAAAGGGTTTTCAAAATGGTGCTGCAATACTCTTGAAACACTGGGCCTTGAATAAATGCTGGAATCAAACAACTGCCAGGTCTAAATAAGTGATCCTTTGGGACTAGACAAAATATAGGATGACTGTGTAACCATTTTTTTCCCAACATCTGCATTTAACTTCTCATTACTGCTACCATACAATTTATAGAAATTGTCTCAGGAGAATATAATGTTGTACAAAATTTTGTGCTATCTTGCATCATTAAAATGTTATTGTCAGAGAATTTATAACTTACTTCTATCAAGAATGAGAGAAAGTCAGTTTATTTTATTGTTACTGAGTACCTGAGTTTTTTCTAGCTGTTTTGTTTATATTTGAACTTTGATCCAATTGTCACATATTATTATTAATACATACTTTTTTTTCTTTTTGCCAGTGGTCAAAAACTCCTAATGCCAGCCCACTTCAGCATTTGAGCCTCAGGGTACGCTAAACCCTTTTTTCCTTTTTGCCTGTGTTAAATTGTGTTACATTTGAGGTACAGTTGAACATCTATTAAGCGGCAAACCTTTATTTGGCGGCCAGAGGCCAAAGTCCCTGAAAAATTGTCAGCTATACACTGTAATAAAAACCTCTATCCAGTGGCCACCTCTATTAAGCAACCATGGTAAAGAAAGTTGTCTGTTCACTGCAACTACATAAATCCAGATACACACAATCAACATATTAGGACTTACTTAATAAGTCTGTGGGATAAGTTTGAAAACATTTTCAGTTGAGAGTGTTGATCAAAGTAGTATTCCTTGCTCTGTATTTGTTGCAGGCTCAGCAGATTGATCAAGAGATTGCTTTTCAGCTGGAAGAAAAAGAAAGAAGGAGAAAAAGGTCAGTGTGGCTATTGTCTGATTTCTTTTAATACCTCCATGGCAACTATTTACTTTCTCTTGTAGCATTTCAAATGTATGCCTCAATTCACCTGTTGTCTGTCTTTTATTCACCAGAACTATAAGCTCAGGGAGTGGTGAAGATGTTCTACCCATTAGCCCTCCTACTTCTTGTGGTGATCCACAAGTTGACCAGATGTTTAATGTTATGGACACAGCTTTCAATCATGGTAGTTTATGTCATTTATTGCTGTAGAGTTAAACCTCATACACAAACCACTCCTATCAGGGGAAACCACCTATAGCAATTTTTAGCCGTGGTCTCAGCTGAATACAAACGAATGCTGCTCCTAAATAGACAATTTTTCTGGTCCTAAACATGGTTATTTACAGGAAGTTTCAGTGTCTCATAGTTCAAAAGAAATCCTGAAGTAGTCATACTATTTGTTACACTACTTATTGGGTGCTCAATGTCACCGTTAAGCAGATCAGCAGAAGTAAACCACAGAATACATCATATGTTTTAAGGAAGTATTTCCTATTTTTGTTTTCTTCAGACGTGGCATTGTCTTCTTTGCCCGACACATTGTTTACCTCTCGATCGACAATGTTTGGAGGGGCTTACATCCCACGAGAAGTCCTGGAACAACAGGCTTTATCAAAACGACCTACAGGTAAGTAAAAATGGATTGTCATGTTAGATGATGTATGTCTGATGGAATTGTTTGCTGTAGACATCATGAAACAGCTAATCGAGTACTTATCAAAGTTTCATATGGGGAAGGTCTGCCCTTAGGTCTAAACCTTTGCCTTTTATATGATGCGTTATTGACCTCTTAAATTCATTTTGATTACTCAGATGCACCAGATGTATTTCAAGTACCCACACTTGATAGTTTACAGCCCAATTTAGATGAATTTATGGAGCATTTTGAATCACTTACTGGTAAGGTTTGAAACAGCATTTGATATCATTTGACTGCAAGTTTCAGAGTAGGGAACTTACTCACCAGCTTGCTTTGGTTCTTTATCAACTAAGAGTCGTGCATACTGCCTTTGTTTTTTCTGTGGGTTCTTCAGTCCCATCCATGTTGAGCAATATTAAAATTTACTTAAATTTTATTATCCTCGACAATTAAGGAATTCAAGGGAAAGAAAAAGATAGTACAAATAAACCAAAATGTTTGCCTGACTAGCACTTGCATGACCTCAAGTATTTTGCAGATTGCATGGAACATTTAAGTGATGCAATTTTAATTTGTTATCCTGTTGGCTTCTAGGCATGCTTGTTGCAAAGGAAGCACAAAATGCAGAGAACCAGCGACATTTTGTCCAACAAGGTGACTACCAATGCCAAGCTGTTGGCACAGCACCAAACAGTTCCACTATGTTTGTGAACCAAGGGGTCCCATATGAAACAAATGTTTCAGGACATGATGAAGTCATGGACCATTCAGGAGCCTATGACTGTGTTGCCCAGCAAATGTTTTCAGCAGGCACAAACAACAATGCTCAGATAACTCAGCAGGGTATGCAGCCTACAGGACAAGTTCTTATGGAAATCTCCAGTGCAAATCCAGCTGTTGGTTATTCCTTTGATTATGGTAACGTCTTACAGGGAGAAAGCTTCACTGCACAACTAGAACAAACTGTCCCTGCGCAGTCACCAGGTTTAAATCCAACAAACAAGCAGCACCATGCAACATCTCCAGTACAAGGCGCTGTCCTGTCATCCCCTGTTGAACAGCCTCAGTTGCCACCATATTCACCACCACCACAACAATACTTGCAGAGTCCACTTGAGGAAATTCAGGCTCAGCAACTTGCGTCATCTGGTGTTAGTAATGTTGATGTTTTAAGTCCTTCCAACCAGTTTGTGGGTAATGTTGATCCCTTTAACTCATCAAGGCAGATTGACACTTCAAATCAGCCAAGAAAAGGAAGACTCCCAAGAAATGTGTCAGACTCTATGCTGTACACAATGGACTTGTCACAACTTGGAACATCATTTCAGACAAACCTCTTTCCTTCAATGGAAAGTAATCTGCCTCCACAATTGGAAGCCCCGAATCTGGTGGCACATTTGCAGTCCATACAGCCCCGCACAAGGGTAACATCAACACCATCAGCAGCTACCCAAGCAAAACGGGCACGGCTGCCCAGAAACATGTCTGACTCTAAACTGAGCAGTTTAGCTAGCATGTCAAGAAGCCCCACATCACCCCCGTCTTTGCCAACTGTGCAGTCTGCAGATGTCAGTAACCAGCCAACATTAAGTTCAACTCAACAACCTGGAAGGCGAAAACCAGGGAGATTTCCACGGGTCATGTCTGACACATCTCTTATTAGTATGGGACAACAACGGCAACAGGTGGCCTCACCACCAGCAGTTACCAGTACACTGACCGCTCAGCGTAGACGGAAAATGTCTGATCCACAACACCTTGTTAGTGCTGCGGTGGCTGCCATGCCATCTCACACAGCAACCTTCACCAGCACCACAGAAACACAGTTGTACAACACCAATAGCAGTTTGTCATCTTTATCAAACACACAGTTCTTGGAGCAGTTGCTATCAGTGCCTGTGTCCTCTTCAGGTGGGGTATCCACTACATCTCAAGCTGCTGAATCCTTCCAGTCTGCAAACAGCTCCGTCATAGGCCAGCTTCTCACTCAGCAGTCCACACCATCTACTGCTACAGTGCAAATGCCTGCAAGAGATTCAAGCAGTTTAGGTGGTACACAAGACCCTGCTTTGCTCAATCAACTTTACCAGTTGAAACAAGTGTTACAGAAACAACCTGTTCCAACAGAGCTTGTCAATGCATTGAATTCCTTGACTAACACTGGAGCGACCCAAGCAACGCAACACAAACAAGACCAGGTACAGGCCATCCAACAGAAATCTGCATCTGCTCGGCCATCACTTCAAATGAAGCCCCAAAATCAAAATGCTATCACTCAGGCTCTTCAGTCCTTGTTACGTGCACCACCTAACATTGCTACTCAGCCATCAACATCAAATAAACAGACTACCCAAGCGAGTAGTTTCTCATTGCAGTCATCACTTCAAGCACCAATTGTCACATCTCACAACATACCAGCCCCCACAGTCACCATTAAGCACCAACCCCAAAGCAAGCCTTCTGGTCCAACTGTCAGTCAAAATGTTATGCCGTCAGCACCTGTAATACTTACATCTCAGAGTGGTATCCAGAGTACTGGAATGTCTGTCCAGAACACACACACAGACCAAATGAATAATGTGCCTGAAGTGGGGAGCACTCCCATGCAGCCGGTGGTGAATATTGGACCTTCGCCCGTCCAAGGTCGTATTATTTTGCCTGCAAATGTAAACCTTAGCACATTGTCACTGGCTCAACTTGGTTTTTCACCAGTGGCACTTCAGTCGGTAAGTATAAGGTATTATTAAGTAATCAGTGGGTTGAAATCAAATCAAGTGGGTTTAGTTTGTTGTGGGTGACTGTCTTTTTCCTTCATACATTCTGAACACTAAATGTAACAGTTTTGCAGTAAGGTAAGCATTTCCAAAGAAAGCACAGAAGATAATCTGAGACTGATTTTTGCCTGTAATCACATGGGTCAGGGTGATATTAAGGAATAATATCACATATGTGTTGTCAGAGATTTGCAGAAATTGTCTTGAGTCAATTACTGATAAGAACAATCTACAATTGTTGAAAACGCAAACAATTCTAATTCTCGATTTTATGAAGAAACGTGATCACTTTGTTCATAACAGAAAGGTCAAAATTAGTGCTTTTTTGTGCAAAACAATTCAATAAATTAAGCATAATCCTATAGCAAGTTAGTAAATGATGTAACAAATATATAGACTGCTCTGTTTTGTTGTCAATTTATGTCTTCAGGTTACTGTTAGCATGCCATCAAGTGTAGCAAACAGTTCCTCGTCTTTGTCAACAGTAGCCACAATGAGTGTAGGCACCAAAAGTTCAGTTGGTGAGTACAGGAAAAAAAAATTAATGCAAGTGCTACTCGATAGCTTTCAGTTAAATGGTCACATACCAGGGTTTCATCCACTGATGCAAAAAGTTAGAACCACGCTGTACACCATGTGAAATGAAATTCCCAATAGCTTTCATTTGAATGGTCACACAGCAGGGTTTCATTAGCCTGGAGATGTAGACGTATTTCCGGCTGTCACTTTTGCCTGCCGTTTTTTGGCGGAAATAAGCGATAGCCAGAAATGCGTCTGTGTTCGCAGGCTAGGGTTTTATCCGCAAAAGTCAAAGTTTGAACCGCCATAATTGATGTTAGATTTGACTCAGGAAGTGAGCTGGTGTTATTTTTCATTCAGCTGTAACATCAACTACTGGTTTGGTTACTGAATCGCAGGATACCGGAGGAATGCGACCAGCACAAACACTACCTGTAAGTATGAAAAATGTGCTTTTAAACACGGAATCATTGTCATCCTATTATTTAAGCTCAGAAAGCATTTGTCTCCCTTTGGGCTACTGTCTTGCTTCCTCTACTCCTGAGATATGTCTGACATTCAAACCAAAAGTTCTATTTGTTTTGTAACGAAGGAAAAGAAAAATATTTAAAACTAAATAATCCAAATGCACGAAATTTGAAAGAAGTTGAAAGTTTGTGAACCCCACCTGAATTGCAGCCTAAGGTTTACTCAAGTTTGCTTTGCTTTGTGAAATTAAGATGACGGTGAAAAAGTGTTATGCTAGATGATGTTGATGTTATAATTTTGTCAAGTGATCATGGCATACATTATATGGCTGCTACTACAGTATAAATTGTATGTTTTAGACTCCAGCTAAACAGACCAGACCAGTAACCGCAGAGCAGCGAGAACAGTACAAGGTTTGTCGTGTCAGTTTACTGCTTATGCAGTTTGTAAGATAGTTCTTAGGGCTCATTGAACACATGATGGGTTTTATAAATTTACTTGAAGTTAGTATTTGTGGGTCTGTGTTAGTTTTGCGTGTACATTACTTGCAAAAAAACTCCGGACGTTTAATTTTCAGACACTTTTTATCTCATTTTGGACATCTTGCTGAAACATAGCTGAAATAAATTTACGCCTGTAAAATGCAAATTAGACCGAAACAACATCTATGAAAACGATGGTCTTACCGCAACCTCAAGGTTTTAAGAATACACCGACGAGAAAATAACACAAATGCTATCAAGCCGTTAGGTATGTAAAGAGCTTTGGAGATACCATTAAGTTTTATGCTGTGCTGTTAATATTTCGTACGCTTAAAAGTTTCGGACGGTTTTATTGTCGGACACTTTTTTTTGTCCAAAAATAAAAGTGTCCGAATGTTTTTGCAAGTAATGTACCTTTCAAAGTCAAACGTTTTCGCTCTTGTCACTCAGTGATTTCTTTACTATATTTTTAGGAGCACAGAAGAATCTCGCACATCACAGCAGAGCAAAAGAGACGTGGGAACATCAAAGTGAGTATACCATACATGCAGTTAGGAAGCCCCTGAATAATCCATTCATTTAACCTTCATTGAGCTATGCAGCAGTCTGTTGGCTTCAGCAGTGCCTTCACCTTCATATTGTCAAGTCTTATGTTCAAAACTAAATTGTTAGTTCACCTTACCATAAGAAAAATATTCTTCAAAGAAAGGTACTTAGCCCTTGATTGTGTTATGCAGGCAGTTTGTAATGTTAGTTACTTGTTCACTCCTCTTTAGATGGGCTTTGATCAGTTAATGTCACTTGTTCCGTCACTTGCTAATCAAAGAAACTCCAAAGTCAGCAAAGCCACAGTCCTGCAGAAAAGTAAGTTGGACATGTTGATTCCCAAGACCGATCAATTCCCATAATTTTTCTTTATAATGTAAATAATATTATCACGAAAGTTACAAACTGAACCAGACTCTTGGAACTGTTTTATATGAAAAGAATGTATGACATCACACACACTTGACGCCTTTAAGTCATAACTGACTTCAAAATTATGAAGCAGTTTAATTCCCGTTATTCCTTAATCAGCTTTCCTTTCATTCTCACAGTGCAAGCGCAAAACGATGAAGACGATATATTTTATACTTTAAGTTAGGAAAATTTTGCTCGGGCAAAATTTCACAACGTCTGTCAGTTGAACTTGCTTAGTTACTCTTGGACAGAGAAATATTTTGCTCAATTAGCAAACAACAGGGTAATTTGCCTCTCATTCACTAGTTACCAGCGCACACTTTCAGTTACGTAATTTATTTAATATGAGAACTTCCTCATCTTTTTCACTAACCTTATTCTTTTCTTTTACTGTTTGATAATTTCCTGTGCGACAAAAGGAATATTTTGTCGTGTTCTGTAGTAACTTGGTTCTGGGGTTTTTTTGTTTCACTTGTCCGTGTATATAGGTCCCGAGTTACTCATTATATGTTTATTTCAGCCGTTGAATATACCACTAAGCTACAGCGGGAGAGACATACCATGCAGGAGGAAGCTGAAATGCTTAGAAAACAGATTCAAGAGCTCAATGCTTCCATCAGGTATGTCACTGTATGCTTTTGAACAAGTTCGATTTCGTTAAGTCTTTTTAGAAACAAACCTTGTGGAATTTGCTTGATATTGAGTAATAAAGGCTTAACTTTTTGTGGCGTAAAATGACAAACGCACAGTTTTACATGTGAAACTACCTCTGATCATTATTTTGTGAAGTGTCAGTATCTTACTGTATCTTCTAAGAACTTATACACTAATTTCTTTGACAGTCTTTTTGGCGGGATGTGTCTGAGTTGACCAGCGTACACTCTTTGATAGTCTGCCCAGAGACGGTTTCTTTTTCTTTCTTTTTTTTTTTTGCTTCGAGTTACTTTTTTCTTCAAGCGCGCGAGCGATGCTAGCGCGCGAGAGCGAGCGCAGAACGCGAAATCCCCTGCGGTTAGTACTTATGCTTGCGATTCCGTCAAACTCAAAACAAAATAGAGGGTCTTTTGACAGACGAACTACTTGCTTATCGGCTGATTTGCATTGTTGCAGGATAACACGAAACTGTGCTTTTGTAAAAGTTTAAGTTCACCGTATGTAAAGTAAACAGGGGTCTTACGCTTAGTACTAGATCATCAACAATAAGTGAGTTATGTCTGTACGTTTTCCTTTTCAGTATGTGTCAACAGCAGCTTCCAGCCACAGGTGTACCAGTTGCTAGACAGGTAATTTTACTGCTGTACAGAAAATGGCGAATCAAAGGCGCAGTAGAAATTGTATATTCATAGAAGATGGGAGGGTTTGAAAAGAGGGAAGGCGAGAGTTTGAACTTCCTTGTGTAAGTTCTGTTTTGGTGATCCGTACTACCCCAACGTATCGACAAGATGTGCCAGAAAATCTGAATTATGAGTGCTGAGAGATGTTGAACTCCGCCATCTTGAAAGTACGGACATCTAAGTTGGGTAAATTGAGAACGAGAGTCAAGGTTTCTGAACCAAGAGTTTGAACGTTTTCTCTTGTGTGAACACAAACTCTGGTTTTATTCCTGTGTTGTGTCTGCCGGCTCTTGTTAAATATGAAGCTATATCTGTGTCATCTGTTGACTACTATCAACTCGTTTGACCGCGCACTCATGATCATTTGATGACTGATCCATGCTCATTTCTCGGTAATTTTGTTTGATCCTTCAAGCATAGTGTAAGTAGCATTAACATGAAGTATTAATGTTGTTGTGTGACAGCGTGTTGACCAGATGTGGACCATGTTTAATCAGTACGTCAAGACTCGGACACAAGACAACTTCAAGTTCTGGATCGTATCCTTTTGTTGTGTTCGTGCAGTGATTTTCGTCTTCGTTCCTTTTGACACAAACTTATCCTCTGGTCAACCTTCATGCTGTTAGCAATCACGTGATCGGGCCAGGACATTGATTTAGATTGGTTAAGTGTTATGCCTAAGGTATTTGAATGGTTGTCTTCTCTCAGTTCTTCTGCCCTTTGCTTGAACAGAAATGCCATGTATACGATTCAGTTTCTGTGGGCTTCCAAAGATAACAAAATTACATTTTGAAATGTTATTTGTTTTATATATAACTGATGACGCAGTATTTAGGGGAATATGCTAATTTTAGCTGATGATTTTGAATGCTGTTGTGCTTGACTTGTTGTTCAGTTCAGCGTGTTGATGCGTCAGTTGTTTGAGGAGTACAATAACATGGTATCGACAGCCAGTGTAGAGGACTTCTGTAGAACGGTACTAGCCTGGCTTGAGCAGCACTGTTCATTACCGGCACTCAGACCTGGTAAGTACCAATCCTCTTGCTTGTTGCATGAATACACAACAACGTTGTGTAACTTAAAGACTTGCTTAAGTCTATCATGAGTTATGCATGTGAACTTTCTTTCTCGAGTTTGAAAAAGTCTGGCAGACCATTTCAATCTGACTCGTCCCCAGTCGTCTTTATACATCTTCATACAGCGCGCGGCACGGCGCGAGGTGGGAGTGCACAGTGAGATGGGTAGGGAGAAGGCGAGAGAGTTTCCCATCAGCCCTTCCTCCGCAACGTCGCCCTTCTCACCCCTTGCCGTGCCTCGCGCTGTATGAAGACGACTGGGGACGAGTCATCTCACGTGCGAAATTAAAAATGACGTGTAATTTTTGTCCGGCTGAGAGCTAGTTTCACAAGTTAAATCAACTTTATCAAAATAGATATTACGTGAATTTTTCCGTTCAAAGACTTATTGAGAAATAGGCAAAAACGCCACTGAGCCGTAATGTTTTTCTCTTCAGCGGCTTTATCATCGTTACGTGACCTAAGTAAAGCCACATCAATCTTGTCCGACCCATCTAAAGTTCCTGAGCAAGCTCTTAGAGCTGCTGCCTCTAGAGACCCAACAGACCTCGCCGCCATGATGGCTCCTGCAGGTGCCAATGGTGGGCCCGGAAATACAGGGGCTCAGGGTGGTGGCTTCAGTTAAAGAGGTGTACGCAACGAGTGCTTGGCAAGGATATTCCCTTGTAATCAGTAAATGGGAATGGAAATGTAAAGCTGAGCAGAGGAAACTGTCGCGTCCTGTTCTTCCTTTAACTTATCGAGGCGACAGTTTGGACGATCCTTCTGTTATAGCGTGGTATTCAAGAGGGAGCCTACTGATAATCTGTTCTAAGTTAGCAGCGAGTCAACGCATTGTACAGCATCACTGAGGAATGGGTCAGTTGCTATTCTTTGCGATGAGAAATTGTAAACTGTTAACTGGCTCAAATTGGCTTATCCGTAAAAAGGACCCATCTACCAGAAGTTAACGGTACCATCCTTCAGGGTTCGTACAGAGTCTGGAATTCTTGAAATAGAATAGCCTTAGCCAAAATGTTCAATAACAGAATCTTCAGAATTCTCTCCATTGCAGCGCAGTTACTGTGCGGTTACAGTTTATCATGGTTACTTGTTGGGAAATGTGCTTGTTTTTGAATCTGGAAAAAAAGAAAATGTTGGTTTGGAAAAATTATAAGAATAGCTTTCAGTTGGGCATAAAAAATGTGTACGAACCCTGAATCCCTTATTTATATTCCTACCTTAGCGCATGCTCAATGTAGGACGTGATGTGACATTGAGATATGAGCTCCGTACGCAGTAAGGATGCGCAGAAACAGTTCACGGGAATGTCTTTAAAATGACGATAGTTAACATGATGCTGGAACTCAGTGTGTTATACTCGTGTGCTGAAACGAGAACTTGCATCACTTTCTTCTGAAACACAAACGAACAAACAAACAAATATAAGTTATACGAACATTGCATCAAATAAGCAAGCACCATATGTGTTAGGAATTATTGATATATACCTGGTTAAGTGTAAGCAGATTGGTGCTTGCTTTATATGTAGTGTTGTGAATTTTGTAACATTGGAGCCGACTGTAACAGGACTAGGCCCGCGTTTAACATGATTTTTAATCTAAAGGCAAAATTTAAATACAATAAAAAGATAATTTTTTTGATTAAAGAAGGGCATAATTGGCTCTCACAGTCATTAGTTACGAGGAATATCCGAGAGGAGAGAAAAAAATCATCTCTGTTGTCTTTCATAAAAGATCGGGTTCTCTTGGAGTTTAGAATTGCAGATTAGGTGTCATAATTCGCATATATTATTCAAGACAAACAAGATTACACTATATCCGTATGATATTGGTATATTTTTGCTGTTGTGGTCTCAAGATGACTTATCTGTTCCTGAAAGGAAATTTGTTTTCCTTTCAAAGCTATTCTTTATGAGGATGGTTTAACCCAGTCTCAATCCCAGCCGAGTCTTCCTTGGTGTGAAATTGAGGCGAAGTCCTTAGGGTCAAATTTAGATGATTTTCGTATGTACCTTTTACACTTTTCACTGCGCAATGTAGGAAGTGGGTTAAGTAGCTTAATTAGAGGGGACTAAACTTGTACATTGCTTTTTTTCTAGTCTATTTATGCTTTGCATAGTTGTACTTCTGTTCCATCTCGTTCACCAGATCTGTCCAGTACAATGCCGGTTCATCCAGAGGGCCGGTTTCATTTTAAGCATGTCGTTCAGTCGCTATGCTCGATATAAAACGAGGGTTTTCCTTTGCGGTACGTCCTGTCAGACAGGTTTGCCAACAAGTTTACTGGGTATCGATATTAAGGCACAATGGCAGGCTTTTCCAATGCTTTTTCTGTCCAATACTCAAGTTATTTAAACTGCCTCCTCTCCAGTCTTTTTCTCGGTTGGAAGAAGCAAACTACTGACGAAGCAGAGGGAATGATGGGAAGAAGCTTCTCACTTCTCACCTTCGCGTCAGGCGTTTCATGATGAGCCTGTGGAGGAGACAGTTATTTAATCCTGTTTCTTTTCTTTTCTTTTATTTTGCTGTTTTTTCGTTTGAAGGGTACGCAACTAGTTTTTGCCTAAATAGTAGTGTTATGCTTAAGTTAAGTGCAGATTTAATTTGCAGTGAACTCTAACGCGAGAAAAGGACATTTTACAAAAATAAAACCACTTTTGTACAACATCCTGCTTGTTGAATTTTTTTTGTGTGGGAGAGAGCGGAAGTGCTTTGTTTGTTGAATTCGAGCTGAGTAAGTCAAGAGCCATCATTATTATTCAATAGCTGACATGCTACCGTAAACTTCCTAAAGTAACGACCCTCGTGACTTTCTTAGCAGCCTTTGGGGCTTGTTACTTTCGGGATGCAAAAAAACGTATATAAAGTTGGTACGACTGAGCTCTTTTTACGAAATAACTCAGACGGAAATTCGTAAAAACAGTTCTTAAAACATGAGATACGATTGCTGCCACATGGGTGGGCTCTTCAGATGTCTATACCGTCTTTTCAGTGGTTAGTAGGAAAGCTTATCTTACGGTAAACTGTACTTGATGGCGCACTGCTATGTTAGTCTGCTGTATCGATATCAATTGAAATTTGAAGACACGTTCCTTATAATACCCTTATGTTTTGTAAATGATATTAATTTGAATCAAAGTTACTGGATTAAAATTCTACGGGTTTTGTTGTAACACGGCGCAACATTTACTGACAAAGCACGAATTGGCATTTTACGCATAACCGATTCATTCCCTTGTTGTAGTGTGCCTTAAATCAAGTTTTACCGTACGTAACTTTCACCTGACTATAAATTGGAAAAATACAGTATTAAACCTGGGTCTTACTTTTTTCGGGAGATAGGGTGGGCTCGCTACTTTCGGGGGGGTCTCTACTTTGGGGCTTTATTAGCGGCTACAATTTTTTGACGTTACTTTCGAGGAGTCGTTACTTTCGGAAGTTTACGGTATTCCACAGAGATTCCGTGTGCGACTGTGTGACTAGTCGCGCTGGAGAGGATCGCGGGCGTTTGCGAGCATACACATCTCCAGTGACAAGAGTGGTCAAGAGTTCCTTTTTATGCAAAAACTATCATTTTTTCGTAAAAATCGTAAATTCAGTTAACTAGGTCTAACTATCAAAAGGTATTTTGGTTTCTGTGCTGTTTCATCTGGAGGTTTTAATTTTGCCTTAATCGTTTGCTTCCATGACCTGAAAACCTCTCGTAAATTATCCTTTGTTAAATTAACATTCGATTGACGTGAAAATAAATGAACCAAGGGGAAGCGCAACATTCAAGAGGAAAGTTCTGTTTCTGTGATGTTCACATTTTGAACTGCTCTTTGTTTTATTTTCCCATTCAATTTATAAAGAGGACCAAAGAAACGGATCAACATTAAACGATTGCATGCATGTTTGTCGGCTCTGAAACAATCGTTCTTAATTTAGTGGTAATGGTTTCATCGATTTCTTTGCCACAATTAACACTTTAACTGGATTGATATCATAAATTATTTGCAAAGGTACCGACCGTCTGAAAAATCGATTAAAAATTCGCTAGGAGTTGAAGTCGTCAACCACCTTCCTAATTTAGACAATTTTCAAATTGAAGCATTCGTTCATCTAACATGAAGTATTTTTAATTACTCAATCAGCCGTCCGGTATTAAGATTGGTGGCGAGTAAGACCATTTACTTATCATAAGATGTTCCCCATTTATGTGAATGAGAAAACTAGAAGCATAGAAAGATCATTTTGTTTGAAATTCAATTTCTGCACAATATCGATTACCATCAGGTGTTGTTTCCTATTTTTTCGCAGGAGTTTTCATCGCTTTTTAGCAATGGTTTCATTTGAGATCAAGGCGGCCTTCATGCATATCGTCTGGTCAGTTGAGATTCAAACTCATGTGACATTTTTTATTTAACTCCCACAACTAAATACCTTGAATCGTTTCCATTAATCAGTCAGAATTTTAACATATCTCACGATGTTTATGTTATTCTTGTGGTGGAAACTGTAGAAGTTCATTGCCAATTAGTACTGTATACAAATAAGAGTTGGGAAAAGGATCTGCTATATTGTAATCCGCATCAACCGAACCGCTATTTGACTTTTTCAGTTTCTACTGGAAAATGAATTACTCCTGACAATAATGATGCCTTTATTGAAAATATTTTTAAAATGTAACGCCTATTTGTTAAGGAAAGAAAAAAAGATGTGAAAGGTTCTTGGAAATCGGTTCCTTCAGCGGTTTAGATAATTACCGACCATCGGCAAGTTTCGGCGGAACCGTTTGTATATTGAAGTGCTTAGCTCATTTTTACCAAATACTCCATATAGAGCGCAAATGATCCATTGCACCATGCGTACATGGAATTGTGTAGGTTTTCTAAGGCCCTAGAAAATTCAAATTAAACTGATCAATGGTACTTCTAACTGGACGAAAAGCTCTGTTTTAGCTTTTCTGAGACCAATTCAAATGCAGAAAGGGAACAACCTGCTTTATCGTTTTTTAAATGAATTTACTTTGTCTCGGTATTCTGTCACCACAGTGACAGAAAAGTAAGTCAACAAAGTGGCAGCAATAAATCAGCTGCGACGAGCGGGCTACTCGGGTCAATTTAAAAATATCTTTTAAGATCTTGGTTTTCTTTTACATTTGTACAAAGTAACGCCGAGGAAACATTGGAGAACCACTAAACCTCGCTAGCAATGATATGAATCACAAACAAAATGTATAAAATAACGAGCGAACGT
Source organism: Orbicella franksi (assembly GCF_964199315.1). Taxonomy (NCBI): domain Eukaryota; kingdom Metazoa; phylum Cnidaria; class Anthozoa; order Scleractinia; family Merulinidae; genus Orbicella; species Orbicella franksi. Next base: position 1,902,125 of record NC_138156.1, on the reverse strand, counting down.
CGATGCTTTGTTTTGAATATCCACAACAAAGAAAGATTGTTTCTCCTCTGTTGTTATCACCTGCTGTGTTGTGAGGATAGGAAATCTAATTGTGCCTAGTTGACCTCCATTCATTGATGAGGTAATTTCCGCACAAAATCGTGTGAAGAAAACAGCGCAGGCGTTTAATTAAGTTATATCAAGTGCCTTTTTTGTCAAAACGATCACTTTTTGGTGCCAAGTTGACGACGTTTTGGTCAAAAGCACTCCGTATATATAAATTCAGGTCAATGCCAGCCACGGCTAACATATCAGCGAACAGACCGAACAAAACTTGCGCTGGACGCGATCGACAGTAGAACGCGACATTTTTCAAGATGGCTGGAGAGGTGATTCACTTGGCAAGTGCTGTATGCCTATCCATTTTATCTGTTACCACAGTTACAAGCAATGTTCTTTTCCTTATTGCTATTTGGAAAGATCCACTGAATTGTTTTAGTGCCCCGACAACAAGTTTTATTGTGGGAATAAGCCTGGCAGATCTGATAACTGCTCTAACGACGGAGCCATTTTTCGCAGCGTACTACTACGTTTGGTACTCCGAAGGAATAGACGAGGTTAATAGCGCTTTAAAAACGCTTTTTATAGCAGGAAGCAACATCTCCACCGTGGCTATCTGCTATTCATTCCTGATTGTTTTGGCCTTATCTTGGTCTCAGTACATCGCAATCAAATGCCCGCACAGTTTCAAAAGAATAGTCACCAAGAGAAACGCGATTATTTTCAGTTTACTGAGCTTGTTTTATTTAATCTGCTTCACATCTCTGCAGTTCATGGGAATGGATCAATACACCTTTCTTAAAATTAATCTGGCTGTAAATTCTTCGTTCCTGTCAGTGAATTTGATGGTAATCTTGTTTTTATTGAATGCAGCTTTTAGACGCCATGTTAACCGAGGGCGCGCTTTTCAAATGCCGGCACAACAATCTTCTCCAAGACGCAATCGGAAAACTCGCCGTGAAAACCTGCAGCAACAGTTTACGGCTGTAGCAATGTACCTGGCAGCTATCCTCCTCTTGTCTGCCTTACCACATGTGATAACAGCTCAGATATTTCTTTATTCGTCCAACCAGTTATCTCCACAAGTTATTAAAAATTTTCAGATAGCTTTAGAAATCTCTGATCTGCTGTTATTTCTCAAAGTTTGTCTCGATACTTTTGTTTATGCCTGGCGCCTACCAACTTATCGCCGAACAATAAAGATGCTCTTTTTTCGTCGAGAAACGGATAGAAATAGGTTCGTAAATAATAGAAATGCTAATATCTCTATAGATATTTCACTTTCTCCACAGTCATGACTGTTTTCTTTAATTATAAAATAACTAGAACAATTAACCCAAATAAATGAACTTAGAAACACTTTGAATTCAAAACAAGTTTCCAACCAAGAGTGGGCGAAGATATTTTCATGGCGTAGTTAGCGTTCTTGTCTACATTCTGAGTTCATGTATTCTTTCTGAAGTTCAGATTTTTTAATTTCCAAAGGCTGTTAGACCCGTGTAATCAATGCTTGTCTTTTGTTGTTTGGACAGTTTGACACGTACACTTAAAGAATGTATTAATATTACTATTTTGCAGCCGGCATAACACCTTTTCTTTGAAATCAAAATCCCAAGAAAATCGATTAAACAATCCATACTACCAGAAAGAAAAAACAAACAAAACTCATTTTTTTTAAAGAAATTAGAAAGTATTGTAAGCAGCACACGGGATGGCCCAAGCTTCGTGGAGCACTGAAGTAATAAAGATAATTAGTTCCAGTAATTTGAAGTAATGAAAAAACTGATCGACCTGGAAAACTGGCATTGAGAAGACATGTTTGTGCAAGACACCAAGAAACACGTTTTTTCGTCTACTCCTCTTCCCAGTTCCCGCCTTACCCTTCTCTGCAAACAATTCCTGTGGAATGATCGAGCGATTTGAACAGTTTGCTCAAAAGCGAGAAAAACGCTCACAGTATTTTAAATATTGAGTCTAGTTTAATTGCTTTATTGGCACATTTAAGTCCGGACAAATATTTTATTTCCTTACTACAAGTGGTAATTTGCTTTGAACTTCCTGGTGGTGAACGTTTCAAAACTGAAAAATCTTTCAGTCTACATAGTTTTCCGTGGCTTTCCTTCAGATCGTTTCAGTCGTCCTTCATTCCGCATTTCAATGTTGTTTGATTATCGTCAATTGTTTGCTGAGTAATATTTATCTTATTCATCCAAAAACATAATGAAGAACCTTGCATAATTTGGTTTGTATGCAAAGTAGAGTGTAGACCATAAATTGATATCAAAGTAAGTTACTAGGATCTCTTTTGATATCAAGCCGAATATTATGGACTAATAGCAGAAATCGTTAATTATTGATGTAAAAATGCGCTCTGGATTGCTGAGCAATCGGACTGAAGACTGATTGATTGATCGATTCAATGATTAATTTACGGATTAATAGATTGATTGACTGCTTTTAAATTGATTTATCATGATTGATTGATTTGTTGATTTATCCAACGATTTCGACTTCCTTCTTACTTATGACACATTGGAATGAGTCATGTTTCAGCTCTCGTAAAGTCTCACATGAATGGCTTGAAACGCTTTGTGAGGACAATAGAACAAACAACAGAAACAATGCCCCCTAGCCCCAAAACAATAACAGCTGCTGCAATGACGACAAATCGATTGACAAGCGACGCAATTTTTGTTTAATGTATCATATCATCGCTGATATCTCCTTTATTTCACCGCGAATTTGGCTGATGAGGCATTAAGTCTATTCTAAATGTATTAGTGGTTCATCGAATGTGTTCGTCCAGGTCCTGAGAAGAGAACCGTTGTTTATTACTGACCTCTGGACAACCTTTAATTTTTTCAACCACCAAGAACACGTTGATCACTCTACGAAATACAGGAACAATGTTTATGTTCTGTGCAGGGACGGATCCGGCCCGTGGTATTCTTTTCTTCGCTAGAAAGGACGGAACCCAAGTGAAAATGGGGGTGAAGAGTGGAGTGAAGGTGGCCCCCTTTACCCCAATAGGAAAAGGGAGGGGTCCAAAATTTTCGGTACCCAGCCGTGACGACCATTACCATGACGACCGAGCTCTTCCCATGTCTCCACGTCCGCGGTTTTGCGTGGGTGGGCGATGATCTTCTGGACTTCTTTGCAAGCGTCTTCATTGCAAGTATTTTCCTTGCCTCCCAGGGTTTCCTTGAAAGCAACTAGCAAAGGAAAATCTTCATCTGGAAGCTACACGTGGTTAATTAGACCCTTCAGTTGCTGTTAATGGTTCCAACGTATGCTGGGCACTGAGTAGTCGAACGGCAAGCCATGAATTCTACGAATGCGACGAACACAACTATTTATGACGGTGAGTGGGAAGTATTCAACCGAGTAGAAGCGTTTATTATTGTTGCCTTATCTGTCCTTGCTGTGGTAACAGTTGTCAGTAACGGCGTATTTCTGTGGACTTTCTACAAAGACCCTCTGAAGTGTCTGCGAACACCTTCTGCTATTGTGATCGCTGGTTTAACAAGCGCTAATTTTCTGACTGGCCTGATCGTCGAGCCTGTGTTTGTGGCGTTCTATTTGTGGCAGTACACCGCCGATGAGGAGGAATGGGGAGTCTTTTTTCGCTTCGCCCAAGCCTTTTCTTTCGTAACAATGAACACCTCATTCCTTCTGATGTTAGCTCTGGCAATAATTCAGTATTTGCTGATTAAGTACCCCAGGGTTTACCAAAAAATTGTCAGCCGCACGAGTGCAGTTTGTGGAGTGATAGCAATCTGGATTTATGCTATCTTTTTTGCTTTGTTGCCGGAGATGTTTCATGTCGACGGGTTGTCCTACTTCTTGGCCGACATGATACTTCATGTAACAATGCTGACGATTGTTCTCGTGATTCTGTACTTAGCTATATACTTTGAGTTTCGTAAGTTAGCTCAACGACATCGAAATGCAGATTTAGGACAAAACACGGAAGGGGAAGGGTCTGTCGTGGAGCCTTCAGAGTCTGAGCAGCAACGCCGTCAGGCCGAAAAGGATTTTGTCTATGGAACATTTATTTTGACACTTATTTTGATCATAACTGTGTGGCCATTCTGTATATCTCTGTACGTAACGATTTGCTGCTTCTCAATTGAAGCGTATATTGCAGTGGTGGTCACGCAGCTTTTCTTGCTGTGGAAGTTTGCAATGGATCCGTTCGTGTTTGCATGGCGTCTACGGAAGTTCAGAAAGTCACTGGTGCTTGCCATTCAGGGAAGCTGTCTCTGTCCCAAGACATCAACACTGGGAGCTATGTATGTCAGAGAAGAGGCAGCAGCCAGTCCTAGACTAGAGGTTGATGATGAGGATGTGGATGTGACTTTTGTAGATAACACAGATGCAGCAGAGCAGCAGTAAAACTGTAGGTGTAGTGGAATCCTGATTTCTTCCCAGACGGAAGGGGGGAGGGGCTCCCATATAGAAGGGAAGGGGATGTTTGTCGGAAATTTTGAAAAGAACCCCTAAGAGGCACCACAATCCTGTTTTATGGGCATGGCTTGAAATTTTTACCAGCTCTAAGAGGTACCAATTCTAAGACAGCACAGCATCTCCTGTCATATTTTTTTCAGCTCCGTACCCTAAAAGGTACCAAAACCATTTTTTTTTTTATCCCCTGAAAGGTATGATGAGCACCCCTGTCCTTTTTATAAAGGTGTCCCTCCGCCCTGGAATTGCTCAACCCTCCCGATAACTCAAATTAAGTTTTTTTCCCTCTCCTCTATCAAACACTGTAATTTTATGCCCGATTTCTTAAACTACCCAATTTTTTAAACCAATTTTCATTTCCTTTGGAGGTTTAAAAAATAGGGATTCCACTGTATCAGCGTGACAACAAGGAATTAACATCAGCCAGTGAGAGGCACGGTGGTCTCATGGTTAGTGTGCTCAAATCCGGAGTGAGCGGTCTGGGTTCAAGCCGTGGCCGGGGACATTGTGTTGTGTTCTTGGGAAAGACACTTAACTTTAATGGTGCCTCTCTCTACCCAGGTGTACAAATGGGTACCGGCCAACTTAATGCTGGGGGGTAACCCTGTGATAGACTAGCATCCCATCCGGGGAGAAGTAGAAATACTCCTAGTCGATTCATGCTACGGAAACCGGGATAAGCTCCGGCCTGATGGGCCACTTGGCTCGTATGCAAACTTTATCTACCCTACCTTGTTTAAATTACTTAATAATGTTTTGGATATAGTACCTATAGTATATTTGGGAACCCATGTGAAATGTTTTGACCCACCAATTTTTGCTTACATCTCAATAGCACTGCCACTCTTCAGCTACCTAAAATGTGTTTAATGCTGAAAGCTAGCCTTGCAGTGGACTAGCGTCCCATCCAGGCGAGAATAGAAAAACTCTTGTTCACTTAATGCTAATGAAACTAGACCACTCAGCTCAACACAGACTTTACCTAAGGTAATATATTGTTGGTTTTCAGTGTCACGCAATTCAAAATAGATCAAAATAAAAATCAAAACCGTTCAATAGATAAAGTCCAGAATCTGGGAAATGAAAGAAGGTAGATATGCAAATTCTGGTCAAGGCAATTTTTCTTTCTCAAGATATGCGGAGAAATTTTTTACCCAAATTTATAGAGATTTGTATGGAGACGCCATGCTGGTGCCCATCCATATGGGCACCAACATGGCAGCCGGAAACCAACAGAAACATCTGTCATTGAGTTTTGCTACAAAAGCGTGAATTTATCCCTCGAGGAACTCTAAAACATTAAAGTAATACTTTTTGCTAAGACATAAACTGTTCAGATAGCCAAATTCCCCAAAATAAGTCCCTTTTTTACCATCATGACAGCTCTCTAGGCCGTCATGTAAATGCTGAGTCACGCAAAAGCTTAAAAATTCAAGCGTAGTGTATCACAAAGCCAAGAACCCATTCGGAGCGAAAATTTGTATGAATATTAGTTTTCAGCTGCTCTTATACATCAGTAAAGTAAATCTCACGAAGATCAATAGTTTTGTAGTTTAAATTTTAGTGACGTCATGTGAAAACCAGCTATAAACAGGAACTAGAAATGATTTTTGTTTGGGGTGTGGCTTGCCAGTGGCACATATCACCCATTAATAAAAGAGTTTGTATTAGTACGTCCCAGGAGGAAAGATCTGCTTCAGGCATGCCCCCCCCCAAAGAGATGTCTTCTTTAATTTCTGGTAAGCATGCCCTTTGCATAAAAATACTCCATAGCCATAGTTATAGGTACCTTTACATGTGGAAAAGGTTCCGTAAATGAGGCAGGGGCAATCCAGCATCTTAATTCATCCCCACCTCCTATAGCTTTAACTTTTTAAGAAATGCTATGAATGCTTCGCTTGTGTATGGGGGAGAAAGGATGGCCTAAGGAAGAGAGCATTTGCCTCTCACCAGTGTAGCTCAGGTTCAATTCTGGCCTGGTGCCTTGTGGGGGTTGAGTTTGTCATTGGTTCTTGTCCCTTTTCACCAGGCAGTCCAGTTTTCCTTCCTGAAAACCAACATCTCCAAATTCCAAATGATCTAGATGGAGGACTAGCATGAAAATCAGCCAAGCTGATGTGGCCTCCTTAGTAAATATTGTAATTTAACTTTTTTAGAACAACGTTTCAAGGGTGTAAATTCGTTTTATATCTTTGTAGTCTTTAAGACACCAGTACTCAGGTGTGTGGATAGAAGTAATACTAGTGGCATTCATTCCTGTAGACAGTAAATAATCTATAATTAACCTGACAGTGCAAACTTTCCTAGGTGGTGAGCCTGTAAATGCTCAGAGTATAATCGGATATAATCTTGTTTCTCAGCATTGTCTTGTGTGTTCTTAGGGAAAATGTGCATTTTTAAAAGCATGAGTTAGTGATAGAACTAGTTGTAATTGCAGGGTGTGATAGAATTTTTTTTCTGTCCACTATTCTGTAAATATAACACAATAGAAAAGAAGTATTATTGCAGAGTGCTGCTGTGAAAATAATCTTTACCATTAGGTTTCAAGGTTTTAAAATATTGCATACAAGGTCATTATTATATATTATTATATGGCTTGTGTTTGTAGGTGATGTAACACATGCTCTGATTGGCCAATTGTAGGGCATCATTCTTCCGTAATGCCCACGGGCTGATTACGGACCCGCAAAACTAAAGCAGAAAGCCAGATAATAAACAACTTATTAACCTTGAACATTCGGTCTTTATGGGAAAATCTTAAACCTCAGCCCTGCCAACTTGGTTTGAGATTTTCCCATAAACACCTCACTCTCAGTGAATAAGTAGGTAGTAATATGTAGTAAATGGTACAGTTTGTTGTGTAGATATAGTATATTGTTATTACCACTAGATTTTAACTTAAATATCCTTGCCTAGTTATATTAATATATAGAAACAAGGTACATCCACCTTGTGTGAGTCGTTCACCTCACAAGAAAATGTGGTTGACTGAGTTGACAAAACATAAGAAATTAGGTTAAGCCTTGTTACTTGCATTGTATCTTAAATGCTTTGTTGTCACATTCAATTTATAGATTTTTTTAGAAAAAAAAATTATTGCAAAGCAAAATGATGATCATGAAGAGTCTTCTGAAGGTTATCTTATTTTTTGCAAGGTGCGACTTGAAGGCTAAAATAGAACAAGTTTATGTTATTGCAAAACGTAACAGGAAGGCAATATCACAAAACTTGTGGATAAAAGAACTTAATGTTTAGTACCAGAAGTAGTTTTGAGAGAAAACCGAAAAAAAAAAATGAAGGTGTTTGATGGTATGTTGTAACTCTATCATTTTATTGTTTGTTTCAGTTTTTTGATAAATTTTACATTGTGTGGTGTAATAATCTAATTTTGGTTTTTGCTAATTCTAGTTCTAATAGTTGGCAATAAAGTTGACTTTAATGTTGACGTTTTTTTGTCCTTCTAACATGTTGGTTTCGTCGGGGGTATACCCGAGAGGCAGTGTGACCAAGTTAGTAACAACATGTTTGTTACATCCCAACAAAAAAAATTCCCAAAACAAATATTATTATGTAATCCTGTACAAACAGAGCCAGCATCCCTTGCTGGAATTATCAACTAGATCAACCCAATGCATCATCAAGAATTCAGCCTTTGGGCTTTTCTCTCAAGCCTGGACCAGGAAATGCATCTACGAAGATCAGAGGAGATAAAAAAAATGTGAAGCACAGTCTGGATGTGAAGTGACGCAGTATTTTACATCTGAGTGCATTGCAACTATCTGCAGCTATTGATTTTTAAATTAACAATAAGCTAACAGCATCTCATTTTTAAATTGTCAATTGTCATTTCTGATAGTTCTTTTCTTGTGCTGTAACCCTAAGGGGAATAAAATTTGTTAACACTACCCACTGTGGGCGTGTTAAAAACATGTAATGGAGAAACGGCGAAATAGCTTTTACTTTAAGGTAAGAGTCAATGTGGGACACACGTGTCTGTAAGGGTTAAGCCTTAAACGAGTCAGTGATATTTAAGCTAACCGGAGCGCTATTTAGGCTAACCGTGATGCCATTGCGCCATTTCGTGTTTTAAAAAATCCTCCATTGTGTGTCTTAATCATCGTTTTTCTAATGAAGGGGTTTACTGTTAAAACTTTTAAGAAGGGTGCGGCTGAGCTTGCCCAATTAGGGGTGCCTGTGACCTCCTTGGTTCCTTGGTTATGAAAAAAGAAACAAGAAAAACAAACCCGCTGTCACTGTAAGATCATGCTCTCTATTTCTGTAAGTTGAGAGATTGACTCAGGGGCGTAGCCAGCCTTTTTGCATAGAGGGGTTCCTAATGTATATTGCTTGCCCGATTGACAATCGAACGCTGGAGGCGCTCTTTACTAGGGGCGTCCGGGGGCATGCTCCCCCGGAAAATTTTTGAATTTTGGGTCTTCAGAAATGGTGTTTCCTCGATTCTGAGCACAAATTTCAAATAATTTCAGCGCCAAACGTAGCTAGCATTTCTAAGAGGGGATTGTAAATCTCACTTCCTGAAGAGATGGACCGTAATAATATTGAAAATGGATAATATAATAGTTGTTTAACATATTACATACTTCATCAAATGCTGTAGACTTGTGATTTACCGTTCACTCAGCTAGAATATCAGAAAGAAGGAGGCGCCGTGGATGCTTCCGTGCAAAAATGTCCATTGTTGCACCAGTGTCAATTTGCCATCATAATGGATGTTCATTAGCGCAAGTCCAGACTCTCGCTCACTGTTCATGGTCGCCCTCAGATAAGTTTTCAGTCGCCGCAATGTGCTGAACAATCGCTCACATTCTGCAGAGTAATTGGCAACGTACATAAGATACGCAGCAACTTATGTACGTTTGGAAAGAATTCATGGTTGCATTCTTCTGATGCCTGAGCTGCACTGCTGGGTAGGTCTTGATCCACGTTTAGCCAGTTGCCCCGCCAACGGAAAAGTTCCTCATGAAAAACCCGGGGTAATGGTAGGACATCTGCATAGTACTGCAAAGCGGCTTGTACAGGGTTTCCCAAGCGAGAAACTAGCAAGGCTGGAAGTAGGCACGGGAGGCTCGTATGATCCGTCCAATTTATGTACCCTTATAATATTATAACCTGCGATATATCATGTGATGCCTTTTTAAATTGATTTTCTTTTGTTCTTTAAAAACGAAAATCTCGTCTCGCGGAATTTCGAAAGGGGGGTTCCGATACTTTTTTTCTCTTGAAATAAAACCCATTTTCATAACCCAAAAGGGGGGTTCCAGAACCTGGCTACGCCCCTGTGACAAAAGTTTGCTTTTCTTTTATTTTCAGACATCGACATAAACAAAGAAGGATTAACCTATGTCGTGCATTTGATATGATTGTGTGACTTACTAGAAGAGTGACAAGAGTGGCCAGGCAGCAAAGCCTACAGGTTATTGCAGGCCTTGGTTGCCTTGTTGAGGCGCGTTCTATTTTGCATTTGACAATGTCTGTTGATCTCGTCAAACACACTGGAGGATGCCATTGTGGTAAAGTTCGGTTTGAGGTGTTAGCCAAGGCTGAGCTCAAAGCCTACGATTGCAAGTAATAGCCTAATCAATTTCTGCACTAAACTTCACTAGACTTCATGGCCTACACTTTGCCCACTTAACAAGAAAATCGCGAAATCGTGAAGGCTTTAACGACTATGAGTTATTACTCCTTTATTTATTCATTGTTGCTTCTTCTTTCAGAGGAAGCCCAGGCTCTCAAGGTTTGCTGAAATCCGCGTGATTCGCGTGAGATTCGCGTGACATTCTGCTTTGCATGACAATGTAGTTCAGATTAACATTTATAGGTCTTCATTGTTGAACTTCTTTTGCTAATTTGAAAATATTATCAGCAGCTGTAGCATATGTGTAAAGAAAGGAATGTTACCTGTTCTTGTTCCAAAGGAGAATTTTAAATTATTAGAGGTAAGCAAGTACTAGCAGAAGGGCTACTTAGGAAATTTTGCGGGACGTGGTTGTAGAAATAAACAATTAACCGTAAACAGGTTTGGTCGAAATAAAGTAAGCTTTAACTAAGTTTGCAGGCCTGCTATTACACTCAACACTCAAAGGGTGAGAAAACTCTTATTAAACTACATGGCTGTACGTAACAAGGACTCGATAAGCGGTAAAAATCATTGACAGGCAGGTAATATGCACCCCTACCACCCCCCGATTAAAGATTGCACTCGTCAGCAGCAGATCCAGGACGCTGAAATACAGGGGCTGCAGCAGTTGGTATGACAACTTAGGGGGAGTGTGGACATGCCACACATAAAATAATTAAAAAAAACTAGTTTTCAGTGAGGTGCTATTTCGTGCATATTTCTGACATCTTTATGGGATTTTAAAGCCAAGGCTTTGAACGGCTGCTATTTTTCATCTGTTTATCAGGGAGAGGAGCATATCTCATGTTACACTTTCAACACTCACCAAGCTAAGCACTACTTCTGTACAACATGTGGAATCCACCCATTCTACCAACCTCGCACTAATCCTAATGGGCGTGGCATTTCACTGCATTGTTTGGATGAGGGAACAGTGAAGAAAGTCAATATTGTTCCTTGTAATGCCTTAGACTGGAAAAACTGGCAGAAATACCTTGACGAGAATCCCAAGGCAAGAAACCTTACTGAGAATGTGGAATAGTACATACATAGCACATTAGTATTCTGATGGTAGTCTTGTAAATTATGAACGGTGCTATGTGTTCATCTATTAAGATCTATACACTGTTTAGCTAGCCCTTTTCATGCTTCTTAACAGTTTCACGACAAAGGAAATTATTTGAATCTGTGGATACCAGTATACATTTTAACTGAGTTAGAGACTTTAATCAACTTTTATACTGTAAAGTTGAGTCATGTTGCTGTCATGTTTCAGGATACTTTCAATGTCCAAGTAGCTTGAAAGCTCTGGAGTTGGTCAAAATATTGACCGTTTTCATGTTACAACTTGATTGTATATGAAGCCTGAGTAACTTATTAGTGTTTTAGAAATGGTACTGATTGCAAACTAAAATTTGTAAAATAGTAAGGTGAGCTGGACTTCAAAGAAGCTTAGATTTCCCCATCCCAGATATTGCACATTTCTAGAATTTTTGATACATTTTGTCATTTTAAAACTCAAGAACAGTATAATCTAGAGTAGAAATTGACTTAACGGTTGCGTGAAAAAAATGAGTAAAACAAGACAGCAGTACTGTTTGCTTGTCTGCTCACCATTGTTATGTCGGGGAAGCAATGGAACACTCTCCCTCCAAAAAACAGTGGAACAGTAGAAATCAGCATTCTCCAGTGTGTTTTTAAAATAAATTATTGTAACTTTTATAGTGCTTATTGAAAATTTACTGCATCTGGTGAATGGTATTTTAGGTATATATTTGTTACAGTACATACTGATTTTAGGCAACGTTCCTGGTAGGTGTAAGTCCCGACTCTTCTGTTTATGATTTTATCATACATACATTTATTGTAACTCCCAATCTAAACAGCAGCTTGCCTTAGGTGACTTCTAGGCATTAACTTCAGTGGGCAAGTTACATGGTCTAGTATGTTGTTTGAAAGATGTTTCTGAGAAATAACAATAATAATAATAATAATAATAATAATAATAATAATAATAATAATAAAGTTTTTTGGGTGCATTTAAAAAAACTCAATGCGCTTACATTACTATAAAAAATAAATTAGTTAAATCCTGTAAAATATTTCTAATAACAGTACATAAATAAAATAAATGAAATAATTAATTAAAATACCGTTTCTCATAAAATAAAATAAATCAGAAGTAGGATTTTTTCAGTTGCTTTGAGCAACAAGGAAGTAGACCCTTTCTTCCTGCTCATTTATCCCACAAGAAATAAGATCAACCCCAGTTGCTATGGCTAATGGCAAGGGTAAAGACAGTTTTTTTTTCTGGCTAACTGGAATAGTTCACTTTCAAATGGTCAAGTAAGCTTTTGAGTGTGAAGCCCAACACAATCACATCTGGATACAGGAGATGGGGGTTCTAAAGACTTAACTTTTCTAGCGGCCAGTGTTGACAGCATTCTTGATAATTATTATTTTAAGCTTTGTTTCTTGGGCAGCAGTTCCTTTTTTTAGTGTCCCGCTTTGTTAGCTTTGTTTAGGGCTGGGCAGATGAGGTTTTTTGTTGCCTCCATTAGCATTTTGTTATTCAGATAACCAGAGTGTTTAGACCAGAAGGTTGGATATGTGATTGTAGCTGAGTATTTATTTTGGTGTTAGAAATTACCAGGTATTCTTAAATCAAGAGTCATGATAAACAGTTTTATTACATTCTTTACAGTTCATGTGACATCTACTGAGACATGCCTGGTATGGTTTAAAATTTTACACCTGTGGCCTCCTGCCTGGTGAGCTAGCTACTGGTACATTCAAAAGTCAATAACTAAGAGACAGCTAATTTTTTTTCAATAAAATGCACAAAAATCATGCAAATTGATAAAAATAGGCCTTATTAACAAATTTGTGGGTTTGTTTTACATTTTACTACGAATTGAGCTCATGATTTCTGAGTAGGGCAAACAATTCCGGGAAGGTTTCAGAGCAGTTACACCGAAACAAAATTAAAAGTTCAATGTTATTAAACATTTCATGCATTAGATCCCAAGGTTCTTTTATTTCCAGCAAGAGATTACTATGGGATTTTTCTTTGATCCTATTTCTTAGATCGTTCTTTGATTTCAGGATTTCCTGCAATGAACTTTTCCCAATTTTGTCCATCACAAGCCTCTAGTTCTATGTTCTCCACTGTACCCTCATCCAAACAATGTGGCATGACTCCATAACCATCTGGATTAGAACGAGGGATGTAAAAGCTCTGTACACCACATGTCTTGCAGAAAAGGTGCTTCGCAGCATGGGTATTGAAAGTATAGCATGTTAAATTTTCTTTACCCTAAATGAAGAGAAAGTTGCATCTTAAAACATAACAAGGGGGGATCTAACAATAATGTAACACAAACTAAGATATGAGAAAATCAACCACATAAGTCAACAAAAATTATACAGACCACATAGAGGTGATGGTATTGGAGAAATAGCGAGGACAAGCCTTTGATCAATATACATAACATACACAAGTACATAAACATAAAACAAAAACATATCTTGAGTGGCCCATGATATTGTTTACTTTTGTCATTTTTCTCTCTGCCTCACACAACACATTATTTAATAAAGTACAGGAAATTATAAAATATGTGTAGACCATAATGTTGTCAGTCACTGATTTCATCAATAATTTACTATTGCAAAACATTGTAAGTCACGAACGATGGCTTGTTAGTGGGTTGGGATAATCAACAGGTTTTAAACATGGATGCTTTGACCCGAGGTCCAAACCCTTATTATCATTTTATATACCATTTTTGACATCTTCCACGAAAATTTTATGCCCTTCATATGCCTACAGTGCACTTTTATCGACCTTAAAAAGGTCACTGAGATTTTTCAGGAAATAGCTGTCAAATTCCTCCATACCTAGCTCCATAACTCCCTCACCCCACCACACCCCTTCCAGTATAACTTTGCCAGGTGCACTACCTCTAACAAGGTAAAATCATCCCGTGGAACAATAAAATGCCTGTTTTGCTTCTTTGTACAAATGCTGCAGCTGTTGGGGAGAAAAAAAAATAAAGTTTTTCTTCGAATGCTCCAGTGATGCAGGTGTGAGGTTTACAGACTTTGTAACAACGATTTCCTCATAAATGTTTCGTCCACCAGTGTATTTGTTCACAACTTACTTGCAGTCGTAAACATGAATTACTGCTGGCGCCATAACTTCAAATCGAACCCTTCCACAATGACAACCACCTTTGTGTTTCACTAGCTCTACGTCCGCCATTTTCACTAAATTAGGCAGGCGTTTCAGTGTTCGGGTTAGGGTCTGAGTTAAGACTAAACACTAGAGTCGTCACGCTCGGGGGAGTTGACGGAGGAGTGGTGTAGAAAGCGCGGTTACTAAATTCATTCACGTGGCGTTCGATGCCCCGTGGCAATTAGGTCATCACAAATGTTGTTATTGTTTTCAACAATTTGTTAATTTCAATGTTCTGCCAAACAGTTGGTAAAGAAACTGCCTTAAATTCATGAAGATCTTGCTTATTGCTTCGCTGACGTCGGAGACTGGAAATTTTTCCACAGCCGATCGAATAAAGTAGGTGACCTGATATCAATATTGACCAGTCTTCAAGCAAAATGAGATACATCTTTGAATATCGAATCATTAGCTGATGATCTGCCTTTTCTTTCCTCCAAGATGAATTGATGTAAAGATTGATTGATTGCTCCGTGAGATAGTGCGGAAATGCATATGTTATGACCACACGTCCAGGGACTCGCTCGGTTGCAAATTGAATAAGTGTTACTTGACCTGTTTTGTACAAATTGATGGTAACAGTAACCAATAGTTAATTATCGCAAACTTTCCAAGATACATCTTTATGATACATGAAAATCTAATTGATTTATGATCATGCTGTATTTCGTGTTCATGAATTTTCAGGAGATGTTTAAGTGATTGTAACGTTGATTGCTGGCTTCGCTGTGTTACCTGTTTCAAGGATAGTTTGTCAGTCAAGGAATTTGTTTACAAACATAATCTGGCATGTGTTCTTGGTATTCATGCGTGGAGAACTGGAAGACTTTTGTTAGGTATAACATAAATAATGTTCATACTTTTGTTGAAATTCATTGGGCAAACAATGAATTTTCTTTTTAATTTATAAAGTCAAGTGAGAGAACAAAATATGGGTTTGGGAAGATGGCTACCCTCATATCTCTAGCATCTTAATATGTGTTGTTATTTGGGATAGGGATAGACACACCCCAAAAAGCAAACTGGACTAGTTACTAAAAACAGTTTTCCAAATCAGCCGTTTCGTCAAGGACATGTCGCTGTAAACTTTTTTTTGATATTATTTTCTGGCAACGTCTAGGACAGAAGCAACCTTGAAATGAATTGTTTAAACTTAACAGAGACTATTCTGATACTGTGTTACCGGTATATAATTTTCTCGCATTAAAGATGATTTCCAGTCCATGCTGGGCATTCTTGAAAGTTTGTTTGCGTTTTTTGTTTTGTTTCATCTACTGTTTGCAGCTACTTACATGAAATAAACTCAAAGTTTCAAAAAACTGCCATTATGGATGCAAAGCAGTCAAAGCGTAATGCTTCATTCTTTGTCATATCACTTGATAAAAAAAGCAGCTGTAAAAATCAATGAAGCTGTTGGAAAAAAGAATTTGAAAGGCCTCAAAGATAAGGTATGTGATTTGTAACGAATAACATCAATTTGCATTTCATAGAGTGAGAGTTATAATGTTTATAAACATAAGGACTGGAAATCATCTTTAATATCACAAAAATAATTATATTAAAGCATGTAGATTACAAAAATTGACAAGTTTGTAGAGCAGTGGAGGTGAAATACAGTGTAGGGCAAATTATGCAGTGAAACTAGAAAATATGACGAGTGACAGCAGGGATAAGCTTGCTAGGGATATTAGTTTGATCAAATAAAAATAATTTTGACGATTGGGGGATTATACAAATTACACCATAAAAATATAAAATACATCAAGCAGAGATGAGGTGAAACTGTTAAGTAAAATGAGCCATTACAGGAACTGACATTTCATATACTTAAATGTTAATTATATCAGATTGCCCTGTACCTTTCTCCATCATATTTGGAGGAACTGATCTTAATGAGCACTACAAGAACAAGGACAAGTTGGAAACTATGAGAAAAGCAGTAGAAAAGGCAAGGTAATACATTATAACTCTACATGTCTGTATTTTTGCTCCTAGAACTTATTCCTGACCACAAAATAGATCATTTGTAGTTTTCCAGTTGATACCAGAGATGCCAATACAGTGTGTTGTGAGTGACTCTTAAGTAGGGGGGAAAAAGTGAAGCCTTAGAGCTGATGGCTCATAGATACCAGAGCTTATCCCGGTTGCTTTAGCGTGAAGCAGCAAGGAGTATTTCAACTCCCCCTGGACGGGATGCTAGTGCCAGGGCCAGAGTTTGAACCCGGACCGCTTGCTCCAGGGACGAGCACATTAACCATGAGACCACCACGCCTCTTACAAGTAGGGGAGACTAACTAAAAAATACACCTTGAAAACATTGCGGTTAAAATGGCACAGTCAGTGGTGTTGCTCTTAAAAAGCTTGGTTGGTAATATTTAAAAGCACAACTGATGAGCAATAATTTTGTTTGTGAAAGCACGGGCCAGTTCTCTGCTCTTTAAATGATTATGTATCTCACTGTAAACCAAGAACGGATAACTGGTTCCTAAACAACGTTACTATGGATCAAGAAAATGATTTGTCAGGGCATCTAGTTAATAATTATATTTTACTTTTACAAGATCCAGGTAACATTGTTATTGATGAGATCAATTTTCTTGTAGGTATCTTGTTGCATTTAGCAATTCAATGAAAAAGCAAGCCCGGGATCTATGGGTGAGTAATATGAAGAGTGATTGTCAGGGAATATCAAGCACCATCTAATAGAAGCTGGAAATGGGATTTTGCTGCTTTGCTGCCCATAAAATAATTGAGACAGAATAGGACCTAGATTTTTAGCACATTTTAAATGTGTTTCAAATAGTTTTCCAACAGGTTGTAAGTTTTTTTTTAAACCAAACTATATCCTCAGAGCACTTTTGTAACAAGTCCCCCAATATTCATGTGGAGGGTCACATACTGAGTAATTTTCGCTTTGTTCACAGCCAAAGTGTGAAGAAAAGATCATTTTACAGCCACAAGGTAATATTATTATTATGTTACAATATGTTTATCTGTCTGGCATACCCACTGCCATTGCATTGAACCATGACTGCAAAGGTAGCTCATGTTACTGTTATCAGTCACTGTTATCAGTCACTGTTATCAGTCACTGCTGTCAGTGGTGGCAGGGTTTGTGCTATTCCTAGAATTTCTGGAAAACTCCTGGGAATCTCAGATTTTCTTCTTCAGGGCCTTGGAGAATGCAATGACACTAGTTGTTTTTTTATCCCTAAAAAATTCAAGGATTTATCTTAATTAATATGTGGTAGCATTGGCCAGTAAACTCTTACTGTTAATTAATTTATTAATGACCCTTAAGTTTGTTTAAATAGACAAAAAAATTTTTTTAAAATTATTACAGTCTTTTCTGTAAAACCGTGAACACCAGACAAAATTTATGGAATGTTTTATTGTTTCACGACCAATCAGATGGGAGATGAAACTGCAAAAGGCAACCACCAAACCACAACATGGATTAGTCACAACTTGACACAAAACAACAAACTGGCTTCTTCCACGACATAGCTTCAGTTTTACTGTTTTCAAATACCGAAATTGTTCTTTTTCTATTTCAGCTTATTTATAAGCAAAGAATAGGTATGAGCAATATACTATGGAAAAGCGATGTTGAATCGAGTAGAAAGGATCAGACATGGCTAGACAGCACGTCTGAGAGCAAAAAAGTGAGCCAATTGGAAGCGATTCTGGATGGTGTTCGTTTCACATGCAGTTCAAAAAGTCATGCTAGGGCTGTGGTTGGTAGTTTTCAATCCATATTTTTTTGTAGCTGACAAACCTTCACTCAACAAATGAGGCAATTCGTGCCATAGTAAATTTTGACAATTTACGGTTGCTTTAGGTCTAATCCAAGCCAGCTCGTTGTTTCATGTCAAGTCATGACTAATCCACGTTGCGGTTTGGCGGTTATCTTTTGTGGTTTCATCTCATATCTGATTGGTGTTCACGGTTTACGGGAAAGACTGTAATCCAGTTTGAAATATGTTAAAGTAATTAAATTTTTTTTTTACGTCATTGCAGCAGTTTGTGTCAAGCCTTCAGGATTCCAGTTTCACAAGCACTTGAGACAAGTCACCAGTAAGCATTTATAAACTAGACATCAGTAATGTTATACTTTTTGTCTATTGCTATCATTCCAATAATCCATTAGTCCATATTTAGTTAACCCTTTGAATACCAAACTTTTGCCAAAAAATACCGTTTTTAACCATTTAGTCAGGTTTCTTAGCTGCCACAACGCTAAATAAGCCTAAGTTTTGCTAAAAAAGCTTTTTTTTACTAAAAGGAGAGATTTTTTGAGGATTAGGTGCAAAATGGAGCAAAACTTCAATTCCGGGCATGCGCATAAGCCAAAATTTGGACTTCTTTTTTTTTTTTCTTTTTTTTGCCATTAACCGGTCTCAATTTTGTTTGTTGGCCCTTTCCTTTCTGTTTTTCTCAGCCCTTTTACACTGGCTACCTTTTGCATTGTATGTTCTTTCTGGCTGCGGTGAAAAGTTGGATGTTAATTACGGGCGAAGCCTAGAAATGGACCTTGATCAATCATAGGCATAGTGGACCATTCTACCACCGTTTTTGCACCAAAACTAATAACATTGTTTTTCAATTTGCGACGTCGGAATGTTGTTGATATCTAAACCTGACCATTGCGCGGAAAGGGCTAGCCTAGCACTACTATCTGCTTATCAAGAATATCTGATGACATTTAAATTGATGACGTCACAAGTGGTACAAAGAGCATGACCATTAATTACGCATGTATGCGTAGTTGGTATTCAAAGGGTTAATTAATTTTTATATTATTTTGATTAGTTGTTTCTCTTTTTTCATAGATCCACAGAAGCGGTGTCCGATGCCAAATGGTTGCATTGAACATGAGAGCCCTGGCATGGTAGGTTGATAATTCCAAAGAATATCAGATTCAATGAGATGTTCTTTCATCACTTTTTCGAATACTGACCTCACAAAATTTTGAGATAAACCAGTAGAATGCGAGATTCCAAAAAATATCCATGATGTACCCCCACCATGGATGGTACTTTAGTTTGAACCCTCCCAACCCCTGGAATTTCCTTTCCAATAGGGCTGGTAGTGAATCCACACTCAGTTGTTTTGACTTCAATATTTTCAGTTACATTTATAAATCCTACATGGATAGGTTGCATGCATGTAACTCTGTAACAAATTCTTGCACTAATTCACCATTGGTCAAAGGCCTAAAAATTACTTATTATTACTCAAAAAGTACTAAATTCAAATCTTAAATCATGTGTACGATTTGTTAGGAGGGTCTTACCAGTTCACAATCACAGTAAGTCTTGAACTGAAACAGGCATCAAATATCTTTTACATAGGTTGTGTTTCTGTTGGTTGCTGGTTTAAGACCAGTTAAAGATCCACTTTACTTGGCAGCATCAATAGCAGGTTTGTGTAACGCCAGGAGGGGGGCAACTCCCATATAAAAAGAATGGGGGTGCTTTTTGTACCTTTTAGGGGTTAAAAACTTGGTTTTGGTACCTGTTATGTTGTTAAGGCTCAAAAGGTTCTCAGCGGGTGCTTTCTTGGTACCTTTCAGGGTATTAAGCGGAAAAAAAATATGAGGGGAGATATTTGACAATTTATGAGAGGAAATAACTTATATGTATGTATGTATTGTATGAGTAGAAGGTTCAAAACATTCATCTTTATCAGTATTTAAAATTAAGAAAGTGTCAAGTAATGTGTTGATTCAGAATGGGTACCTCTTAGGGGTGAAAAAAACCTCAAGCCATGCCCACAAAACAGGATCTTGGTCTTCTGGGTATTTTTTTAAATTTCCAATGAGCACCCCGTCCGTTTTATCTGGGAGTCCTTCTGTTAGGTGTGTAACATTATGAGAACAATTTAATCTTCCCTGTCTTGCAAGAGGAACACATTAAAATTTGAGTCTCAGCTTGGGTGATACTTACTTACTGAGCTTATCAGAATATGTCTAGTTAAGATTAATGGAACATTATCAGTTGATTGATTAGACATATTTGTGGACACTGTTGCAAAAGAACTGAAGCCAGAACAAGTATCCAGAGAATTGACTGAAGTTGTCCTCATTGCCAGTGGTCTGGTATTGGGCAACATGTCTATTAAGACACTGTGTTTAATTTAGTCAGCTCTTGCACTCCGACTAAAGGCTGTTCTGTCTGTTTTCTTTTAACCTTAAGACAGTAGAAGCTTTTTTAGTTTCATCATTGTTTCTTCATTACATTTTTATTACAATGGCTAATATTTGTTACTTTTACTTACTATTGTTTAGAGTGGCATAAAGAGGACCATCTTGTCCACTTGGTTGTAGTTGGACCAGAGGTTAGTCAGTACTCATTAACTCTGTGATCCATTCAAAAATGATGCACATGATTATATGTTGATATTGTAAGAAGAAAATATCGGCACAATTAAGCCAAGCTGTTCGAGAGGTGATGAGAATAATTTGAAATAAAATCATCATCTTGCCTAGAAATATTCCTTGTTGTACAGTGTACCACATGAGAGATGAGCTGGCCTAAGAGTCTCCAAATCGAGCGGACTAGGATCAAGTGACAGCCTCAGTCATTGTGTTTTGATTTTGGACAAGACACTGTTTTTCACAGAGTGCTTTTCCTCACCCAGGAGTGGTCATGGGTACCAGTGACCTGTTGAGGCAACCTGACAAAAAACTTTGAATTGTTTGACTGTTTTGATAATTTTTCAATTTTTAGCTTCACACTGAATTTGCGAGAGAGGTCAAATGCAAAGTCAAGAGGTACAATTTTTAATAGTAACTGTAATACCAGCTACATGTACATGGGTGTTTTTTTTAACTTTAGTTAAAGGGTTCCTCAAGAATATTTTTAGAATTGACACAATTTGGTGGTATGAGAAACAACTGTTAATGTATGCTGTATTATGAAAGAAATGTGAAAATGGTGAAACTAAAACCTATTTGGTGTGTTTGAATATCTTTCAGATTTCCTGGAGTCATTGTATTGCCATCATTACAAGCTTGTGACCTTCATGCAGCAATGCAAACTTGCTTTGCCGTTGTCAACAGTTCAACCAGTGAAGGAATGGCATCTGCAGTTCTAGAGGTATGTAACTGATACGTTCACTCATCACTGTTTTGTTAATATACATTATTATTTAATATTCATTAATTTCTGGGCATATACATGTAGACATACGTACATACATAATAATTGAAGGGTTTTGTGCAAAAAGGGGGTATATCGCTTTTTGGGCCGATTTTCATTTTTTCAGGATCAAGCTAATTTTTGGCAGACTGACTTGTTTTGACATGAAAAGCATCGTTCTGTAATTGTTTTTGGTAATTTGGGCTTCGTTTTGGAGAAATAATGTATGCCAAAAAAGTCAGCTCAATCCCAAAAGTGATATACGCCCTTTTTGCACGAAACCCTTCAATTATATTTTATTTTTGAGAGCTGTTTTAACATCTTATTGTTTTCTCAATAAACAAACATTTAATTGCCTTTCACAAAGTGGTTATGAGTTGCTACTTGTTAAAACTCAGATATATTTGGTCTTTGACTTTTACAGCAACTCAACACAGAGATGGTTTAATTTGCATCACACTAACAATTTTTAATTGCTTCAAATAACAGTCCATGGCATTGGGTGTACCTGTACTGGCACGGAATATCCCTGGTAATTCTGCTCTGATAAAACAACGAGAGACGGGACTTCTCTTCAATACACCTGAAGTATGTACTTTAGAAATGTTTGATTGTTATTGTATAAAGAAGTCATGCAATAACAAGTCAGAAGGATTTGTACTGCAGATAGGCATGAGATGGCAAGCTTTTGACAATGTGCAGTACTCATCTGATGAAATTTTACTTCTCCTCTTGAAGGAATTTGTCACCCTTGCCAAAGAGTTAAAGGAATCTCCCTCACTGTGCCATTACATAACAACAAATGCAAAAAAGTATGTTTGTGAACATCACTCTATTGAAGGCGAAAAGAAAACATACAAGAGGCTTCTGGACAAGCTTGCTCCACACTAACAGCTAGACCAATGACTCTGACAACTTCAAAGAGAACCAGAAAGAACAGGTATTGTAAATACAAAAGCAAAGCTCCTGTAATGCAAAAAACAACTAGTTTTACTGGTAGTTTTTACCTTTAATTTAACCAACACGCTCAGTAGGCTGCAAAATTGACCAATTTGCAAGATTTCAGTTTTTCACATTGATTACATAGACCTTTTGTTTCCAAAAGCTGTGATGAAAAAAAGAAACATTGTGGGGATTTTTTTTTATTTTCAGACGTAATGTGTGTTTTAGAAGAGTGAATGGAGAATTCAACAACCCTTAAAGTGTAACTACATACAAAAAAGAAAACAGACAAGTACATTACTTGCAAAAGATTTCTGACAATTTTAATTTCGGACGAGAAAGTGTCCGAAATAAAACCGTCCGAAATTTTTAAATTTCTGAAATTTTAAGCATCCCAAATCTGTACAGTACAGATTAAGACTTTTAAGTAGCTCCAAAGCTCTTCATTTCCTCTATGGAGTGAACTCTTATTGAGACACTTGTTGAAATACGTAAGAATTTTTGCTTACATTTTCTTGTTGGTGTATCTGTAAAACCTTGAGTGTACAGTAAAACTATCATTTGCACAGGTATAATAATAGTATAATTCGCGTTTTGAGGGCGTAAATTTACTTAATATGTTATGTTTCAGAAAAGTGTCCGAAACGCGATAAAAAGTGTCCGAGATTTTAACGTCTGATTTTTTTTTGCAAGTAATGTATTAACTAAAGTTTTGACATTGATTTCCAGTTGAAGGTGTGAAAATCAACACAGTTGAAACATGGGGCTCTGATGCAACACAGCGTGCTATGATCAAGGGACACAAATGAGAACCCATTCGAAAATGGACATTAACAAACTGTGATCGTGGTTTATTGGACCAGAGGTGATACATACAATCTGTTATGATAAGGATACTCTCACCAACCATTGAAAGAGACCACTTCATTAATGTAATTACAATCTGCTGCCCATAAGAAGTGGGCCACATTCTGCACAGCCAGCCATGAGAGGAAGACATGAATGAATTAACAAACTATTTTAAAACACTAGGAGCACATGTTCAGACTAATGTCACTAATTGCAATCCATTGTCCATCAGAAAAACCGTAGCAAGAGTTGAAGAAGTCTCAAGGTCGGAAAGTGTTTATTTTATAAGATACTAAGAGATATGAAATAAAGTTGAGTTTTTGGTGGGTGGATTTTAGTTGAGAAAAAATCACTTGCCTTAATTTAGCTTAGTATAGAAGAAAGAAAATATTCAAGTTTTTTGTAGTGGAACTCACTGTCTTGTGTCTTTTGGCTAGAAAAATCTTGCTTTGATAATGTAGCATGATTTCTGGCTCGAAAAAAAGGTCTTTTGGCAGAAAATTGTCTTGTAGAAGTCTTTTGGCGGGAAAGTGTTTGCCTTGGAAAAAAGGTCTGCACTTTTGAATGGAGTCTAATTTCAAGTCAAAAAATATTCCAAGTCTTTTGGCAGGAAAAATCTGTACAGTTTGCATATGGATTTGTCTCATCAAAAGAAAGACTATGCATTGACTTGCTATCAGCCCTCTGTTCAAAAGCGCAGAATTTTTTTCTTCTCAGCAACCCTACATAGTCAAAAACTAGTAAAAGAGAGAGCCTACATTTCGACTAGTTACCAGGCCTCTTTAAAAGCGCCCAAATTTTTTTATGATTGCTTGTATCACTGATGGTTAATGGCAGAGCATTAATTTGGTACACGTATACAATGTTTAAGGTGGCTGAACACAGTTTTTGATACCTGTGTTTCATTCACCTTTTTCTCTAAAACCCTTGATTTCTCGGTCGCCAAAAATGGCAACAAGCAAGTTAACAACACAAACGTTGGTTTTTTGATGGTTAAGCTGACACGAGTCCCGTTGCCATGGCAACATGAATAAAAAATAAAAAGGCCTTTAAAATCGGTTTTGTTTATTTGTCAAAAATCTAGTCATTAGATTTTCTTTATAATTTGCATGCAACAAACTTGTAACGATTCTCACAAGTTAACACCATTTTGCTAATAACTTAACAGAGAGATCTTTAATTATCCCTTGTTGAAGGTTTACTGGAATATCTAGAATTTCCTTTGTTAAAGTTCAATTATTTTCAATACTCCAGTTATTTAATTCCTAAAGTATTTTCGTGCCAAATTTTGTGAAATTCTAATGAGTGGTTCTTGAGAAATAAGCATATTTCTGAGAGTGCAATTTTTCTTTCAATTGCAATTTTTTGACTTACTACGCATGCATTGCATTTAACTGGGTTCTTTCGGTAACAAAGAAAAAGCTTAGAATTGCTGGGTTCTTTGCATCGTTACCTTTTCTAACATATCTTTGTGGTAAAAGACTAAAGTAATCAATACACTGCGTTCAATTATAGAGAAAAATAGCACAGATAATGTGGGTGTTGAGTAAATAAAATGATCACTATTGACGGCATGTT
Organism: Orbicella franksi; assembly: GCF_964199315.1. NCBI lineage: Eukaryota > Metazoa > Cnidaria > Anthozoa > Scleractinia > Merulinidae > Orbicella > Orbicella franksi. Next base: position 1,877,236 of record NC_138156.1, on the reverse strand, counting down.
TGTCTTTTGCAATCCTTGTGCACGTGCTGAATTGCATCAGCAAAAGCGTGCTTGAAAACTGTGTTCGGCCACCTTAATAAACACATCATTGTACACACTATAGTATTGTTCTCACCCCATGTCATCAGCAAGGATGCCTCCGATCCCTTTCTTAAACAACCTCCAGAACCGAAGGATGCCCTCCAATTGGTATTGATACAATGACTTATAAATCTCGGATGCTAGAGAAAACCCATCACCAACATCACACATTCCATCATCATCACCATCTTCTTCTTCATCCTTGTTTCCTTCTTCTGTCTGTCCTTCTTCCAACTGGTAAGTTTCTATAGCTTCCTGGCAAAAATTATGAAGGCACTTGAAAAATTTACCACCTTAAGCATAATTAACCATAAGAAAAATTTTGTGATAAGGTCCGTCAATTGAATTGAAGTTACTGCATGATATCTCCCATACGCAGCATGTTATTGACAGATATATATCTTCAAATGTCTTGTTTTTTTCATCATTCACTTGTGCTTTCAGAGAGAAGTTGTTTGTATAGAGTTTTTACTTTCAAAGCAACTTTTTATTTATCAGTCCACATAAAGGCAACATGTTTATGACCCACAGAAAACAACAAGACCAGCAAATTGAGAAGCTGAGCAATGTTACCATTCATTGATAGTTTTTAAAGAACCTGTTCTGTAGGGTCTTCAAGGAAGTACAGTGTAAAACCTACCTAGATGTTTTAAACTATGTATGAACTGTGATCAAAGTCAAATTTAAAAATAACCTGCAAAGGCTCACTTTGCTCTGACAAAGAGCTTAATGCTTGAAATGTCAGCTTTTGAAATTCCCTGACAGTGTTAAAATTAACGATTTGACTTCTGGTTATAAATTAGCAAATGAGGGTAGTACCTTCTCGTGACATCTACATATTTTATTTATTAGGACTATTATCTACAGTTTCACTCTTTATGGGACGTACCAGGTGCACACAATGAGAAAGCACAGACAGCTGAATGGCAAATGTTATCTTTACCTTGACTTTTTCAAATTTTCTCAGCAACTTCTCAGACTCAAATATCTCATAGGCTCTCTGAAATAAGTCCAGGGCTTGTTCGAGACATCCTCTTCTTCCTAATTTTTTGCCTTCTTTAATCAAACAGTTGTGCTTGGCCTTTACTTCATCAAGGTTGTCAGGCTTGGCTAAAGATGTCACTGTAAAACAGACGTGACAGCATTTTGTTGTTGTTACTTTACAAGTATGTTACCCTAAAAGATACCTGGATGGCTAAAAATAGTGGTGTTTCACCCTGAGCACCCGACAGAGACCAAAACCTATGATTTGCACTCCTAACTGAGATGACAAGTATCCCCAATCTTTTCATGTGGCAGTCAGCACCCCCCTCCCAGGTATTTTTTCTTCAACCAGTAAGTAGTGAACAAAATAACCTGTGAGCAGGCACTTTTTTTACATGATCCTCTTACTGCAATCATCTTTCTTGCTTTTGAATCTCTCTCCCAACATTCAAAATGTGCAGTTCCAGAAAATATCCAAAAGGGATTTTTTAAAGGTTTACGCCTAGAGTCGATTTGCTACAAACTGAAGTCATTTTGTTGCAAAAGTAAACTTGAGGAAATATTCCAATTAAGTGTATTCACGTTCCTTAATATGTTCAGTGATTCTGATTTTCAGGCTCTCTCATATTCAGCCCTCTCTCACTCCGGAAGGGAGGGAACACGAGAGACCCTGGGTATGAGGTTGCCATTATATATGGAACCACTAATTGGAACAACTAGTTTATTGTGTAGCGAAACTGCTTCCCTCAGTTCAAACGAGGTAAAAGGCGGTTGTGTTGATTCAACTTCAGTTTGTATCGAATCGACTTCAGATTTGTATGGAATCGACTTCGATTTGTATCGAAACTACCGGACACTTAAGCTTACATTTTGGGTTCGGTACACGGGTTGGATGGGCGCTTTCAGTGCAAGAAAGCTGTTAATTGGTTTGTGTAGACTGAGTGACCTGAGTAATGACTTGTCTCTTTAGCAATAGTGAGACCTTCTAAGAGTTCTTTGGTACTGTCTAGCAAAATGGTCCAAAATGTTGTACTCAGCCATTTTGGGCATGTACTAAAACCCGAAACCACCGAAACGAAACCACCGAAACAAGCGAAATGACCGAAACGAGTAAAATAGTACGTATATAAATAAAAAAGTTAAAAAAAGCCTTGATCTCTAGCACGTTACTATGGCAGCCGGATCTCTTACCCAGATCCTGCTCTTAAGCCACATGTGTGACATCGTGACATCACAAACCTGAAAGGTGGATGAGCGCAAGCGTGTCGAGCAGGAAGACATTGAGAAAAAGGTGAGTATTTTCACATTCTGAATGGTATTCTAGCTAAAACAAGAAATCTAATTTCAAAGAAAAGTTTTCTGGTCGTAACGTGGATTCTTAGACGGTGGCGAATCGAATGGTCTTTTCGAGAACGACTCTGCAGCATTCTTCGTGCGAACCAGGACTTTCTTTAATATATATCTCTAAAGAAAAACGAGGGCGACTTGACAGGCGTTAATCATATTGACGTCAGGCCTTCGTGACTCCCGCAGTTCTCAAAGTAATTCCTTATTAGGCGCTCAGCTTTTCACGGATATTCTTGAGACTGTATTTCCGTACATTCTGGGCTCGGCGTTGTCGATTTGCCACCGCCTAAGAGTCCACGATACGACCAGGAAACCTTTCTTTGAAATTACATTTTAGCTAGAATGCCATTCAAAATGTGAAAAATACTCACCTTTTTCTCGATGTCTTCGTGGTCGTCGTCGACACCCTTGCGCTCATCCATCTTTCAGGTTTGAGATGTAACGATGGCACACATGTGGATCTGGGTACGAGATCAGGCTGCCATAGTAACGTGCCAGAGATCAAGGCTGGTTTTTTTAAACTTATTCATTTATTTACTTATTATTTTACTCGTTTCGGTGGTTTCGTTTCGTTGTTTCGGGTTTTAGTACATGCCGCCATTTTGAACCGATTCTTGAAGGAAAAGCCAGTCAAATGTCGCGCCAAAAGTTACATGTGACTTCTCAAGTGACTTTCTCTCTAGTTCCCAGGCTCTCTCTTGTTATGCAACAAGAGCGTTTTCACATGACGTCACGGCGACCATGTTGGTGTCTCAAACCAGTCCTGTGCCTGTGCCGTCCTGTGGGAGTTGAACTCTTACCCAGGTAACCTCTCTTTTGCGGCTTTTCTTCTTTTCAATAAACTTGCATATGAGCGGGCCACGTGAGCGAAAAAGCAAATTATTCTGCTACAGGTTCGCAAGGGAATATATTTTTCACAAATGAACGTAATGAAAGCATGTTGAACGTCTATAACCGCTGCGTTTGGAAAGGATATAGCTCGTTGTCATCATTTCGATCGCCGTACGGAAGTCACGAAAGGTGGTAACGAAGCATCTGGTGAAGATCATTCATAACGTTATTAATATTGATTATTTGCAATCGAGAAGCAAAATAAACATATTGCTTGATTGCTGAGGGTGCTTGCTGAAGAAAACAATTTCTGCATCCGCATCGTTTCGACTGATGTTGTTCTCACTTGTTGCAAGATTGATCGAATTTTACCCGGAAAAAGGTAAGATTTACAAGAGAAATCAGATTTTACTAGTCACCTGCTTACATAATACAGAAGCTTATATAACCAACATGTCTTGAAGGTTAGTCAAAAGATTTTAGCTTATCGGTTTAGCTTGTCATTTAGTACATCACTTTGTTCGTTATAAAATGTATCTGAAATGTGCAGATTATCATTTTCAATGTTTGGCAAGCGCGGAAGTTGAAAATTAGTCAACAGTGTTTAGTTTTGGTAAATTATTATGGCTTTATGATAATGATTCCTTGTTCATAAAACTGAGAAATCTGGCTGTTAACTTATTTTTCACCGTTAAAGCTGTTGTAACAAGGCGATAGCAATTTCTTAGATGGATGATCTTGACCTCACACCAGAGAAGCAACGGATATTAGCACAGGTTGGTTTGTACAGTGTATAGATTAACAACTGACACCACAGCTAACCACACTACGTATAAAAGTATTGAGAGTAAGACCAGCTGCAAGACTGATATGAGAGGTAGAATTTAGCTGTCATCAACCGAGCAGGAGGTCTGTATGGGTGAATCTTGACCGAGGTCGTGAGTACCGACCGAACGCAGTGAGGTCTTTGCACACGACCGATGTCAAGATTTTCCCATACAGACCGACTAAGGTCGGTTAATAAGATGTTAATTATACGGCAAACAAGAACAGTTTAATTCGTTTAAGGTAACTGGTTTGTACTAGCTGACATTTTGCTTGCGAACGATGATGAGCTGAATTTAATTCTGCCAAAGTTTGCTCTTCCTTTTTACTTTTTTTCTCATCAGGCTTTTTGGCCCTTCCATAAATAAATATTTTTAGAAGAAAATATTCAGTGATTTTGCATTTTAGTTTGCAAGTTTTTCACCGCAAAACATTAGCAGTCTAGACGCTGGTCTAGATGGGAAAATCTAGATCCTTTCAATATCAACTTCAGCCAATCAAATTTGCTAATTTGGTAGTTCCCAGTCCTTGTGAGACAGAGCCATATAATAACAAGAAGATCTGTTAGATCTTATAACCGCGCTTTAAAAATGAAACGGTTCGCTTAGCACTACCGTCGGAACGCAGTGCACATTCCAAAGCAGTCATTGATGATTCTTTTCTTACTGTAGACATCACATCACTTGATCAACACAAACTGTATTATTGCACCATCAGTGATAGCCGTTGACAAATCTCCGATGACGTAATGGTCTTAATCTAGAACTTTCTTCGGGATATGTATGGGCATTAACGATATGAACGACACAATAATAACACTGTTAACAACAGCTTTCTTTCTTAAAAGTCATGATTAAATTTGATTGGTGTTTTCCACGAGTAAAGGGCTAGCAAAGTAGTCACACAAGTCATATAAAAAAAACCCTATCCCGACCGATGTATCAATTTTGGTCACTTCAGTGACCACAGATTGAAAACGTGACAGAAAACTGGCGTTACTTTTGATTCTCACCAAATTTGTCATATCCCCCCTCGGGAGAATTTTGTCAAGTTAGCTAATTTAGTATGCAAGCCACCGTAATGGCGGTCACCGTCGACGAAATGTTTATTTGCTCAAAATTGGGGCAAAATCTTTCGGAGATGGAAATCAGGACATTTGTAAGGATACAGAAAGTAATTTGGGGCCGGTTGCTGGCTTCTAAGGCTGAATTTATCCAGAAGTAAGCTGTATTTTCGTTTTCGTGCCGAAAGCCGTGCGATGAAATGTTATCGGCTTGTTCTGCTGTCTTGTTCTGTTTTTCTCTTGGTCTTTGTTGTAGCCCGCCGAGGCCAGTCTTTCGTCTAAATCAGTTGAAAAAAGTTCGAAAAAGATGTTCCCATTCAAGTTTAAGCTCTCAGGCGATAATTCTGGAGATTTTTGGCCGAAACGTTGGCTTTGTTATGTTGGTGTTTTTCGGTTGCTATGGGCGACCGTTGCTTCCTTTGTTAGGTCAAGTCTGGGGAGTGAGGTCACAAAAAAATTCTAAATAATTCTGGTTTTGTTCGATTTCGCTGAAATTTTAACACGATAAGGCTGGATTGTTAACGAATAGATTTACCGCCTGCCGATGTGTGGTAGCTATTAACGCTGAAGTGTTATATCGCTTCGAAGTCAGGGTTTTGAAGAGATTTTTTTGCAACATGTGGGTTCGGCGTGATTTTGTAATCGGAGGTTTTTTTTGACCCTGAAGGAAAAAATATCCGGAAAAGGTCATTTCATCGACGATTCAAAGGAATATAAATATGTATATGTTCCGAGCTAAATTTCTGCTGAAAAAATATAATTTTTGACGAACGCTGGGTTTTTAATTTTTTTCCCGCGAAAGTCAGTATCGGAGATGAGATTTATTAATGTTTCAACAGCTTTTGGCGAGTAAACATCACAGGTTGCGTGACTCAAAATTTGGCCGAGTGGAAGCTTGGGTCTGGTCGCAGACAAAACTGTGAAAAAAAAAAAACCACGGGTAAACCATGAACCGCGCTCGGCCCATGGCCGCGCGGTTAATTAGCTCCTGTTAACCGAGCAGGAGGTCTGTATAGGAGAATCTTGACTGAGGTGAGTACAGACCGAATGCAGTGAGGTCTGTACACACAACCGAGGTCAAGATTCTCCCATACAGACTGACTTAGCTCGGTTAATAAGATGTTTATTATATGGCAAAGATCAAGAAAACTTTAATTTGTTCAATAGAACTGGTTTGCTTGCAAACGGAGATGGGCTTAACTTAAACCTGCCGAAATTTGCTCGTCCTCTTTACTTTTTTTTTGTCGTCAGGCTTTTTGGCACTTCCATAAATGATTGAGAAAAAAACAAAAGAAAACAGTGAATATTTTTGTATTTTAGTTTGCTACTTTTTCAATGCAAAATGAAACCGGTCTGGATGCCGTTCTAGATGGAAATCTAGACCGCGGTCAATATCGTTTTCAGCCAATCAAATTCGTGAATTCGGTAGTTCCCAGTCCTTGGGAGACACAGCCATATAATAATTTCAAATAAGACACCAATAAGACTGCTGTGTGGTTAATTTCTTTGATCAAATTGTAGTAATACAGTTCTTAAACAGTTGTGATTACTGGTACACATGGATATCAAAAAATTCTGTCATCCCGCCTCCCATCTCCAGTTGTACTCTTATCCCATATCTTGCCAAACCAATGTTTGACACTCATGTTTGTCCGTGTTAGTTTTGAAATGCCCCCTGCTTTTACGACATTTTCTAATAACAATCAATAGCTTTAGTTTTAGTAGAACATGCTCAAATGTAATATGTATTTTTTAGGAATTTACAGTTTGACGCTTGCTCAAAGCTAAATTCGTGCTTAGAAAATGAAATAACACTTCCGAAATGTAGTACACATGTTTCAAGCAATGCCCTAGGCATAATCACGTATGCGTGCGTTTAAAAAGGGACTCGTAACAACCGTAATAGTTAGTTATCCTGCAACTGCTACGATCAGAGGATCAATCAGTTACAGGCTACCATTTGACTACCTTTGAGCTATACTTTCTGGTATTGTCTGTGCGAGTCGTCACCAAAGTAATTTTCTTATCTTTTACTTTCATTGTTATTATTGCCAAGTAACTAAGTTTTCAATTTTCAAAGTGTCATCACGCTACGAAACCAATTGTGTAATCTTTACGAAATTATTGTTGTCATGATCAACATATGTGCAGTGCTAGTAGTTTCAGTTCAGTTTTTCTACTATTCCAGTACTTTGGATGTAATGTTCTCAGCATTCTTTTTATGCTACGAGTTGTTAGTTATGTCTATCAAGTCTTTCTGGAAACCGCCTTATTAGTCATTAAGCACCGATTATTATGTCTGTTACATGCCCATGTAACTAAATGCTTTATCTTAGCTGTACTGTATTATTTTAATTGTCATTTTCAGTTCGAACCTATACTACTGTACTCTACTTTGTTCTACTGATTTGTACCGCAGCTACGAACTTTGCTACCTTCAAGTCTACTTTCATCAGTTATTTTTGGAACTGTTTTGCTACTGTAATCTACCTTCTGTCATCACTGTCGCTACTAGTGTAACTCGTGAACCTTGAACTGTGATTAAATGTGTTTTAATCATTCTGCAAGTGGAGTTTGAATTGTCTATCGTCTCGCACATTGCTACCCCTGTAATTGTTAAGTTTCTGACTAAGACACAACATAAGAATCTTGACAGTTACAGTCCAAAGGATTTTATGGTAGTCTAAATGGATCATGGGTACTAAAGGCATCTGCAGTTGAGTGTTGATCAATAGACTCAATCGACCCTTGATTGACACTTCACGTACATCTCAGTCAACACTTGATCAACATCTCCAATGATACTTGGTCAACACTTGATCAACATCTTGGTTGACAGTCCGTTGAGAGTCAACTAATTTTCGCAGACACACTCTGGAGTGTTGATTGAAAAAAATGAGTCGGCCTACACTCTGCCAACTATTGATTGAGTATCAATCAAGTGTCAATGGAGATGTTGATCAAATGTCAATGGAGATGTCAATCAAGTGTCAAGCTAGTGTGGGCTGTGTATCGGGATGTCGATCCAAATGTCGATCAAGTGTCAATCAAGATGTTGATGGAGAGTCGATCAAGGGTCATTCAAGGGCATCAATCTACACCTGACTGCAGATGCCTCTACTACACATGATAATGAAAGCAATGTGCAGTATCAGGGAGGGGTTACTCAGGTGGCATGAGATATGAAGGCCATTTTTGTGTTTGAAATTTGTGATCAAGAACTTTTTTTGTGGTGATTAATTTTTCTATAACTTCTAGTTATAGAAAGATCAGATGCAAAAACTGACCAGAACTCCCTCTCTCTTTTATTATTCTCATCTTTTTTTCTGGTGCACAGAAAAAAAGACTTTTTAAGTTGTTTTTTTGAGCTGCTGGGTTTATGTATTGGTTAGTTAATGACAGTGTTGTTGTGTTTTAAATTATTCAGTTCCATGATTGCATCAGTGATATTATACAGCCACACCACGATGATCACTTCCTGTTAAGATGGCTTCGAGGTAACTGACAGAGAATATTATTGAAGTCCAATAAAAATTGGAGCACAGACTTGATGACAAAATCTAAACATCATTTTATTTAGCCAGGTGGATGAAGGAACTCTCAAGAGCCCGTTATTAAATCTTTTGTGTACATGTACAACTATACATCCCAATTGAGACTGAGTTGGTATTAATAGTGAAGGTGTTTACGGCAGAGGAAAACCAAGGACCCATAGACAAACCTCTTTAGCAAGAATGAGAGCCTTCGACATACTCGACCCTCATATGATCCCAGTTCCAGGATTCTATTACTCCTGGGATGAATACATTTGTTGGCACTGTCTCATAATTGTGCTAACATTGTTCTTCAAGTGCAAACACGATGGAAAAAGTTGGTATAGTGTGATGGTCCGGGTGAGGGTAGTTCTGAAAAGAACTGTTGATGGTGACTAACATTTCGACTACCTGAGCGGAAGTCATCTTCAGAGTCAAGTGAATAGTGTTTGTCAGTCAATGATGTTATAGGTCTGGTCCGTTGAACATGATTGGTCAGTTTAGCCATGATGGTATTGGCTGAAAGACTCGTGTAAAGTTTGTCATCAGTCATTGGTCGGTTTTGATCCGTCTATTGTTAGTCAAATTGGTCAGGTTTTGGTCCGTCTATTATCAATCAAATTTGTCAAGTTAAGTCGGTCTGTTAGAACTACGCTCACCTAGATCACACTATACAAACTACTGATACTCCTGGGTTCAAATCATTTACTATGTTATGATGGGAAAAAAACAACTAAAAAAGCCACGGCAATCTCTGGGTAGTTCACTCAGTTATACTGATCTTTGTAATCAGAGATCTTAATCTTTATAGCTATCCTGGAAGAAGTAATCATTTGGAACCCTCTAACAATCTGTTAGTTCTAATATAATGTGCATGACTACTTGAGCCAGGTGATGTGGAAGAAAGTTGACCAAAAATTTAGGATTGGTCAATTTTTTTTTTCAGGTTGCTTGGTTTGACTTATAGTTTGTGAACCCACAGAAAGGTGGATTAGACATATTAAATTTTTGATTTAATTTTAATTTAATGTCTTTATTATTTTATTTTTATATTTTCTTCATTTAGCAAGAGATTTCAGCATAGAAAAAGCAGAGATCATGCTCAGAGAGGTATTTATATCTGACTAACACCTTTGTCATGTTGGTCAGATTACTGATCAGAATAATAATTATAGCAAGTTACTTACCAATAATTGTTATTTAGATTTAAAAAAAGGAAAAAAAATTCTTGTGTGGGTGACTGTTGATCCCACAAAGGATCATGATAGAGTCTTTCCTGCACCTTCAGAAAAAAAATGTTGCCAATTAATCATTCATCAATCAACAGTTGAGAACTTGCAATGGAAACCAGGTTGATTCCCATGTTACTTTCAAAACCATCTTTTAAGTTGCCACCTAGAAGTTTATGACTTGTAATCCTCCATCACAATTTGTACTAATCAATCAAGCAGTACAGTAAGTGTGTCTGTTAGTTTGTCAAGATTGTTAAAATACACTCAGAATAATTTGTAAAGCTCAGCTAATAATAAAAGAAATTTTAATTTAGCAAATTAATCAGTAAATAAATTTAAAGAAAAAAAATAATAAGTTAAACATACAGTTAATCCATTAATTACTTTTCTCTGATGTCCTCTTTCATTTATAGAGTATGGACGTACGTAGACGCCTGAAACTTGACACTTTGGTTGAAACATACAAGGTTCCTGAGGTGAGTTCATATTACTTTGCCCATCATTTAATTAAAATGTGTGCAATATTAAAGCATGCAATTAACTGCTGTCAATAATTAGTGATTTTAATAATAAAATGGTACTGATTAGCAATAATTAATATTTGATACTATGGCCAATCTCTGCAGGTTAACTATAAAAAATTGCGATAAAATATTTCTAAGCATATTAAGAAAGTTAAAAATTTTTGTTAGACGACGACGTTTCGACGTTGAGCTAACGTCATTATCAAGTCAAAATGATAGTTGATAAGAAATGTATAAATAGTGAGTAAAACAATAGTTCAATGGATGTGCTAAAATGTTTAAAATTAAACAAAGAGTTTCGCACAGATGGAGTCAGTTTGCGTGTTCAAGCTTGGATTCCGTTCCTTTATGCAAAGCATCTCATAGACAAGGCAATCAAATTTCCCTTGGCACTTTCGGAGAATTCGAAACTGGCTTTCGTTGAGGAGGCTTATGTCCCCATGGGCTTCCAAAAAGTGTTTTCCAATCGCCAAGTTTTTATGTTCAGCAATGCGTTGGTGGAGGTGTCGGGCTGTGTAGCCGACATAATCTGCGTCGCACAGATCACATGAAAATAAATAAACCACACATTGTTGATTTACGATCGGAGGCTTGATTTCTTTGGGCTTGAGATCTTGTTCCAGTTTCTTGCTAATAAATACTGGTTGTAGCGCAGTGCCAATCTTGTGACTGAGATCGTGCATTTGCCTTCTAACCGCGTTAGCTGATGTTTGGTCCTTGAAGGGGAGACCAACTTGCAAGACACGGCCGTCTTCCACTTGTCTTTCACGTACACCGGATGAAAGGTTCTGGATAAATTTGTTAACAGTGGAATTAATGGTCGTTATCGGATAATCAAGTTGAGTAAAGATGGAGCGAAGTCTAGTGCATTCTTGATTGAAAGCTTCAGTTGTAGAAGATAGGGCATATGCACAATGAATCATTGTTTTGAGCAAGCAATGTTTGTAGCGTTTATCCATGTGGCGCTTTGGAAATGCAACAGCAAGCCAGTGTTAGTCAGTTTTCTGTACAGTTGTGTTTCAATCTTTGTTCCATTCTTGATTATTTCCATGCCAATAAAGGGAATCTTGTTATCAACCGGAAGCTCCATCGTAAACGACAGGCTGGGGTGGAGGCCATTAAGGGTAGTCAGAAAATCAACTGCAGCATCAGTGCTAGGCTGGTTAGTAGTGGCGATTTCGAGGAGTCTGGCAAGTTGATCCTTTTGTAGGTTAAGGTCATAGGTTTGGTTGAACCAATCGCTGGCAAATGCTTTGTCGACTAAGATGTTGATAGTCTCATTTAAAGGTACATTTGTGAAAAGGGATGCAACATTGAAAGAAACCAAAATGTCATCATCTCCAATGGGTGAGTTGCAGATTTCTTCAGAGAAATGAATGGCATCGGTAATGGTGTACTCGTTAATAGAGAGTGGTTATTACCACTACTAACCAGCTTTTCCAATTTAATGGCCAGCTGTATGAGCAAGTCGACGGCGTGGCAATGGGTTCGCCCCTTGGCCCTCTAATGGCTAATGTTTTCATGTGTCACCTTGAAGACAAACTTACCCTAATGGTTTGATGCCTACGCTATACAAGAGATATGTTGATGATACCTTGGCCAAAATGCCTAACACTGATGCTGCAGTTGATTTTCTGACTACCCTTAATGGCCTCCACCCCAGCCTGTCGTTTATGGCTTGCTGTTGCATTTCCAAAGCCACACGGATAAACGCTACAAACATTGCTTGCTCAAAACAATGATTCATCATGCATATGCCCTATCTTCTACAACTGAAGCTTTCAATCAAGAATGCACTAGACTTCGCTCTATCTTTACTCGACTTGATTATCCGATAACGACCATTAATTCTACCATTAACAAATTTATCCAGAACCTTTCATCCAGTGTACGTGAAAGACAAGTGGAAGACGGCCGTGTCTTGCGAGTTAGTCTCCCCTTCAAGGACCAAACATCAGCTAACGCGGTTAGAAGGCAAATGTGCGATCTCAGTCACAAGATTGGCACTACCCTACAACCAGTATTTATTAGCAAGAAACTGGAACAAGATCTCAAGCCCAAAGAAATCAAGCCTCCGATCGTAAATCAACAATGCGTGGTTTATTTATTTTCATGTGATCTGTGCGATGCAGATTATGTCGGCTACACAGCACGACACCTCCACCAACACATTGCTGAACATAAAAACTTGGCGATTGGAAAACACTTTTTGGAAGCCCACGGGGACATAAGCCTCCTCAACGAAAGCCAGTTTCGAATTCTCCGAAAGTGCCAAGGGAAATTTGATTGCCTTGTCTATGAGATGCTTTGCATAAAGGAACGGAATCCAAGCTTGAACACGCAAACTGACTCCATCTGTGCGAAACTCTTTGCTTAATTTTAAACATTTTAGCACATCCATTGAACTATTGTTTTACTGACTATTCATACACTTCTTATCAACTATCATTTTGACTTGATAATGACGTTAGCTCAACGTCGAAACGTCGTCGTTGAACAAAAAATTTTTAACTTTCTTAATATTCTCAGAAATATTTTATCGCAATTTTTTATAGTTAAATGTTTAGAAAAATTGCTTGTTATTCGAATCTCTGCAGGTGTTATCAAAATACTATCCTGGAAGTTACTTTGGTTTTGACAGACAGGGCTCGCCAGTCTTCATTGATCCCATCGGACAAATCGACTTTAGAGGTACGATGACAAGACTCTGAGTGAGAAGATATTGAAAGGTGCAAGAGCACTGCATAAATATTAACTAGGATATCCATTCTAAAATTATGCTGGTCACTACATTTCTGTTACTGAATAAGATGACTCTAGTTGTTGGATTATTGGTAGGTTTTCGTTACAGTTGTTTTGTTTAATAGGCAGGAGTCCAGGATATCTTATGTTGCCTTATAAATATATTTTTTTATATTTTTGAAAGGACTGCTGTCATCTGTAAAGAAAGAGGAAATTGTTAGATTCAAGGCTTACTTAGGTGAATATGGAATGGCCCTAGGCAGACAACAGTCAGCAAAGGTATAATAACTGGTAATCTGTAGAATATTTTATTCTGCTGTAGTGAAGTAAATATTAATACTGACACTGTTTAACTATGACGAGAATTTCTGCTAAATAATAAATCTGTAAGATTATCAGACACTGGAAAATCGAATAATATAATTAAAATCTCTTTTTCCCAGCTTGGTAAACGGGTTGACCAGGTTGTGATGGTGATGGATATGGAGGGTCTGGGACTGAAGCATCTTTGGAAACCAGGTTTGTATACAAGAAGCTACCAATATATGCTAACTGAGCTGTGGAGTTTCTCTAAATTGGATAACTGGTGTAATGGGGAGATGTTGATACCTTCTTGGGACACATTGCCAGGCTGTGATAATGATTGTCTGACTAGTAAAAGTAACCTGACTAATACAGTGACCAGCTGTTGATGGAGCTAACTCAGCACCAGCCATGACACAGGCCTTATGAGCAACAACGGCAATCAAACTACTCCCTGAGTCAACTGATTACATCAGTCCAAGAGATGCTCAGATCCTCAAATGGTAGCAAGTTCCAGCAAAAGGCTTTTCTTGGAATCATGGCATTTCATTGTGGACACTGTTAACAACAAAAACCACTCCCTCATGCTTGTGGGTCATTGATTTTCAACAACACACAAGTTTGTTGGACCAGCAATAATAATGGCTCCTCTGCTGAAGGTGGATAGAAGCCATTGGAAATTCAGAAAAACAAAGAACACATCAGTTACAGAAATTTTCTTTTCAGGGAAATAACATTTGACTGTATAAATGCTTCTCATCACTAATAGAGGACTTGAGCATGACTCCAAATAATGACTGATAATATTGAGGAAACTGTGATGATGTCAATCAATAACATTAACTAAAAGGAATATTGGTAATAAATCTGACCGTGCGATAGAAATAGACATGTGCCCTAACTAAATTCTTATGTCTTCTCATGCTGTTTATAATGAATGTATTTCCTTTAATTTCAGGTGTGATGCTTTTTAACACTGTAAGTCACAACATTACCTATGGACAGCATGTGCAACATCTGAACTTAGGGCATTTACTCTGTCTGTTAAAATATTGTATTGCACTTTTTGTAAGATTTTTGCCGTAGAATTCCGAAAGGATATAGCGGGCGAAAGGGGCTACTACTTTCGGGCAGCCAGTACTTTTGGATGGTTAAAACACGTTTGTATGGTAATTCAGTCGTTTCAGACAAAGCAGAAATGTAACACAGTGAAAAATCCTGATTATGTATATTAATTACTAATCAACTACCCACATATACAGAGCAGACTGTATAAACAAATAAAGGCCCCAATATTGGTTCTGTCAGAAGAAAGGTATGGTCGCATTATATTGCAATGTAACTAAAACTGCTTGAAACGTTATATCAAATATATGACGTCAACTTTTATTTGGTTTTTATTGCAGTCGAGTGGTCATCTTCACAAGGCCGCTACTTTCGGGTGGGTCATTACTTTCGGGGGGACCGTTACTTTCAGGATTCAGTAGGAAAGTAAAAAGTTAACGTTACTTTCAGGAAGCCATTATTTTCAGGGGGGACCATTACTTTCAGAATTCTAGGGTATTTCTTGAGAAGGTGAAAAAAACGAACATTGTTATGAAATGATGTTATTCCGAAATGAATTGCAGTACGAGGGCTCTAAAATGTATGACTTTGATTCAACAGATTACTGCATTTTATGAAGATAATTTTCCTGAGGTGATGAAGAATATTTTAGTAATTAAAGGTGTGTTTCTCGTTTTCTTGAATGTGTTGTTTTCTCCCATTTTTCATCCACATTCCAATCAATTACTGGAATGGGCAAATGTTTTCTCTTTGATTGGCTGAAAGGAGGCAAAATTTTAATCAGTGAAAGTAGTAGTAGTAGTAGTAATGCTAATAATTATAGTAAAATAGTTATAATCAGTGATGTTAAGAAATAACTTTCATGGTTTTTCCCTCCCTCCCGGCCCATTATTCCTTGGGGCATGGGTACAGCTACACATAGGCAGGTGACCCAACAGAAGAAACAGTTGACCCAACAAAATTTCTGCCAGGGATAAAGAACAGCTACTGAAAGTAGCAAGTTCAAATCTCCTTTTCAAAATAATGCAAACAAAACCATGGGGGATGGCATCCACCCGCACTGTGTGCCCAAGGGTTAAAGTAATAGTTCCACCATATCAAGTTTGTCTTACTTTGTTACTTTGCAGCTCCCAAGATATTTCCTATAGCATATGCTTTAGTCAAACCTTTTCTAAATGAAGTCACAAGAAACAAAGTGAAAATACTGGGAGGTATGACTTTGGATTGTTTGTATGTCTATCTGTCTGTCTATTTGTTGGTTTGAAACGTAAAAAGGGATACAAGAGGCATATGGAGCCCTTATTCAGAAAAAATGCACACACCTTTGATATATTTTATTTGTGGTAGGAGATTGGAAAACAGAGATTCTGGAATATATTGATGAAGACAATTTGCCAGAGTACTACGGAGGCAAGTGTCGAGATCCTGATGGAGACCCGTTGTGCAGATCAAGGGTACGTATATTTATTTTTACTTCTGTTCTCAAAGACATTAATAAAAATATTATTGTTTTCTTGAACTTTTAAAGTCATGTACCATACTTAAAAAATATATATAAATTGTTAAAAATTATCTTGTACACATTTTTTAGTTATTTTTTTGTAAAAAAAAATACCTCTTAGTAGGCGCGTCGGGGTATGTTATGGACGGGTCAATGGATGAGTGAGTGAGTGAGTGAGTGAGTGAGTGAATGAGTGAGTGAATGAGTGAGAGATGTATGTATGTCACACCGATCAGATTGGATCTACTATAAACAGCCAATCAAATTTCTTGTTGTAAAGGTAAATGGTATGTGAGAAGATTTGATCCCAATACAGTTCAGAATGGCCGTATTTATTCTTCTATAAAAGAGGAGGAAGTATTCATATATCGGGCTTACTTCGACATTTTCTGTGGGTTAGGCTGAGGATTTTTTGGGCGGGTTTGATAGTTATTTGCAACTGGATAATCAGTCAAAGAAACATAGTGTTTGGCATATAACTACGAGCATGCGATGAAAGGTGAGCTTTTCCCATTAGATAAGTTTTTGAACTGAGTCTTAGCCGCTCTACTACTAGGTTTAAGATGTGAATGAAAAACAAGTTGATGTGGTTTCTATGATAGGATCAATTGTATTTTAGGGGGGCGTAATGCACTACTGGGAATGTGAAGGGGTTGTGACCAAGTTCAAATTGTTTGCGTGTTGTATTGAAACCTAAATATTGTTGCAGAGTTCGTAATAAGTGTTCCGGGTGTGTCATTAATTTCAGCATCCATTGATAAGTTTCAATGTGGAAAGCGAAGAGACTACGATTAATTTCGTCAACAGAACAAAAATATATTATTCTGTGACGATTTACAATTGTAATGGTTCTTGTTTACTACTGGAATGAGAAGATACGTTTTAATGAAACTTAATCTTTTCTCTTTAATGTTATCAGGGTTTTCGCTTATTCACATTAATAACCAACACGAATTGTAGTTGAAGAAAAGGAATATATGAAGTCTTGAGCGTTTTATTGTATTAAACCTAAGGACTTTGGTAATTGAAAAATAAAGACCAACGTGTATGTTGCCGGTTTGTGATTTTTAGTCCAGTTTGGAGCGGAGTGTGACAGTTACATACATGTAGTATGCAATTGGAATGAGATATTTTTATTTTTAGTTACAAAGGCAACTTGATACTTTTGTCTTTCACAAGGAGTAAATTCAATTAGAGGTCACAAATCGACTCTTTTTAGTTTTTAGGACATGTTTTAGAGGAGACGAGACTATTTAGATTTGAAACAGTTCTAATGTTTACATAGTAAGTGCAGGTAACGATTGGTTTGTTCTTGTTGGATGCAAATATAACGAGATATTTTTATTTTTTTGTTACAAAGGGTAATTTGACACTCTTGTTTTTCACAAGGGAGTAAATTCAATTAGAGCTGACGAATCGTCACCACTTGTTCCCACGAGATGTTTGCTATCTTTAGTTACAAATGGTAAATTAACACTTTTGTTTTTTATATGGGAGTAAATTCAATTAGAGCTGACAAGTTATCGGCTATTGTTCTCAGGACATTAAACAAAAAAGAAGCTTTCATTTCTGGATGGTTTTTACGTCTCTGCAGTAGCAGTTTAATATTTTTATTTGATGGGCATTTTATGACATTTTTTTCAGTCCGATATTTTTAAAGGTAAAAAGTATGAAAACTGTTCAAATGTTCTTTGAAGACTGCATGGCACCAAGTTAACATGCAATTTAATTAAATCAACCTTTCAACGTGTCAGAGAGCTTTTTTTTGTCTTTCTTTCTATTTTCGGTGAAGTAGTGTTGTTGTTTTGTGTTGTGTAAAAAGGTAAACTTACGACTTGTATAAAATGTGAAAAGTTCTCTTAACTTGAGTATTTTTGAGCAAAAAATCCTCTTGGGGGTTGGAAGGGCTATGTGATAGGTGAGTGAGGGAGTTATGCATGTGTGCGTGTCACACCAATAACAGTGTGGGTTGTATCAAAGAACGAATCAAATTGCCTTTTTGAAAATAAGATGGTATCTACATTAATCTGGAGACGTGTCAGATTACTGTAGTTTGTTCAGTCAAACATTTTATGGCGTACTATTTAGTTATCTTACCATTACCGATGTAACATTGTATGTACATTATAAATTCCCAGTTTCTTTCTTGCTTTACATCGCAACCAAAAACACATGTCAAATTAAACAAATCATTACTGTAAACAGACTTTTAGTTTAGATAAAAATAACTCGTGCACAACTTGCGTGCCTATGTTTATTTTTTGGTCAACGCCCATTTTATCTCTTTGAAGATTTGTTATGGTGGTGATGTACCAGTGTCATATTACTGTAAGGAAAATTACAAGGTGGACAGTTTAACAGAAGAAAGTTACCAAGTGGGATGTGTCAAGCGAGGAACTGCACTGAAACTCAGCTTTGAAGTTGAATCAGCTGGGAGTGTGCTCAGGTAGGTCTTGTATGATATTAACTCTAATGAAGAGAAACATACACTGGAAACAATTATACCTTTTGTCCAAGTTTCGAAGTTCGTCTTTTATCCCAAGGTCATGGCTCCAGAAAATGATCTGGGATGAACAGGTAAAGATGTTCTCAACAGGCTTGTGCATGAGAGGAAAGGGAGGAAAAGAGGGCCTTTTCCAGTCCACTTCCAACCTAACCCACAGGAAGAGCACTGGTTTACTTGGAGCTTTTGAGGCACCTACAAACTATCATTGTTGGAGGTTCATACAACTCAGTATCCTGTGTTACAGTCACTGTCTCTGAAAGAAACAACTTTGGGAAGACAGCTGACTAATAGTTTGGGCAAGTTGATTGCCTCAAAAGAATGCTTTAGGTTGAAACCAAAACAGTCATTGCATTGCTCACGTAGTCACCTGCTTAGTCAGTGGCCCAAATTGAAATCATTTTTGAGTATTTAAATCAGTTTTGGTGTGTCACATACTCAACTAGAGCATGCTTGTCTCCCCTTATAGCTGGCAGTACAGATCTCTAGACCACGACATTGGATTTGGTGTTTTCTTCACTGAAAAGGACAAGACTGGCTCTAAAGCTGTGGAGGAAATGGTGTGAATTGATATCTCCCTAATCTCAGTTTTCTAGTAAATGCTGCAAAACTAAATTCCTAATAATCACATTGTCAGTCACTATAATATAAACAAAAGATAACTCTAGCATGACACTGAAGCCATACAAAATTTAAAGCAAGAGCTTGTAAACCTCTAGTAAGTGTGTGGAAGTTTTGTCTCAAATTTATCACAAGGTGATTTGAATTTGCTTCTCCCTTGTGTACTGTTCCCTTCTCCCCCTGAGAAGGAGGAAGGGTGAGGAATAGACACGGGAAGGGCAAGAGAGGAGCAATGGAGGGGTGAGGGACAGTTGAGGATGGGACAGAGGAGGACAAACGACAGAAAGTCAAGTGAAAGATGAGGGAAAGATGAAGCAGATGGAGAGTTATTGACAAAAGGAAGTGGTTTAGTCACCATTTTAATTGTTGACATGCCTATTAGTAAAGGGTGTTACCAAGGAACATGTGTACATCTAGATGAATTTCCAATACCCAACATTCAGCTCCTGGTTTTTTTCTCTTGCAACCTTGGTTTATCTCTTGGTCACCTATGTACCTGTACATGCACTGTACATAATTACTTGACGAACAAGAATTGGAATGTTTGTTCTTCAGATTCCAACAGAGAGACGGGACTGTCACATGATTCCCGAGGAAGGATCCATTCTCTGTGAGAAACCAGGCATCTGTAAGTACTGTAACAAGTCTTAATTTTATATTTTCAATTTTCCTTCTCTTTGATTAAAGTTTAAAGATGGAGATATCATAGGAATTTCATACCTCTTTCTACTTTAGTTAGAGTTTTCACATACAAAACCATCAGCTAACCAAGTTGACCTTTTGTCTCTCCAGATATTCTTCGTTTTGATAACTCTTACAGCTGGACAAGAAACAAAAAAATTTTGTACAATGTGGAAATTTCTACATCTACAGATAACTCTCCTGGGAGGTGACTCAATGTGGAGTAGTGTCTCCTATGGAGTCAAGTTGTAACAGTCTGTCAAATAATTATTGTACAGTAAATACTTGAATTACAACACTCACGCAAAACAGAGGAAAGCAGGGGAAGGTTCACTTGCTTTCCCCACATTTTGAGAGTGACTTAAGTTAGTCAAAAGATTTTTAATGGAATAGTAATTTTTTTACAATTGCTCTTCGTTCTGTAGTAAGGGTTTTCTTCCTTGTTTTATTTAGCCTTCGTAAACAGAAGTCTGCAAACAGACTTGGCCCAAAAAAATTCCACACAGACAAGGTTTGCTCATCTAGGAGGATCAGGGATTTTGTTGTTTCATGAAGAATTTCCCTGATCATCTGGTATAATCAGGTAAAATCAGGTAAAGAGAGAACGAACGGGCTTTTCAGCCAAAGTAGTGTCCTCTTGATACAGCGTAGGAAAAGTGAAATCCCTGATCATCTGACATTTTCATGTCACATGAAAACCAAACTTATGTAGATGAGAAAACCAATTCAGACACTGTACAGATCTGTAGAGCTATGAGTCACACCTCAGGTGTCTCTTGGCAGAAAAACAGTTGAGACTGTGATGAAAGAGAAGCATTTGTTTCCTTGGGATATCTTTTATTGCTTTGTTATACAGCAGAACCTTTTCGTGAGATCCCATACTGTGTCTTGACTAACCTGAATGTGTTTTTAAAAGACAATAACAGAAAAAAATCCTTTTTTATGGACTATGAGAGCTCACTAAGCCCTATGTTTTAATTTAAACAGGTGTTAAATCAGGAATTTATACCCAGTAAATATTATTTATTTTGTTTTTCTTTGAGTGAAACAATATAGATTCCTAGTTTAGGTTAAGTGGCTGATGTAGAATAGCTTTGCTTATTGCGTGCTACCAAGGACAATTATCTTAATTTGTCAAATAAAGTTGTTGTTGTCTGTATTAATTTATTAAATGCAGGAGGTACTTTTATTTATTCATCATTCAAACATTTATTTGTTTGTTCAAAACTGGAGAATGAAAATGATGTGATAATTTCAAAATTTTGATTGCATCTAAATCAGTAGGCTTGATTTCCTCTGTTCTCTCTAGTCTGGTCTACACTGTTGCAGTGCGGGTTCCTTTCACAAAACGGCTGCAGGTAATCAAGCCTACTAAATCAGCTGAGGGGTCTTATTCACCTATCAGTGAACTAAAAGTACTTATTATTTTTAATGTACAGTATTTTGTCTTTATTTATGTTATTTATTTCATGACAAAGAATTTGTGGGCACTGTGTACAATTTATTATTACTTGGCTATTAATGATCCTCTTTCAAGGCCTGGTCTGAGTTGCCATTAAAGGTACTGTGAAATTTGGGTGGCAGGGAAGCAAGACTAGGGAGTTGGGGCCCAGGAAGGGGGCCGTCCTGGAGGGGAGTACAAATCAGGTGGTACTGGGGACAGCCACCCTGGAATTAAAGTTCCACACCTGCCTACAGGGGTGAGGCCCATATTATTATAAGGTTAAGTCTGAATACAAGCCAAGTGGCCCATCAGGCCGGAGCTTATCCCGGTTTCTGTAGCATGAAGCGACTAGGAGTATTTCTACTCCCCCCTGGATGGGATGCTAGTCCATCGCAGGGTTACCCCCAGCATTAAGTTCGCCGGTACCCATTTATACACCTGGGTGGAGAGAGGCACTACGAGAGTAAAGTGTCTTGCCCAAGAACACAACACAATGTCCCCGGCCAGCGCTCGAACCTGGACCACTTAATCCGGAGACGAGCGCACTAACCACAAGGCCACCGCGCCTCCCCCATATTATTATATTAAGTATATAAATAGAGCTATCTCGGTCAATTTGCAGCAGAAAAACTTGAAACTTGGTAGGCTAATAGTTCTATGGGCACCACACCTACTGCTATGAAAAATTATGTTCCCATGGAAACTCATTCTTTTCCAGTCCCCATCCATCTGATTTCAATATGTTAGTGATTTTCAGCTTGAAAAACATCAAATGAGGCCACAAACTCAAGCTAACATATTTATATGCATATTTTTATGAGACACCATTAGCAAAATTTAATATCAAAATGGAATGCCAAAGATGGCCAGAAAAGCCTGCAATATTGGGGAGGTCTTGAACCCAGTATGTTGCCATGGTAATAAAACTGTTAAGCTTGTATTGTGGAGCACATTTAGTAGAGTCTTACTGCAAAGGATCAAACATTTCTGATTCAAATTGGCTGAGATATCTCATATTTCGTCAAAATTTGGTTGAGTGTAATTTGCATATTTTAAAAACTTAAATATCTCTGGAACGAAAAGAGATATTTGAAAATAATAAACACCATTTTTCTTCTCTTACAGACTACCTGTTTATGTTTTAAAATGGCTTAGATAGGAAAGATGCAATTTTCGTCATAGTACCATTTTACGGAGTGCTGTGGGTTGGGTTATTTTAGTTCAAGTACACAGTCAGAGCAAGAGAGAAAACAAACCTTGTGATCTTAACCACACTTGTGAAGTTTGCAAAGAACGGCCTGTTGAGTCTTGGCATTTGCAACAGTAATAATTGCCTTCCTCTTTATATTTTCACCACAAATTCCGCCATTTTCTGGCATGTGTGGTCAAGTGGACTAGTTTCTGCATGTGTATGTGGGTGTTAGCTATTTTTGCAACTTTTAACACTCAAACAATTATCATTCAACTCTCTGTACAAACCATAAACACAAACCTTCAATTACACTTTTCATTTTGAAACTGGAGATTTCAAAAATCAAAAAACAACCATAACATCAAAAACCGCACACTCGCACACTCCATCTCAATACAGTGAACTTCTTAAGCTTCTATTTATTTTAAGGAGCAAAGACACTGCAGTTTTAACCTTTCTTAAGCTTCTTGTTAATGTAAACGAAAACCAACAGCTACACGTGAGATAATTTACTTAACATGTAGGCCTTCCAAGGTGTATATAACTTTCATTCTCTAAGTGACCAGCACGTACAAATTTCTGTCACGGGGAAAGAAATATACAGATGTAATTGGGTAACGCTGCATGAATCATTCATCGTCTTCTGAGGGTTTGTGCTCACGCAGTCCTCCACGAGCCTTGACCTTTCTTTTAGTAAACGTTGTTCTCTGTTTCTCTTCTCCTGCAGAATCAGAGATCGGCTTTGTGATCTCTGAAGATACAATGTCTATACCCTTTTCTAAAGCGTCTTGTTCTTTTAAGTGTTCAAGGCAAACTGCATCCCCTGGGGAGTGAGATGTCTTTTTCGCGGGATGAGCCTGTAACTGTGTTTTAGGTGTTTTAGCCGGAGATTGTCCTATAACATACTCAGGCATGATATTGACACCATCAACAAGCAGGGACTTCGGGAGAATTTCATCCACCTCCATTTTGTGTTTGATGGCCGATTTTGAAAAAACGTGTTTCTCGGCCATCGCTACGTCGGACTCTAATTCCACACTTCTGTTGGAATTTTCCTTTCTTTTACGAATTTCGTCCATAAAGGAGAGAGCAGCATGTCTGTTTAAGGCATCACCAGTCAGCGTACCAACGTTCTTTTCAGTTCCGTCCTCTTCCAGACTATACTTTGTCCATTTTTCAGGGTGCAAAACGTGATCTGGAACACGTTTTGGTGCACGAGCTCCAAGTGGTTTCGATTCTGTTTCGCTCTTTTCAGTCTTTTGCTCAGGTTCAAGCTTGTCTAGACATCCAAAGATCGAATTACTACGACCTTGGAAATCTGAATCGCCACCAATTCGAAGAAACCCGTCTTTTTTCTCGGTCATTTTGGTCAATGAACATGAGTCCGAGACAACTCGTCCGACATATTGGAACGAACAATAGGTTCCAGATTCCTCTCTGTTTTTCCACTGCTTGGAAACAAACCACGGGAGCCTCACTCTCGTGTGTTCTAGTTGGCAACCAAAATGGCGGACAAACTCAAAATATAGACAGAAAATAACATGGCTGAAACGGTCCGTTCTATTAATGTTACTGCCGCGTTTCATTCGCAGCTTAATACTTTATGTATCCGAGAATTCCCTTGTGGATATGGTAGTTGGGTAAACTTAAATATTTTACTTGCTGTTTGGTACTTCGTCTGCATGGAGAAAATAGCAGACATGTTAGGATGTAATAACATTGAAGACATGTTTCATGATTTTTTTCCCCGGATGATTGTTAGTGGAATCAGGCCTATATAACATTTTAATTGTAAAATACTAAAAGACCTTTGTTTTTCTTAAGCGAGCTCAAAACTTGAGCAGTAATGTAAGCCTGAAGAGCACAGGTACCTTGAAGCTTGGATCATCATCTGCAGTTATACCAGCAATAATTCCAGGTTTGAAACTATTGATTTATTTAATGGGTCTAGTGGTTTCTTAAGTTTTGAACTATAGGTCATTTTTTACTACAATACAGCGACTCTTATAACCAAACTTCAGATTTTTTATTTGTTTTTGAATGAAACTTGTTTCCAGATCTTCTCTCTCTTTGAGAGCGATCCACCCCACAATCAAAACTGGGCTAACCGATAGTAGGCTTGAGAAAAGCACAAATGTCTACACTCTAGCACTATGCTGGCGGGAGGTTTCAGCTCGTAGTGCCGTTGAGAGCTAGGCTTTGCCCTTTAGCCGACTTGTCTGATCCAATGCGGGTTTTACTGCTGCGGGGATAACTTAGGCGTTGGTCACACAATGGAAGTTCGCCTGTCACACCTATCGCAGAGCAGCAAGCCCCCTTTACGCCATTTATTATTGTGTGGTTTTTGTGTTCATCTACTACAAACGTTTGAACATAACTGTCTAGGAACTGCAACATAATCATATTTAACAAAAAAAGGTGTGCTGCAAAGGGTGTTTAAACTATGACCCTTTTGAGGATGAAGCAAATCAAAATTGATACCTGATATAAGGCCCAAACCCGAAAAATTGCACCTTATTCAGGGGGAAAACAAAACTAAGAATGGTGTGAATGGGTCAACTTTATTTCATTTCTGTATCATAATTTTGAAAGTTAAGCATCAAGCATAGAATTTGTTTTTCAGGTATGTATGCACTGCAATTTTAGCTCATACAATTTAAGTACCCTATCTAAGGATAACAACAAGAACACAATACCAACAGGGGCAAAATTGAAACCCTATTTAAGGATAGAGAACCTCATAAACCATACCCTATTCTGCAGCACATATCTATAAAGCTCATCAATGGGAGTGCCCCAGGAGCGAAGGAAACCCTTCTTGGGGTAGGCTGCTGCATCCTTTCACTATAACTCTGGACTGCATAACCCATTAAAACTGAGATGTTTCAGCTGTACCTTAAAGGTGCCTTTGTTTAAGATATGTTAAACATGTATAGGTATGTTAAACATGTCTTTTAAATAGCAAAATAGTTAATTTGCCAACCCTTTTCTGTAGTTTAGCTAGTAAAATCCCTACCCTATAAACCTTCAGTCTGTAAAAGGTGCCCTTCATCTTGATTTTAAATGTTCTGAACAGAACATAGTGCCCAGCTAGAGACAGTTGAGAGTCTCCAAGAGCTGGCTGTGAAGTTGCCTTATGATGTGGACTGTACCTGGAGTAGTGAAGCTGAGAGCTTGCGTGAAATTGCTGTCAAGACACCTGATAAACTTACAGAAGCCTTTATTCTAAAATTCTTCAAGTCACTTCGAATTGTAGATAAAAAGGTGAGATCATATGCAGGACAAGATGGGTTACTTGCTTTATTAAAATAGTAAGGTTAGGATAAATGACAGGGCTCGAGACTAACGGTAGCCAACTAGCCACAGACTGGTAAAAATTCCATTTTGGCTAGTGAAAATGAAAGTTTGTGAGCACTGGAAGCCCAGAGGAAACCAATAAAAAGTTAATTTCAAATTTTTCACAAAACGAAATCGAGTCAAAGTGTCCAGAATTTAAAACATCGGCTGTATCATATATAATTTACTGGCCCAAACAAGAACTTTAAATTACTAAAATACGAAAGAATGATTAACTTTTTTGTTTGTTTTTTTCCCTAGAAAAAGCGACGAACAACAAACAAACTGCTTGCCGCTAATGATAAGTCATGCGTGAAATCCTGTGGAACTCTAGGGATCATGTTTCATGCACGCAACATCTGGAGTTTACGTATGCTTTCAAACAATTAAAAAATTTGCAGTTGTTTGAAAATTTGAATGATGCCTATATAATATCAATGCCTATGTTTGAAACTTGTAAAATGGAACGAATTGTTGTGTTCATGAGAAATCGTGAATCGGCATTTTGAGAGAAAGGAATCAGTGGCTAGTTGCGAAGTTAAAGTTCTGTGGAAATTTCTCACGGAAGCGAAAACTTCAGGTTTCGTTGTTGAGCGGCACCTATTATTATAACATCGATACCTATGTTTGCAAATGTCTGCATCTGGCTGGTGAAAAATTTGTTTTGGCTAGTGAATCAAACCTGTCACTAGCCACTGGGCTACCAAACTGAAAAGTTAGTCTCGAGCCCTGAATGACATTTTGTTTATTAACATCTTGTAGATTTTAATTTTTCTTTTACTTGTAATATTTATATATTATTTTTATATATAATTATTATTCAAAGAATCCTCTTATATTGATTCCCAAGATCATGTTACAAGTTTTTATTCCAGGTAACAGAAATCGATGATGGACTTCTTCAACTTAAAAATCTTAAGCAGCTGACTTTGAGTGCAAATCTAATCAAAAACATAGACTCCAAGAAACTTCCCAAAGGGTTACAGGTATGTTACAGATCCATGCAGTCAACTATTATAATGTGTAAATTATAACATAGGCTATTATGAGCTGAGATTCTACAAATAATTAAATGTAATTGTGATTTTTTTTTAGGAGCTGGAACTTGCAGCCAATCAAATTTCAGATATAAGTGCTCTGTGTGTGTGCCCTCCACCTCTGATTCACTTAGGCCTCAGCTACAATCTGATTTCTTCTATCACAGGACACATGAAGTCAACTTCATGGTACGAATCTCACTTAAGTCAAGCAGTAATATCATCAGAGAGTTCAGACACTATGTCCTAAGTTCCAAATAAAAGTTAACACTTTTGAAATGTAGTAAACAGACATTTAACACCCATATTCTCCTAGGTTAGTCTAGGCCAGGCCAAAAACGTTCTTCATACAAATGGGGCACTTGTCTGTTGCAGGCTACACTCAAGTCCTAGAGCGCAAAATTGTCTTTGCTAGTTCATTATTACTTATATCTGTGTGTCATATAACTTGACCCATTCAAATGTACTAATAAAATAAATCGTCATCTTTGCTTGTTTCAGGCCTCATCTTTTGTCTCTGGATTTAAGCTTCAACAACCTTGCAGATCTATACCACACCATCAATGTGCTCAAGACATTACCTAAACTGAAAAATCTTGTCCTTCAGGGAAATCCACTGGCGGTACGTACTCAAGGACATTTTTCCTTTTACCTTTTCATATATTTTTTAGGGCAGAAATAGGCAAATTTCTCTCAAAGTTATAAATCTGCTCACTTCAAGTTTCCCAATCCTTATTTGGATCACATGGGAATTCATTTATCATTTGCCCTCTAATTGGTAAGTAGAGAAGTGTAGTTTTAAAATCTAATTTTCAGGGAAACAACAGTCAAAAAAGATAAATGATGATGACAATAATCAAAGTGCTCAGCACTTTAGTGCTGCATAATCCTCAGAAGGTATTTTGAAAACATGTATGACTATCAGAACTTAACTATTTTTCAGAAGATTATTTTATTTGTGAACTTTTGAAACTTCTTCATAAGTTAGAGGCAGTTTTGTACAAGTTGTGTGCACAAAGGGTCATGTTTTACCCCTATTTAGTCTGTGTTAAATTTGCAAATTATAGTGTAGTTACCAGTGCTGTTGTAAATGAATATTAAAATTGAAATAGCTTGTTACTTCTGTTTAACTTTGTCGTTTTTTTTAGCTTGTACCAGGCTACCGTGGTTACACAATTGACTCAATTCGTCAACTAACAATTCTTGATGATATCAGAATTTCTGCAGATGAGAAACATTTCTTCAAAGGGCTTTCTAAACTGAAAGGTAATGATTTAAAATTAATGGAGGACTGGTCAGGGTATCTGACCTAGTATCTGACCTGACAAATAATATTGAAATATTATCATGTTGTAGTGGTAAAACTTGATTTTTGTTGACACTGCCATTTTAATGCACTAAACATTTCATTAAACATAGTTAAGTCTCTTCAGCCATTGTGGTAATTTGCTGTAATAAATGATCATCTTGTTTAAGATGTTCCAGTGGATGAAGCTCAAATGATGATATCCATCAAGACAATTAAAGGTGTTAGAATGCCTGAGGAAATTGAGGTGAATACACTCATATTTCTGGCATAATGCTTCCTACTTAGAGATGGTCAACTTGCTAGATTTTGACCTTTACAAGTACATTATATTACATTATAAGGTCTTGATTTAACACTGTACACTACATTAATCAGCACTAGCAAAACCCTGGAGGGCCACATTAATACAAAATGCATATCAGCAGCCTTGATGGTTGCAAGAAAGTTAGTACTGGAGATAAATAAGTAAATAAATAAATTTATTATTTGCTCTGTCTCACAAGGACTGGGAACTACCAAATTCACAAATTTGATTGGCTGAAATCGATATTGAAAGCGGTCTAGATTTTCCCATCTAGACCGGCGTCTAGACCGGTAATGTTTTGCAGTGAGAAAGTTGCAAACAA
The DNA here is from genome assembly GCF_964199315.1 of Orbicella franksi. Classification (NCBI taxonomy): domain Eukaryota; kingdom Metazoa; phylum Cnidaria; class Anthozoa; order Scleractinia; family Merulinidae; genus Orbicella; species Orbicella franksi. The sequence continues at coordinate 1,848,456 of NC_138156.1, read as the reverse complement.
AAATGCAAAATCATTGGCTATTTTCATCTAACAATATTTATTTATGGAAGTGCCAAAAGCCTGACAAGAACAAAAAGTAAAGAGGATGAGCAAACTTCCTGACCTCAGTCACAGACCTCACTGCGTTCAGTCTGTACTCACAACCTTGGTCAATATTCTCCCATAAAGACCTCCTGCTCAGTCAACATAATAAGAGCTAAATCTCAATTGACCACTCCCCCAATGGGGCTCTTCAGGCTCAATGAAACCAAGTGATGAAACAAATAATGCAAATGAACATACAACATAACATAGATAAGTACATTATATTACATTATAAAGTCTTGATTTAACACTGTACACTACATTAATCAGCAGTAGCAAAACTCTGGAGGGCACCACATTAATACTTTATTAAAAATCCCAACTGGCAGGAGGCAGACCAGTTGGCTATCTACAAGCATAACAGAGGAGTTTAACTAGGGTCTACCAAGAAACAACTCCAGCTTAGTGGTCAAAGCGGGACTTCAACCCGCTGGCGCCCTAACCACTCAGCCACGCTGCCTCCTTGTGACATCTTAGATTTGACAACTTATCAAACCCAAGCTGTCGCCTACTTTAAATAGTCACCATTTTAGTTATATGTTCTAGATAAATTGTCACTACCTAGATTGCTACATATAAGCATGAAATTTAATAAAGGTAATCTATGTACCTAAGAGAGGAATTCTATATAGTACTAATGAAGATGTGATAAAAATTGGGTACTACCAGATGCTTAATGTTGGCATCTCTAAGCATACAGCAAGTAAATAGGAAAATACTAACAGGAATGGAATTTTTGCAACTGGCACTTGGTTCTTGAATACTGGACAGTTACAATGTCTATTTTTTTTTTTTTTTTGAAAACTTTGTAATGAGCATCCCATGGTGTTTAAAGTGAGAGTGCCACTGGGGTTAATAACATGTAATGGCCAGATGAAAATGATAATCAGTCCACAAAGTGGTGTCATTACACTTTTTTATCACTCATATGAAGTAATTGTTACTTCGTATTTCACACAACTTTTCCACAGGATCCAGAAATTAACACTGATTACCCAAAGACCGAACACAAGTATCATGTGGAATTTAAATTCCTCAAAAGTGCAGCCACAGTTATTCTGTGTGAGTCTCCTACACTGTCAATACCCACCATCTCTATCATAGCTGATGACTGTAACAGTGATGGCCAAGAGGAAGGAACTGTTGACAATGGTGATGATCAAGATACTGGTGAGTCAGTCAATTGGGCAAGCTGGGTTGATGGCTCCTTTCTCGCTTCACAAATAGATCAAATGGGTAGAATTAGTGATAGCATTGCTAGGGGAGTTGCAGCAGTTAATTGGGGAGAAAAAATCACCAGCTTGGTTAATGGGTTGTTACTTTCTTTTGTGCTAATTCTGCTGACCAGTGTTTTTCACAAGAGGGGTAACATTTGCCAAAACAAAAAATGTCAACAAAATAGCTGCCAAAGCGATAAACTGATCTTTCTCATTTGGAGTGGAATGATAATTATTGCTCCCAAATTAAACAATACTTGGTATACAGCAAAGTTGGGTGTATAATTTGATTCATTAATAACTTTGAGAGCTTTTAACCAAAGCAGTGCCAAAAATCATGTATGAGGGTTTTATGCTCGAAAAGTGCACCTCTGCAGATTATATGAAATCTCCATGTACTCTCTCATTTTTTCACAGTACTTTTATGGCTTGAACATTTTTATTTTCCATGTAAACACCAAAAAAAAAAGTTCACTTACCAGAATTTCACATCAGATTTGCATCTGAAATTTTACATTGCCAGCCTGCAACTGTTGAATTATTCATGCAGAATGGGCTAGAATGGGCTAAAATGATTTGCACAGCGAGCTTACAGTGTATTGTGGGCCTTCATCCAATTTTTGGAAATTTTCACAGACACAGTCATGTGACCGTAAGCAGCATTAGCATATAGCAGATAATAAAGTATTGTCGTTAATAACAAAATAATACAACTTACAATACACAGAATACTATTTTCAAGTGGCTAGTTAGTCATCACAAAGATGTTTCTCTGCATAGGTCTGTTTCAAGCAGTTGTAACAGGAAGCATGCCGTGGAATGAAGACGGGATAGAACTTGACTACAACAAGAACTTTCACACATGTCTACTGGTCCCACTGCGGGACTTTATTCAAGATGGCATTCATTTTACTGTGATAAAAACCAAACATATGTATGTTTTGGAGGATCCTAATGCACTACAGAATATGGAAACCAAGCCGCCAGCCTCAGCAAAAAGTAAAAGCTGCTGCTATTTTGAGCAGAATCCAACTGTTTGTTATGTAAGCTACAAAATTATTTCAGAGAGTACTTTGCAGATACAATGACTGGATCAAAGCAGTATGACTGTACACAGCAGTGTGGTAGCTATTGTTAGGACTCATCAGCATGAAGTGGCAGGCTCAAAAAACTGCTTTGAACTCCATAGAACATGAAAGAACCATGGCTCTTGCTGATATGACAAGTTTGATAATGCTTGCAAGTGGTTGTAAAGAATATTATTTAATTTATGGTAGTAATCACTGTGTAAAAGTTTCTTGCAATTGTTTTCACTCATAAGGCCGACCAGGAAGCAAGATACAAAAAGCTCCAAGCAAGGACAAGCGTAAAGATTCAGGAAAGGGAAAGGACAAGGTTTGTGGACCAACGTGATTTCACTTAAATGGACCACAATATGTTGTTATTAAGAATAGACTAAAAATATGAAATCCCTCTCCATGTTTAAACGTAAATGTACATGCAGGTAGTCTCTTCTGAAATGTTTCAAAACTATTCACTCTTTCTAGGTCAAGGATGGAAAAGGCAAGAGAAATAAACAGGAAGACATAGAGTTGTTTGAGCTTCCACGAACACATTCAATTCTTGGTTCCTGTCAAGTTCCCTTGGCTTCATTATTAGAAGGAGAACTTGAAGTTGAAACAGAGTGTGTCTGTGAAGGAGGAGAAGAGACTGGGGATAGTGTCAAGAAAGATGGAGGGTCCGGTGCCAAGTCAGATATCAGTGAAAGAAAGAAGACAAATAAAGGTCAGTATATGTTATCCTTGTGAGGCTGTACGTTAGTTAATGTGAATAGTTTTAGCACAGTAGTTTCAAGAATCTCCATCTCTTAAAAACAGTCTTTTGTGTTTTTTCGTAGATCCTGATAAAGCATCCAAAGGCAACCTGCGAGCAGCTACTCCAGGAAAGGGCAAAGCTAGCCGGGGGAAGTCAAGCAAGGATGACAAGAAAGGAAAAGAAAAAGACAAACATGAAGAAAGTTTGGAAGATGAGGAAGATGCCACACCTCTGCCACCACTGACAATACAAGTACACATTAAGCTGCATTACTGGAAATCAGCCAGAGAGGCTGCACAAGAGTTCTTACTACAAGGTGTACCCAGCTCACATAGTGAGCACAACTAGTTTTTGTCTGCTAGATGTCGCTCATATCCTCAACCACACAAACATGTTAACTCTCTCTTGTTTTTGTTTTATTTGTTTCACAAGCAAGACTATCAAAAAGAAGATTTGTTAATACAACATAGTTATTTACATGTGTTTTATTTGTGAAGTGTACATAAACAATTACATTAGGATGGAACTGTATATGTACATCATTGAACCAAATATTTTTTACATAAAATACATGTATCTCAACTGGTGTTTGCTTTCGAAATATTATACTATGGCACCATCCTAATTGTCTGCAATACAGTTGCCATCCTCTGATCTGTCAGTGACAGTTCTATTAGTGACCACTAAATTGCCATACATTCGAAGTTCTTTGCTCAATCATTAATTTGTAAACTACAATACATTATACCGCATTCTTTAAAAGAAGATATCCAAAACTGTTTCTGAAAACTATGTCTGTTGTGGTCAAACATCTTCATTGATTTATAAAGTTGTAAGTCGAGAGTGAAATTTTGGCACCTCAAAATGAAAATCCCACTTAGCTGGTTTGTCAATAACACTGTCGTCAAGTTTGAGAAACTTCATGTACAATTTAGGTTTGAGGCATGCATAAATAAAATGCGACATCAAGTCTAGCAAGGATTTCAAGATTAAAATTATCACTGGCTATATTCTTTTAAAAGTCTTCCAGCAACTACAAGTCTTTGAATTTCACTTGTTCCTTCATAAATCTCGGTGATTCTGGCATCCCTGTAGTACCTCTCAGCTGGCATGTCAGTGACGTATCCCATACCACCAAGGATTTGGATGCACTAGGGAAAAAAACACTTTTTAATAAATGGATGCAGTTTTAATTCTTGTTGAAGCTTCAGTCACCGTCAATTTGAGGCTTACATAAGAAAAAAAGTTCTGCAAACCAGAAAATATGAGATAGAGAAAAAGTTTAATCTAAGGTCTTACAGAAAACCATCATCTGGGGAGATGGGGTAGATGTACAACCAAATTCTCAGAACTACATTGAAAGGAACTGTATTCAAATCCATACTGAGAATCCAAAGTTAGAGCTTGAAATGAAAGAGGGTTATATGGGTCTGACCATGGAAATTTTGTGGCCAATTCAAAGTCTGAGTTGCTTAACTTATTTGGTGACAGGCAGCTTGGTGGTTGGGTTATAGATGAGTCTTTCATTGAAAGGTAATAGAAAAATTGGGAATACCTGATGTGAAAGATATGTTGCAGCTTCAGATGCTGCAAGTTTTGCCATTGCAGCCTCCTGTCAAAAGAAAAGTTGTGATTAACATAGCTAAACGAAATTTTCATTAACATTAATTTTATGGTCTAACATAGACTTTCTAAAAGTCCTTTCCAATAATTCTTTCCTGGCCTGTCAGTTTCGCCGTTGGAAAGGATGACCTCTCGCGACTTTGTCACTCAAAGAGTCAAGGATTAAGAAAAGGTCAAAAGGTCCCAAGGTTGACTTGTGGCAAGTCTAGGCCTAACACTCCTTGTAATGCAATGAAGAAAAACAAAGATCACCTAAGGAATGGTTCAGTCCTGATTGTAAACATCCACATGCGATGACTCAAATCAACTTTACTCATGCATAGTACCTTAATGAAGTTCTCCCCTGCATCTTTCAGCATTGCGGCTTTCCAAGTCAGTAGCCTTGCACTTTGTAACTTAACTTCCATATCTGCCAGCTTCGTCTATAGTGTATGGTGTAAGGACAGTCAATAAAATGCAAAAACAAACAAACATACCAAATAAACCAATGATGCACAAGTTGGAAAAGGGGTAATACCTGAATTGTTTGAAGGCTAGCAATTGGCTGACCAAAGGCAGATCTATTTTGTGCATAGTCAATGGCACAATCCAAGGCAGCCTAAAATAAAGACATCTCTATGATTGTTTGGCATTTGTCAAGGTAAGTTGTAACAACATTGCATGCCACTTATCTGGAGAGAACAAGTGACATTCAGCTAAAACATTCATCCATCATGTTTATAGCTTTTTCAATGCTGGATGCAAGATATGAATGAAAAAAAAAAGAAACCAAAATACCTGAGCTATGCCTAATGCTTGACCTGCTATACCAATACGACCTCCATCAAGTGTGCCCTGAAAAAGGAAGTAAAACAAACACCATCCTGTACTGAGAATACTTAATGTACATAAAGGCATTGGAAAGGGACTGTCAAGTTCCTGATTATAAAAATCAGAGAATGTGGTAGAATGGTTTGGACATTTTGTTTAGCTATAATTATGTTTAAAACTCGTGCAAAATTACAAAGTAACTGTCAGAACATGCTGAGCACATAACTCTACATCTTAACCATTGCACTCTCATGGTAAAGGCACATAGCAATTGTAACAAACACTGTCAATAGAACATGCATTTCTATCTATGGCTAAGTAACATAATCATTACTGGCAGAGTTATAAAAGGAGGAATGGTTTAAATATGACACCTCCAGTCTTATTTTACTGAAATATACATTACTGGCATTCCTTTCTGTTTGAGGGTCAAACAATTTGTCAATATATAGCACACTCTCTTGACTGACAGTTTGGCATTATCCACATGAAATGTTCCACACAAAAAAAAGTTACAAATAAAAAGTGTAAAGTTTACTGACCATTGCTATCTTGAAACCAAAACCTGGCTCTCCTAGAAGATTTTCTTTTGGAATGCAACAGTTTTCAAAAATAAGAGAGCATGTAGAAGAAGCTCTTATTCCCAGCTTATCTTCTTTCTTTCCCAGTGTCAGCCCTTCAGTGGGTTTTGGTACAATAAATGCACTAATTCCCTTGTGTTTCTTTGACCTGTCAGTTGTTGCAAACACTACTGATGCATCAGCTTCATAGCCATTAGTGATCCAAGATTTTGTTCCATTTAAAACCCAGTGATCTCCTTCTAACTTAGCAGTGGTCTTAGCGGCACCAGCATCACTACCATTGTCTTAAATGTAAACATAAACATTTAAGTTACATTAGGATCAAAGATAAGTCTCTTTTAAAGATAGATGAGATGAGCTTGATGACTTGTTGTTGCCAGCAAATAACTCAACTCCTGAGGATAAAGAACCTAAGCAGTTAAAATCCCAGTCCCTGTTGCTGCTATGATATAGAAGAATGGTTTGTATTTTAAGTTGTGCATTAGGGAAGTTATGGATGCAAGTGGGAATTTGGAGAGCACTTGAGTAATGAGAAGTTAGTGATTCTCTTAGCTATGCCACAAGCTACTCAAGGTTATGCTTCTCATATTGCTCTCTTAACACCCATTAGGGAAGTTAATGGATGCAAGTGGGAATTTGGAGAGCACTTGAGTAATGAGAAGTTAGTGATTCTCTTGGCTATGCCACAAGCTACTCAAGATTACGCTTCTCATATTGCTCTCTAAACACCCATATGCATCCACTTCTAAATGCACACAGACATCAGGATCCCAGAATTATGAACAAATATATGTGTTAGAGTCACATTTACTCGCAACTGAATACATGTATGCTAAGGTAGAAACACGAAAAATATACATTTGTTTGCAGAGAATGGCTATGATATGTTTAGAAGTTAACAACACAAGTGCAGACCAATTTTCCTGCTAATTAAACCTTTTGTCCTGAGAAGTTGATAGTTGTAGTTGAGGACAAATAAAGCTTTTCTCTTGACGATCAAGCACTAAATGCATGGTAAACAAAATAAATTATTTCTCAAGGTACCTGGTTCACTGAGAGCAAAGCAGCCAATTCTTTCACCAGAGCAAAAAGGTGTCACCCACTTTCTCTTCTGCTCATCTGTTCCATACTTTAGTATAGGACCAAGGTAAAGAGACTGAAAATAGATCAGTATAATAAATCAAGGTTCTTCGTGATTTCGTCAACTGTTGGACTTAAGTATACAGGCATGACAAGATAGCATATTATTAACAGGCTCTGGTTAAAAGAACCTAGAGCATGTTTCCTTACCAGTGACACCCATCACATATGTTACAGGTTATAAGTTCACCGAAGAACAATGACTGAATATTGTTTTCTTTCTTCTCTCTTTTTTGGTACACTTTCATTGACATCTGTGGGATGCGCAGTGGCCTCATGGTTAGTGCGCTCAACCCTGGAGCGAGCAGTCCGAGTTTGAGCCCTGACTGGGGACATTGTGTTGTGTTCTTGGGCAAGGCACTTTACTCTCACAGTGCCTCTCCACCCAAGTGTATAAATGGGTACCGACGAATTTAATGCTGGGGGTGACCCTGCGATGGACTAGCATCCCATCCAGGGGGGAGTAGAAATACTCCTGGTCACTTCATGCTACTGAAACCGGGATAAGCTCCGGCCTAATAAGCCACTTGGCTTGTATGCAGACTTTACCTTTCATTGACATCACATAGTATGCCTCATACTATACTCTTAGAGATCTAGACAGAACCTAATTTGCACAGTTCGCATCTGTAAAGGGTCTCTAAACTTTCGTCTAAAGAAAATTTCATTTCCATTAAGAGTTTCTTATATAATGCTACATACTTACATTATTTACACTCATTATGACTCCTGTTGACGCACAGCCCCGGCTGATTTCTTCCATTGCTATGGCATATGCCAGATAATCCAATCCTGAACCTCCTAATGATTCTGGAACTTCCATTGACAACAGGCCCAGTTGTCCAATTTGTTTGACCTTTTTAATGCAATTTTGGACAGAGCCTCATCAATTTCCATGTAGATTTAGAGTTAAATGAAACACCACTGGGGATTACTTTGGGGTAAAACTGACTGATAGGGGTCTGGACATCCTGCCTACCACACCCCCCTGACTACCAACTCTTTGAGCTCTTTACATGTCACATGTGATAAATAATTTGAAACTCTTTCCTATTTCTCCTGTCCTAGCCACCTTGCGAGTTCTGTTTCCTATTCATATTTTCTGCTGCCTATAGACTTCCTGCCCATTTGCCTCTAGTGTGGATGGCTGAAGAGGTTGGGTTAGGTTGCTGTAAGGGGTGGGTTGGGGGTGGTACCAAACTATTGCCTTTTCAGAGACAAGGTCACTAAAGCTCCGGCCTGATGGGCCACGGCTCGTATACAGACTTTACCTAACTACCTATCTGACTGGGTAATTTATTGTGGTTCGGCCCATATCAAAAATCACTAACCACAACGTTGACGTGATTACTCAAGTATTGCCGTATAAATGACAAGAACATGCATGTCGTGTTCTTTACCTGCTCCTCTGGGTATTTGTGCTCTTTATCCAGACTCGCGGCAATAGGGACGAGTTCATTATCTGCGAAATCCCGACATGTTTTCCTAAGCATTTCGTGCGTTTCAGGAAGTTTAGCGAGATTTGATACATGCCTTCGTGGTCTTATGATCCTTTCACTTGTTAGCCGAGGAAAAACACAGAAAATGTAACTTTTTGGAGAAGTAAAAGAAGATATTATTTTTCGTGACATCGTTGTCGCCATCTTTGTTGACCTTTGGAGCCAGGCCAGACTGGATTCATTAGGTGCGTTGTGTACCAATACATATGATGTCCCCAACAAAGGGTGATGTAATTTGCCTTCAGCACAGCGCAGTTGCGGTTTTACTGTTGGAAGTTTGAGCTTATATGTGCGAGGTGATAATAAGCACTACACAGTATGTTTGGCAGAAGATTTATTCCAAAGATCGCCGCTTTCTTTCCAACGGGAACCATGAATAATTCGATTTCTCGGTCAAGAAACGCATGGCTACTTACGGGACAATACAACAAGTATGCTAGCAGCGCGAAAAGCAAGCGTCGGTCGAAGGACAGACTATGTTGGAAGTGCAGCGCTATACTCAAATCAGCAGTGGAGTTCTTCTGTCCTTCTTGTAACATAATTCAAAGGCCATCAAAGACAGCAACGTATTTTGAGCTGCTGAACAGGTGAAAGCGATTATTTGATGACTTGTGTGTCACATCAGCCAACCCCCCTGCTGCTGATGGGGGGGGGGGGACCACCACCACTGCAAGCATCAAGGAAGTCATTTAGTGGTTCAAATCTGCACCAATCCTGTTGAAACGCTCAAAAAAATGTTTTCCAGAAAATACTCATACCACTCCTCTAGAAACTTTTCTTTTTGGGGGGCGGGGAGGAGGGGTTAGGATGGGGGAGGTTGTAGACCTCTGAACACCCCTAACCACTTTGGATACTTCATACTTGCCCTTGAAAACTTTGACTTTCTAAACTCCCATTTCCTTGGAATTTCCATTGATGCTCCTTGTACTAGGTAATGATATGTTGACAATAATGTTATTCTCTTGATGTAGCCCCAAAACATTTGACATCAACACAACACAGCTGGCAGAGGAGTATAAAAGACTACAGTGGAAACTACATCCTGATAAATTTAGTGACCTGTCAAAGGTATTCTATGTTATGAAGATTAATTTACATGAAGGTTGTTTTCAAAATGTTGAAATTACAAACTTGGTGCCTTCTCAGATCCCAGGGCAATAAAACAAAAGAAACCACATTAAGAATGAAGAATGTGTAAGATTCTTCATTTTGTCCTGAATTTCAAAGCTAAGTTACAATTTTAAAGTTTTGAAAATTACCTGAGATAATAAGGTTTTGTCCTTGGGACAAGAATGGTGTAGTGATGGGGATGCTGATTAATCCTGCAAAAACTCTGTCACAGAAAATCTCTATACCCCTTCCACAGAAAGGTTTTTAGTTTGGATCCCCTATCCCTTACAAAATTACAGGTCATCTTCCTTAGCTTTTCTTTAAGAAGTCTGCTCTTGAACATTCCTCTCTGTTCTCAAAACTCCAATGATGGATGTCAATGTTGTGATTTTTCAGGGAGCAGGGATGGCAAAGTAGTGAGAGTGCTCACTTCCCCCCCAGTGTGGTCCGGGTTCGACTGCAGATTGGTGCTATACGTGGGTTGAGTTTGTTGTTGGTGCTTGCCTTACCCTGGGGGTTTTTCTCCAGTTTCTCCAGTTTTCCTCCCTCCACAAAAACCAACATCTCTAATTTCCAATTGGATCAGGAGAGAGGACCTGCATGAAAACCAGCTGAGGCTGATATGGCTTCCTCTCTAAATATTGTGATTTATTTTATATTATTTTATTTATTTATTTACAATTGCAAAAATTAATTCCCAAAAATACAAAGAAATTATTGATCCATAAAAATTAAACTCAGGATACAAAGATTTCTTGCCACACGGTAGTATGTAGTTTATTACTGTCAATATTGACAATGTTTTAACCTTAACAGAATGAGAAAAGCTTATCTGAGGAGCAGTCATCGCTGGTAAATGAAGCTTACCATACTCTTCTAAAGCCACTCAAGAGAGGCCTGTATCTTGTAAGTAACTTTATTAGTACTTTAATAGCACATGCTTAATCCTGAATTTTGGATACATTTGAAAACACACCTTTGTAATGAGAATGTTTATTCCTAATCATTCACATGTTATTTGAAGAGGTGGGAAAGGTAGGACAGTTGTTAGAAGTTGAGTAAAAAAAATGTTTAACCTAATGCCCCCCTGCCTTCCCCTACCCCCCCCCCCCCTTGAAAGAGTGGTATTGTCTTAAAATGCTATTTCTTAATTTGAATTTGTTTTCTTGTAGTTAAATTTAAATGGTGTACCTGTTACAGAAGATGAGGCAACATCGACAGATGTAAAATTCTTGAATGCAATAATGGAAAAATATGAACAAATTTCATCAGATGAGGAGAAAGCAAAGGAAGTCTATATTGAAAATACTGGTAACTGTTCTCATGTACCTTTTAATGCAAATACCTTTTAATGTTCTCATGTACCTTTTGATGTAAAAGGCCACTAACTTCATGTTTTGAATTTTACCGGTAATCCAAAAATGGTTGGAAATTATTCTTAAGCCACTTAATAATTAGTTTTGATGTTCATTATTTACATGGGCAAGTTATTTACAGTACAGAGAGGCTGCAAGTGTTAAATAAGTTGAGTGATAGAGAGCAGTGGTCTATTGTCCATTAATGAGGGATTCATTAGTCAGAGTAAACATCCTTCTTTCCTGTATAAACCAACGTATGGATCATTATGTTCACCGAAGGAAAAACTGTTGTCTGTTAGTTTGCCCTTCATTCAGTCCATTGCACCTGTTTTGTCTCTTTGTTCTGCTGCTATATAGCCATAAATTTTATATTTTCTTTTCAGGAGATCTGAAGGAGTGCCTTAAAAATGTTTCAAGTGCTTTTGAGAAAGGTGAATAAATCTATTTGAGAACTTTGAAAAAGTGTTAGCATTATACCATTTAACGTTTTGTATTGATTGAGTCTTGATTAATGCTTACAGGTAACCACAACATTTTATTTTGCTTTGGTCTCAAACCACCTAATAGTAATGATTTTTATTAACATGTCAGTGTAGACCCTCAGACCCTCTTTTAATTGGGAAATTTGATAATTTACTTGAATTGCCAATCAGACTTTGTAGAAGCACCCAGAGTGATTCCAATAGGAAATCTTCACTCGAAAAAAAAATGGCGTGAGCATACACAAGTGTGCTTGTGATTGGAGAGAAGTGTGACGTAGTTTGAAGGAAGGAAACACTGCAAAGTGATGTTGCATTATTTATTTTTCCTTGTTTTTGTTTTAGAACTGTCTACTGTTAATAGTCCTGCGAGCTCAAACCTTCTATTTTTTCCACCTCTCCACATTTTCTGTCCTGACAATCTCATGACAGAGAGTGAGTTAATGTCTTAATTGACAGCTTCAGTCACATTGTTACTTGTGTGACCTGAGAGTGCATCATGAAGGTTCCTGATGAAAAAATCCTGTAGCTTTCATCCAGACACAAAAATTGCCTCCCACTACAATGAATTCAACCTAAAAAGATTTAACAGTCACATGGAATCAGTCCCTTCTGATCACTTACTCCTTCCTGCGGGAAACCGAGCAAGAATAAACGGCTGTTTTTTTGCATTGTGACTTGATAACCGTGTGTTTGTAAAGCCTTGTGCATGCAGAACATCTACCTTTCAAAATAAAACATACGTTATTTAAGAAACAGAAACATTTTCTGTGTTCCCATCGAGTTTTTATTATGTAGTGGCTAGTGCTGGTCGTCTACATAATGGGAACATTTGGGGCCTGTTTACATGGGGGGAGGGTGTCCTGGCTAACCAGGCTACCCGGCTAACCAAGCTACCCTGTTAGGGCTAACTTCTCATACGTTTCTTTAGAAAACGAATTGTAGCGTTTACATGCTAGACAGGGTAGCCCACCTACCCGGGGCACCCTGTCTACTTGCCCGTGACACCCGGCTAGGCGGGACAGCTTTTTACCATGTAAATGGTTCGTCCCAGGCTATCCGGGCTAGCCGAGGTGAGATAAACCGCAAAAACGTGGCGGCGCAAGGTGAATTTTTTCATCGTTACCATTAACAACAGTCCTATACACTGAAAAGAGGCCACTAGCGAAATGAGCGATAAAAAATTAAACTTGCCACCAAAAAGTTTCTTTGGTCGGCCATTTTGTTTGTTGTGCTTAGCGGCCGCTCAAAAGATAGCCCACGCAGCCCACTCACTGCCCCAGTTAGGTGAGTGGCATGTAAAGGCGGGCTGTGTGTCGACCCTTCTAGCCGTGGTAGCCCAGTTAGCAGGGGTACCCTCCCTGCCTGTAAACATGTCCTTACTTGTTTCCTCGATGTTCTGACGAAGATTTAGAAATATTACTGGATTAGTCAAATCCCAAGAACACTCATTATTATATGGCTAGCTCCGTGAGCGGGCAAGATGAATCAAATCCTGCGCTGTGATTGGCTACCCGAGCGGGCAGGATGGAGCTATCTTGCCCGCTCGGAACTACCCGCCGTGTCCCGCAAGAAAAATTTCCCGAAAGCCATATAATAAATCCTTTATTGACCAAGCTTGTTCGGTCAAGATGGCTGGATATTGGCCTCGTTCTTTTTTTGCGACTCGACTCCGTCTCGGTCCATAAACACGCAAAAAAGAACTTGGCCAATATCTAGCCATCTTGACCTCACACTTGGTCAATAACCCATACATAAAGGGATTTGTCCACCATGCGACATAAAAATCTCAACATGTTTCAATGAAGTGATGTGCGCATGTGAACAGCTGCAAGTTTCAAACAACAAATCAAGGAATTAAGTACCATCAATAGATGCACTCTTTAATCATTTTCTTTCTTTTCAGGTGATATGGAGACGGCTAGGCAGGAGATGGTGAAGCTGAATTATTTCTCTAAAATAGATGAATTTATCAAGGAACGAGAGAGCTGGGACTAATCGATCAGTCACAACAACAAGGCAAACAGTGTGTCCAAACTTGAGGACCGATACCACACATGAAATATAACTTGAAGTGGATTTTACTCAGATAAGGACCAGATGATCTGTCCGGACGGATAATCATTCTGTAGTATAAATCGAGCCATCTTCAGTTCCCCTTAGCCTATGTTGTCGAGAGAGCCGCCATCTCGCAGTTAAAACACTAGATTTTTTTCTCCTAATAATTTACAAGCAACGATTTCTGCGCTCTCATATTGGCTAAGGGTACGTCAGAACAGTGCAGAAAATTGAAGCTGAGTGCAGAAAAAGGAAATCAATTCAGTGCAAAGCGGTGAAATGAAAACTGTTGGACAGATACGGCAGCTTCATGCACAATCGAATCTCGGACAAAAAATGCGTACAAAGAGAATGCTTAATTCAAACTGTGTACAACGACGTTTTAATGCAAACACTTGAAATGTGAAGCATAGCGAGAAGACTAGTTATATATATCTCGAGGGGTAACCGCTCGTTTCGCCCGATGTCAGTTCACCCGGACTACAAGGACTGTAAGTCTGTTCACTCGGACTGAAAGTTTCAAGAACGACATGTTTAAAAGCTTTCTTTCTTTCAACTAAACGAGCAAAAAAGACAACATTTCGGAGCATTGTGGGGAAAATGAAACAAATATACAAAAAATATGCCAGCTCTCGTTTTTTAATCCACTGACCACGGAGCTAACAGTACAGGCCAACCGACCATCCGTTCCAGCGAACTGGATTCGGGCGAACTGACTTTCGGGCGAAACGACCGCAGTTCTCTCGAGGTGAGAAAGACGAGTAATCAACATAAAAGTTTTAGGGACTAAGACGTAACACATTATGCCCGCATATTTTGGAGCATAGTGTGGGTAGAGCATCGTGCATAATGGGGGCATGCATTTTGAAAGAAAACAATTTTTATGTTTTGTTGATATTTAGACCCTTTTAGCTACTAGTCAGTTGTGATAACAGGTTTTTGGGCCGCTTAAGTTGTTATCCTTGTTACAACAATCCAGAGGGAAACACGCTTGCAGCGACGGAGTTTGTCAGACTCCTAGAGGACTCGGGATCTGTTACAGCAAAACAATCCAACGGGAAGACAGAGAATACGCAGTTACTTGGGTCCAACTGTAGAGTTTAATCCACTGCCGTACTCATATCAGAACGTAACCCGAATGTAACCAATACGGGATGGTGGTATCCGGCGTCGCACCACCGGGGGCGTAACCGAAGAACAATTTACAAAACACCTGTATTTATGCTAGACTCTAAACAAGTAATCTAATATTTCGTTTAGTAATCCTAAACTGCTATTGGCTGCCAGTGAGCTCATCGTTGTTCTAGGCTATTTCGTCATAGGTAGTCAGTTATTCTGCTCGTAAATATTAACTACTTACAACTCAGGTAGTTCTCAGTACAAGGTGTTACACGATAATACAGATAGACAGGTGGTTACTATGGTTATTGGACTTTCACTTGACTGCTAACTGTTGGCTTTTTTATGGTTATGAACATTGGCAAATTCTCCCCTCACACAGTCCATTAAATTGGTAAAAAAAATTGTGAATATCTCTAGCTGTAAGGTTTATTAAAAAGTCGCGTGTGCTGAAAGTACATACGACACCAAAAACTAATGTGGATGCACCTATGTCCAAAAAAACAATTTCTTGTACTGTTTACAAGCAACCTTTCAAAATTGCTATATAACAATACGAGAGTGAATATGGGCAAATGCATCAATCTTTTTATTCGGTTTAAAATGAGAAAGATATATTACGCGTCTTATTACCAGTTAGAAGTCGCTTGTAACACCTTGTTCGAGAACACGACACAATGATAGCCCGAGCAGCAACCGAGCAGCGCGCGGCGCGGCCTCCATTCTTGTCCCCAGTGCTGGTCGTTTTAAAAGTCGATCACATGACTAAAAGAAACGAAGGCTCTGAGGAGGAGAATGCCGCGCCTATCACTCCATCGAAACAGTGAAAATTATTTCGATCGTTCATTTGGTGAAAGAAATAATTTGTTTTCTTGTGTGCCAAGAGAAAAAGGTTGCGGTGCAGCCGCTGAGTCGTGCAGCCTTTTTATCCACAGCTTTTCTTTAACACTGGGCTGCGCGCGCTTTAACTGTCTGTGGATGTTGTTTGTAAAATTTCTACTAATTAGCACAGGGGCATTGCCTAAAGTAAATTAAAACTTTTGCGATAAAGAACCTGGATATAAACAAAACGCAAACAACTTTACTGGATATCAATTGGTATTTTTATTGGTACTTAAAACTGAACGTCACTTCCGTCGACATAATTTTCATTGTGATTATGACGTATAATTAACAAGTTTGATTTGTTCGTATGAAGTTTCTGGCGTGGCGCAATGTATTTGACCGATAACTATGTGAGTTTGCTGTGGTTAACGCCTTAAAATGCGTCATGGGTTGTTCTCCGAGCTATCCCATCACAAGAAGTCCAATAATCTTCGAGCCAAATGCTTATTTTGATATAACTGGTAAGATCTATGTACCGATGGTGACCTTTATTCTACCAAAAAACTCTTGCAGTATGAATTCCTGCGATACGGCATAAAATAGCAACTACCCGAAATGATGATTCACCTCTTGGTAACGTTTTTTCCGTTTGCTGTTTTGAATTATTTTGTATTTGCCAATTTAGCTAATCATACACAAAAGCATCGTCTTTGGAGTATACTCCATTCGCTTCTAAAATTGATTTTTTTTTTCTTCACAATCGGTGGCAAAGTTTTCCCCTTTTTTAGGCTTGCAGATAATCCTTAAATTCTAAACCGATCAACGTGGAAACTCGGTTTTTCAAAGCATTACTCGAAACAGACATTCATTAAAAAAAATCGAAAAGTTCGAAAAATTCAGATAGTAATTCACTAAAGGCTTTTATTAATTGTTACAGGAACAAGAAAAACACACGGCGAAAATGAATTAAGAAATACAGAATTTCAAAAAATCCAAGAGCGTTATTGGGAAAGATTACTTGAAGAGAGAAGGAGATCAGCGCTCAACAGAAGAAAATTTCAAGGTATGGAAAGTTTGCGCTTTACTTAATCAAGATTTGTCTATGACTGAAGTCAATATATTCCAGGCGCAAGCGAAGAGAAATGAAAACTATGAGCGAGCTTGAAGCGTTTGAAGAAAGCAGCCCTCCATACAAGCATGACTGATTCTCTGTCGTGCTCTGTCGATTAATTCAAGCCGATGATCCAAGCTGGAAGCGGTATAACAAATGAAATGTCATTTCGCTACTTTTCGTTTCAGAAATGGGTGAAAAAGATTTCCGATCATTAATAAACGAATTTCCAGAATTTAAGGAAGGAGACATAGTGGATTTGAGGTTACAATTCCAAACGTTTGATTTGAATCAAGATGGAATAATCGATTTCAAAGAATTGTAAGTATCTTCATTCTTAAACAAAACAACAACAACAATAGAAAAGGTTGGGGGAACGTGTTTTAGACATCGCCGCCTTTTTTTCTGGCATGCGCTTCGCAGCTCGCCGTTGTTGTTGGCCACATTTTATAGGTGACAATTACGGGACACTAGCATTTTGTATAGATGACAGTCTAAAAAAACCTCATAGAACGGATCTAAGCATCAAAAAACATCTTCTGTGATGTGGAAATCTAGCGATGAGTAAATTAGTCATTTGAGAAAGAAATCGGCTACCAGGGGAAATTATGCAGACACAGCCGTTTCCGTATGAAACACAGTTACAAAACTAAATGTAATTGGGAAAGGTTGTCTGACAACTACTGTCAGTGGTACAGACAGGAAACAAAAGACAAAAAATTAAGGACCCAGAAATCGAGTTAGCCTCACGTTCTAAGTTTTGCTAATATTTTGGTAGCAATCACCCCAGCTAAACTCGAGCTATAATGCTCAAAATTCATCCATGATATTTAACAATTAGACCCGTGGCCCTTAAGGGCGAAGGGTCTAATTATCTTAGTATCACCCAACTAGTCGGACAGAAAAGGCAATAATAAAGTTAGCAAATGCAAGTTGAAGAAATATTTATTTGGGAATAAACCGAAAGAAAGCGTCACGCTCGATTGCGCCAATTTCGCTACTCGAGGACTATTGCTAATAGTCCTCTAGTAGCGTAGCCAATCAAAATGCAGGATTTGCATTAGTCCACTAGTTGGGTGATACTAAATATGAATTATTGACCAAGCGTAAGGTCAAGATGGCTGGATATTGGTCAAGTACTTGCTTTGCGTGTTTATGGACCGAGACGGAGTTGAGGTCCATAAACTCGCGAAAAAAGAACGAGGCCAATATCGGTTCAGCCATCTTGACCGAACAACCTTGGTCGATAAAGGATTTATTATATGGCTTACGGGGCAGTTTTCTCTTGCGGGACACAGCGGGTAGTCTCGAGCCAGGTAGCCAATCACAGCGCAGGATTTGGTTCATCTTGCGTAAACGTTCTTACTACACAACACCTGAGATGGTCTCTCCAGATTTCAGTTTCTTGAAAAAGCTCTTCCAAACATGGCAGCACATGGTACTTGTATGTCCTGTCATTTGACTCAAGTCACGGTTCATAATGCCGTTTCGTATTGATATTTCTTTCATGAGAATGCAAGTACTCGATGACCTTGGCGACAGATCTGAGCCCGCGGTACGGGAACAATACTTCAATGAAATTGACAAGGATGGATCTGGCGCTATCGATTTTGAAGAGTTCTTAGCGGTAAGACTCGGACTCTAGCATAATAGAAACACATCAAAAAATAATAGCAAAGAAGTTCGGAAAACTTTCTTACCAACTTCTGTAAAAGATCTATACGCTAAACTGAGCTTTCCCCCTAACTTTAAGAACTCCTTTCAGCTGTCCTTTCCCCGCTTTCCCTAGATGACAAGTCTTGGCAATTTATCAACACGAAAACACTGCATTGAGATCTCTGTTCACCCTTTGTGTGTGTTATGAAAAGAGAATTTTTTTCCATCTATGTGCCAAGTGTAAATAGTAAAGAATCAAGGGTATGAAAGTCAATATGGGAGAATAGCAATGCTATCCGTAATTAGTAGAATTCTACTAGTATACTAATGCAAATGCTGAAATATGATTGGCTGAGCAATTGAACAGTATCAGCCGTTAGTGTGCAGTGGCTGGAGGTCGTCTAGGAAATGGCGACTATTTTTGTTGTTGTTGTTTTTCCAAAGTTTTGGAGGAAAATTTTGATGCAAAAGGATAATTCAATTCCTGAGAAGTCTAAACGAAGGACATTTACGGTTTCTTGACTTTTAAAAAAGTTGAAATTATTGAGAAAAACTGATGCACGCGCGCACACAACTTCAATTTTAAATGACAATTCAATCCGAGCGATCTTTTTAAGGCGCAAAGTTTAATTATATGTCAAGTAATTGGAAACCGTTATTTGAAGTAAATTTTAGTAAGAATTCTACTAAAACAATTAGATTATTCGGTCTCGATTTCTATGAGGTGATAGTTGATGAGGCCTTCGGCCTCATCAACTATCACCTCATGGAAATCTCGAGCTCATAATCTAGCTGTTAATTAATTCTCTCTTAGATTACTAAAATATACAGTAACAGAAAGAACACAAAGAAGGCAATGCCGGCGTATTCTGTGGCTGCAAGCTTACCCAAGTCCACCATCTTATTTTATATATACCCTATAGGTGATTTATGATCCAAAACAACCCCACTTCAGTATACTAACTCCATCACCCTCTATATGAAGCTCCCCTTCAAGGTTAAATATACCCTCTCCTCCAAAAGGGCTTAACTAAACGTGCCTGAATTAAAATCTTAAAATGTTCTGGCTTGTTCACTGATAGCTTAGTGCTTTAATTAATCGGAAATTCTATACTACTTCGGAACTACAGTGGAACCTCTCCATAACGGCACCCTGGGGACAGAAGAAACCTGGCGGTGGCCGTTGTTAAGAGGTGGTCGTTAGTGGAGCCATACACGAAGACATGCCGGATTGATCATCGCAGTTATACACACAACTTAAGCGGTTGTGAAATTAAAGCCTGAAAAAAATTAGGCCTGAACAGGATTGGAACACATGAACTCTGCGATACCGGTGCAGTGCTCTGCCAACTGAGCTATCAAGCCAACTGAGAGCTGGTCACTTTGTGAGTTCGTAATATAACAGTAGATGGTGAAGACTACAAGTGAATATATGAAAAATCATATATTTGGACCGCGGAGAAAGATATGAAGACATGATTGACCATCGCAGTTATACACCGTGGCACAACTTTAGCAGTTGTAAAATTAAAGCCTGAAAAAAATTCAGGTCCAGAGATATGATATTTCATATATTCACTTGTATTCTTATGAGTATTTTATATATACACTTGTATTCTTCACCATCTGCGGGTATTTTACGAAGTCACAATATGTTACCAGCTCCCAGTTGGCTTATCGCAGAGGTCATGGGTTCGAATCCTGTTCAGGCTTGAATTTTTTTCAGGCTTTCTCCGCGGTCCAAATGTACGATATTTCATATATTCACTTGTGTAGAGTCTGTAGGCATACATGTTTTAACAGGTTTTAACAAAAATATAATTTTTTTACTACATCGTCGCTCATGTGTCGTATTTTCATTTTGCAGCTCATCTATCAACTCCGGAAGACCACAGATGTATTTAACCAAAGTGAATTTGGTCAGATAGGCAATTTGTGCAAGCGTGGTACAGATAACATTCAGCGCGTCAGAAAACTGAGTGTCGCAAAGCAAATGCTAACGGGATTGTTTTAACACGACTTTGTTTCTAGTGTAGACTGTATGATACAGACTTCTTTGATAATTGTAAAATATTGATGGCATTGAAATTCTAATTCTTTTGAACTATGTACAATTCCTCAATATGACTCGAACCAGGGCTTCTTACAACCGCGTTAAATTACAATTTGCAAATTGTATTGTTTTTTTTTTTTCGGGAACCGTTTGGTGAAGACTCCCAGTGATTTCAATAAAGTAATTTTCTCGTATTATGAGACGTTTTAAGAGTACTCATTTGATAACACTGGATACCTTCGCTGTTAAAGTATTGGGAAAGAGCTACAAATAGATCGGCTGAGACAGGAGTACTCAGCGGAGCCGCTCCTCGGTCTTAATTAATTCAGCTGGCTGGGAACCTAACTAAAACAGTCATACCCTTGCTGGGAATTTTCCTTCACACGAAACTTGCTGGGTAAAAGTTCTGAAATGTAATTTCCTAGCTGGGAAGAAATTGAATTTTTTACAATGCATTCTGGAATTCATTGGCCGGACTGTGTTTGCTGGCGACCGCATAGGCCAGATGGCGTGTGTAAATTAATAAATCTTTTGTTAGCCGTACAATCTGAATAATAATTGAAATTTGTTGGCAAACAAAGGTGTGCTGTAATAATGAAGTTAAGTGTTGTGTTTACAATGCCCCGCCACCCTTCCCCTCGAAAAAAAAATCATAAAAATTAAAACATTCGGACCCGTTAACTATTCGGGCTCGAATTTTTCTGCGGCTTGTGTTTATGTTAATCGGGCCCAAACTAAGCCCGACTCCGCTACCTTGCTAAATAATCGGGCCCGAAAGAAGTTTAAGTCACACCGTTTTTCGGGGCCCGAATTATTCCACGTTTCGAGCCCGAGTATTATCCGAGTCTGAATTCGACTGAGCCCTAGTAAAAGTGATCGAGCTCGGTAATAAATCGAGCACACTGGTGGATTGTGCCCGACTTGATGTTGGACACCAGATTCGGGTGCGGTTTTTGATCCGAGCCCGACTTGAATAAACCAGGCTCGATTCCACAGAAACAAAAATTGATCCCACCCGAAAGATTTTTTGGGGGCTTTACAGGTCCGTTTTCGGACCCGAGAAGTTTTCGGGTCTTTTGAGAAACGCACGCCAGCGCCCTAACCACTCGGCCACGCTGCCTCCAAGCAACCTCCTCCAACCACAAAACGTGCCATGCATTGAAGTAACCTTCACTAAGTCAGCTTAGGAAGCCTAGGTGGAGGGTCAGTCGTTTTGAAGGTAGGATGACCCAGCAGGACAAGCCAACTTTTCAGTGACATTTTCCACGCAAACATGTTGGATAAGTTTGACTTACCCACCATTAGTCCTGTCAAAACATATTGAGCATGCGCAATACCAAGAGGGCCAATCTTGGCCAGAAGGAACAAGTATTTATCATGTAATAAACACTTTAGTTAGTAAAAGAGGATTTGAGAGATAGGGTAACCACTCTCCCAAGTCATTAAAAAGTATTTCAAGCCAAGGGATTCTCAAGAAACTTCCACATGTGAATAAAATTGTGACAGACAAGAAAATTATGAAAATGCTGCCCAAAGGCGTTTTATATGACAAACATCCTCCTTACAGAATAATGAAAATATCTACAAACTTTGCCAGTCTTGCTGAAATTTAACAATAAATAATGAAACTGACAACTTTACACCGTTGTGCAACTCAATAAATATACAACTATAAATTTAACAAACCTTTGGGGTATAAAAAGTCTTCTGTTTCTATGATCCAATATTACCCTCCCAAAAAACAATGCATTGTTAAAAATAACTTATATATAATAACTTAGATCTTATCATAATGAACTTTAAGCTTGTAGCTTTTGTAAGGCACTGAGGAATCCTCTCAAACTTATGTTCTCTTTTACATTTTAGCCACATGGCCATGGCTAGCACTTGCCTCAGTCATTTTTTTTTTTTGGTTTTTTTTTAATCATAAACACCCTAAATACCTAGGAAGGGAATTTAACCATGGACATTGCCTCAGTCATCATTTTTTCTGGCTACGGCCCTGATAGGTTTGACAAAACTCAACAACTGTAAACATTTGTTCAACCCACATTTTAATTAAGGTGGCTCTCTATAGTTCAGAACAATTTTGTATTTAAAAATTGAACCAAATCATCAATAGTGGCAAGAATGTTAAAACATAATTTTGTGTTACCAACACCAGGGGAAAAAAACCCATGCATTACCATGACAGGGGTTTCATTAACGTTTTAAGCAGGAAGGCCACTGGTTTTCACAGATGGGCAAAACTACTAGAACGAGACCTCTTTGTAAGAAAAACTTTCTGCCGGAGGGTCAAACCAGCCACCTAAAATTGTTCTCACAGCCGGTCAATTTGCCCGCTGCCCAGCCCTTAATGAAATCCCTGCATAATCAGCTTCAACAGCAGATTACATGTAGATGTGTCTGCTTGCTCAGCTGGTTAGTATGTTCATTGTTCACTTTAAAAAGTTACCAAAAGTCACCTTTAACCTACTACAATCAAACCTCACCCAAAAAGACACCCATGGGACCAGAAGAAGTACTACTTCAGGTTAGGAAGGGGAGCTTTCATATGAGATGTCTGTTACTGGAAATTCAACCATAGCTGCTTTAAACTGGAAAAATTACATATGTGATAAAATGCTGAAAATTGTAGGAAAACACTGACAATACCAACACAGAATGTTATCTCAGTTTCATTCCCAGAATGAACTTTAGCCAGATTGCTATCAAGCTATTTACACTTGAGGAAAATATATCTTTCATTTTTATAGCCATTAAAACTCAGATGGTTTTCAAATTTTTTCTTTCATATCTTGTAAATATTGCTTGAATACTTTGTTACATGGATTTTCATCTTTTAGTTCTCTCTGCTCAGAAGTAATCTACAGCTCGTACATCAGCAAGCAAATATACCTGGGATAAGTCAAATTCCTTTGGGGAGGAGGATAAAGTCCCTAGCTTTGAGAGTTAGACTGAGCACTGTCAGTGCTGTTATCGTATGAATTGCATTATCAAAACTTCTCACCAAAGGACCCTTACCAGACTATTTCCAAGTTTTAAATGACAAAAATTTGCAGCAGTCGTGATAAAAGAGCAAGGGAGGGGAGTAGAGAAGACATTCCTCCACTCTGAACTGCACATTTTAAATTGATTTTAAAACCTTTTGACCAGTCAGTTTCTTTCATATTTGACTCTCTTTGATTGTCTGAAAATAAACTACAATAATTACTAACTTATAGCTTTTCTTCATTTGAGTTAATCCTTTGCAAAAGGTCTTGAATATTGTCACCTATGTGTAACAGCTCTTGTACAACTTGGCTGGAAGGTTTCTGTTTAGAAACAAGATTATCCAAGGATTGAAGACTGCTCTTTATACCATCTATTGCCCTCATGTAGTTGTCTTCAACCTGGAATATACAAATTATTAGCTTCTGTTTGCATTTATGCCCTCAGATTATATGTCCTTTCATTTTCCACTGAAATAACTTCATTTAAGGTGATTCCTCAGAATGGCATTGCGCATCCCTACTGCGCACAATTTTTGCGTCATTAGCGCGTGCTCACGAGCGCATGCACATACACAACATAATATACAAAAATTAATGGTGGCTCTTGCCTTGCGAGAGACAAATCATCGTTTTTTCTCTCTCGGAAACAAGTACTGGGACCTGACGATTTTTTTATTTAGTTTGAATTCAGAGATCACCTTCTTTCTATACAGTAAATATGGACCAATTTCTATTGCAGAGTAAAAAATTATCACGGAAAATGAGAGCATAGCTAGCACTGGTAAAAGATAATATGTGGCCCCAGAACACTGCGTGCTTGGAACATATTGTATCCCTGTCAACTAAATGAGTGCCCTTATCATGAAACATACATCAAATTGCTCCTTAACATTTATGCAATACATCCATTGTTGTATTTCTCGCTTAACTTTCTCTCTATTTTTCTGCTCTCTTAATGCGTAAGGTAAATGGTTCAAATATAAAGTTTTCTGAAAGCAGATAATTTCAGAAATTATGGGGTTTATTGAAGGTCCTCTTGCTCCTAAACAAACATGGGGACCTCCCTTTTTTGTTTCAAATTTTAAGTTCTCTTGATATAAGCAGCCAACATGCAAAATTTGACAGAAAATCTATTGTGAGATCTATTTTGATGGAATTACCTTAAATTCAACAAACAGTGCCTCAAGCAATTACAAATTGATAGCCTTAATTCAAATGGCCAAGCAATAGGGTTTCAATTGAAAAGTTAGAATCACAATCAAATAGACAGAAGCAAGATTTCACCCTGGGAAAGGAAACAGTAAACAAATGGTTTGTACTGTGCTTGAAAGATTCATGACATATTTGCATTTGATTGACTGGCTGAACTTTTTATTACCTTTTCAGGGATGTAGGGAGTGGTGCATTTGTTAGATCAGGTAATTGGTAATGGTAATGCTTTATTTATAGTGCCAAATCCGCTTAACTAAAAAGCTACTTTACAGGAAGCCCACTCTCAAAATAACATAAATGTACAGCTTAATTAATAAACAATAAACAAGTTGTCAGTAACTCTTTGTTTGAATTGTAGGATTGTGATGAAGAAAACCCAACTGTCTTGTCTCTTGCAGCAAATGTGGTGGGGGGAGGGGGGTCACTTTATAAATGTATTGGAGAAAAATAGGTCAACATCATAAGTTTTAATTTTCCTACCTTACAGGATTGGTCTTTTATCACCTCTGGATCTCTGCGAAATCGTTTGGGCTCAGGCTTAAAACATGAAATGAAGTTTGCTATCAAATAATGTAGCGGGAATCTCATACAATAATGCCACAAAATAGCAAATGAAAAATAAAACAATATCATGCATTATATTGTTTGTACATTTTTACATTAGACAAGTATGGACTGAGTAACCTGAAATGTCAGTCAAGTCCTGTCCTCAGGCAGACAGCATTCTCACCCAGGGGTAGTGCTGAGGGGAAGATGACTGACATTTCAGGCTATGGACTGAGAAGCAGTTAGAGAAAAAAATCATAATTCAAATGCATAGCACATTCAATCAGTGACTCAGTCTACAAAAACTATGGAAGTGATCAGAAAAAGGACAACTATCAGATAGCAAAATAGATTCTGCCTGCTGTTTTTGAGTACTGCAAGAAGAATTTGTATACTGGGACTTTTCCTTGACATTTTAGCAAGACAATTATCCAGTGTTTTCATTGCTAAGACATACCACCATTGTACACAGATAAATGTACAGAAAGGGAATCCATTTATAACAAGTATTATACAGGGTTTTCAAATTAAGCCAATGTCCAACGCAAGTCACCAGTTACTTCAAGCATTTGTGCCCGGTACTTTTTGTCACAAATTTTATCAATATGCAGGTTTGTTTCACCATCGTAATCAAGATTTGATATTCTGTTGAAATAAATGAACAGGTTAAAAATATCAGACTATGCCATCTTTTATACAGTTGCCTCCAGGACCTACAAAATCACTTGTGTGTGCTAGAAATACACCAAAATGCACCTGAATGCACATAGATTTTCAAAATTTTTCAGGATCAGCAACCCACCCTCAGCCCCAAGCAGGAGAAGGTAACCAACTCTAGCACTCTTCCACACCTGGCCACCTTGATCACAAGCAAGTAGTGCTCTGCCTACTTCACAATTTCCTCTTTTATTTCAATTTGAAAACCCTGATTATAAACTAATCAAACCACACAACTTCTTTCCTGAAGTTGTCATCTCATGACTTTGGGTTCAGTTTACTGTAAATCAAAAATTACAGGCAAATACCTGCTTACGACCAGATCTGTCACGTCCAGCATTATGGAGCACTTCACTGGTCTGCTGTTGTTGAAAGTCGCTGCATTGTACAACATCACCATTCTCTTGGGGCTTAGTCTCTGTGTTTCTTGACTGTTTTGTAATCACAAGTGCATCTCCTGAGTTTACAGCTCTGATAATATCTTGAATGTTCCACTGCTGAGGAATACAGAACACCTGATGCAAGTTCTGAGAAACATAACTTGAATGAGGAATGTGTTCAGTAGGTTTGATGAGATGGGTAATGGTGCTTACATCTCTAAGGGGTGCCTGAATAGTGTTTGATTCTACCACCGGAACAACTGTACGATTTGTGTCAATATTTACAGCTGAAATACTTGATACATTTGTCACAGAGTTCAATAGTGGAGGTGCTGGGCTGTTCAATGCAATCTTGTCATTAAGAATTGCACTGTTTGTTATTCTTGTAGGTTGCAGAGGTGGTATATCCTCCATTGCCTTGTATAACACAATAGGAGGTGTGGCTCGCAAATTGTGATTGGAATAATCCATTGGTAGAAGGGCCTCATGTGACATGTCTTTCAACATGCCAGACAGACAGTTGAGCCCAGCAGCTTGTGACCTGTACCACACTCCACTTGTTGCAAAATCTCGATTTGGTATCTGAAAAAATGCAGAACAAGCAGGATTTCTTCTTTTAAGGAATAATTTCAATGCTGCAACAGGGCACTGCAGACTTCCTGGTACACTAAACATCTTTTTCCCTGTACATTTATACTTTTTATTCCTCAGCTGACTTGGTGTTGACTCGCCAAGTTTACATGAGGCATACTCCAGGCCTGTTTTCTCATCAATGCAAAACTCAAACATGTCAGGTTTTAAATCACGCAAGTCATCTCTAGAAGTAACGCCAAAATTGATTCCCACACTCAAAAACACCAATCTCTGCAAAGATTTTGGAGTCTTGATTCCCACCACTCCAGTGGCCCACAGTTTACGTACTTCATCAACATTTAAGGGCAAAGCACTGGTATTGAAATCTGAAGAATCCAAGTATTCTTTCTGTGCAGCCTCCAAGTCATGCAATGTAGCATTAGCCTTGCTGAATTCAGGAGAGTGGGTAAGGCTGTAGCACTTGCAGTAAGGTGCACTCTTTAGGTGATGATCAATAGCTGAGCGTATGATTCTAAGGGAGCTGGCCCTCTTTGTACCACCATGTTTTAAGTGTGATTCCTTATAAAACTCAGACAACCAATTGCTTATCTCCCTAGGCGCCCACTGCTCAAATTCCTCTGCCATATTTTTGCACTTTAACCACTCTAAGATGAAAGAAAAAAAAGAGGGATAAGCCATAGATTTTTCTGTTAAAAGCTTTTTACCAACACATTTGCTATACACCTGATTAAGCTAACCCAGGATTAGTGAGAATTTTGATAATTTTCAGTTTTGTGACTTTGTAATGAGGTTTTCTATTTATATTGTTTGGTCTTTTGCTGTGAGTTTGAATAATCTCAAACTACTGCAAAACATAAGCAATTAAAAACATTGTCATCCAAGAAAATTTTATACTTTAGATAACTTTCAATCCTGGGTAAGCGTTTAGCGACTTCCGAACAACCCAGCCCAGTAGTTCTGTCTAAACACTTTCCTACAGCACAGTACAAGTCAAGGTCTTTTACAGTTTACAGAAGCCAGAGTGATTTTACAAAACCAGGCCATCTATTAACATATCCCTCAATGCGTCTCAGAACAAAGCATATAGAAACAAAAGGAACATTTAAATTCAGTGAGATGTAAATGAGTGGCCCGGTGTTCTACAATCTAGCCCAGAAGATGGTCATTGGGTTTATTATTATTTGACTTTTCTTCTGATGAAAAATGATGGTGAATAAAATAAGCTGTGTGCAACATTCACTTTTTGATACTCTAATTTCTAGTACGCCAAGTGCATACTGTAAGTATTTCATTAATCAAACATAAGCTTTAAATCTTAGACTGTAGTTCATTGACGATCAGTGATTTGATTTTTCTTTCGCCGTTTTTTTGTTTTTTTTTTTTTGTTTTGAAATAACCACAAACGCTAATTACGATACCTTTGAAAACCCTGACGTGACCAGCATAGTGTTTTGATGTGAGTGTGGAGATGTTTTTCCGACTCTGGTATTCTCTGTGATTAGTCTCGTCCCCCTGGGGCTCTCCATCTCCAAGCGATTCATCTTCATCCGCTGGAAATTCATGACAGT
This sequence comes from Orbicella franksi, assembly GCF_964199315.1. Taxonomy (NCBI): domain Eukaryota; kingdom Metazoa; phylum Cnidaria; class Anthozoa; order Scleractinia; family Merulinidae; genus Orbicella; species Orbicella franksi. The sequence continues at coordinate 1,819,908 of NC_138156.1, read as the reverse complement.
TCTCTTTCTTGATTTCGATATTTGTGTCGCAGTTCAAGCGCTCTACAATGACGTTATTACTGTGATCGATGACGACGTTAGCAGGGCTCCCGCTCTTTACCACCTCATTGTTTTCTCCGCTCGTTCTTTCGCGATGCTCCACGCAATTGTCTTCTGTGGTAGAAGGAACTACATTCTCCATCGTGTAGAAATCGGCTTTATAAGCATCAGAAGAGGCAAAGAAAACTGAAAACACAACACATAATTGCTTTGGCTACATCAAAAGAAGAACTTGTCCCTTAGCATCCACGCAATTTTTACTTAGTAACCACGCACACCGATGTTTCCTCGTGATTTGTGTTGGATTTTATTTTTCCCTTTATTTGTTGTCATTTTGTCAAGTCTTCTAACACTTTTTTACTATAGACAGTTAAGACTCCAAAAAGTCAAGAAATATGAATTTAATAACAAAACAGTCCTTGTCATCACTGCTCATCCAGATGACGAGTGCATGTTTTTCTCGCCCTCCATTTTGAATTTGCCACGGTTCTGCACAGCACATGTACTGTGTCTCTCTACAGGTGTGCCTGCATATAATTATTAGAGTTAAAACTGAGGTTTATCTTCTTGGGTTTTCTTGTGTGACCATATCATTCACGTGTAACACCACACATCTCTCCCCCACCACACAACCCAGGGTATCTAGATTTTTTTCCATTCCATTTATCTCCCAGGGACCTTGGTCAAAGCTCAACAAGTGAGCCAGATTTTGTGTATATTGTGCATATCTATGTCATTTTTATTTACTTGTAGGTAATTATTACCAACAAGGAAATATACGAAAGCAGGAATTGTTTTCAAGCTGCAGGATTCTGGGAATTCCATCCAGTCATGTGACTGTAAAAGATCATCAGTGAGTTAATGCATGGAAGTTCGATTTGTATGTTGTTTGAGGAGTTACATTTCCCATGTTTCTGTTGAGTTATATCTATTTGTGCATTCTTATAGGTGTATACAGGAAGTGGTTTTACAAGCACTCTTTGTCAGTGAAAGTTTGCTGATCTGTCTGTAAATAATAATATTTTGCTTTGCTTTCACCATTTTCTAAAAGAAATGTTATTCTATGTTGGGTTCCAGTTCTCTTCCTGATGACCCCAATGTTGACTGGGATACCAAGATTGCCAGCCAGATAATTGCTGATCACATCAAGCACAATCAATTTCAAGTGGTAAGATGAAGTGGTATGTACAGGAAAGTGGGTGAGGGGGTGGGTGGAAGGGACGCAGCCTTACACTGAAATCACTGCAATTGGTCAAAGTATTTTGATTCAAAAACTGTTCTGTTGAAAAAGTACATCACATTATACATTTTTTGGTGTAGTAAACAAGTCATCTCTCTTCAGAGGGTTCTAAGGGAAACAATTTCCTCTTCCCAATCTTTCCATTCTTTACTCTGAAAGTGTTCTTGCCAACAAAGCCCATGAGAAGTAGTACGGTTTCTCACTGTTTTCTTAACTTTACCCTATGACTGGTTTTGACTTTCATTCTACAGGTCATAACTTTTGACTCTTATGGGGTGTCAGGTCATTCAAACCATATTGCCATCTACAAAGCAGTGAAGAGATTGAAAGATAATGGACTCCTTGAAGATGTTACAGTTTATGTTCTCAGCAGCATTAGCATATTGAGGAAATACATTTCACTTTTGGATCTCCCATTCAGTGTCTACTCTCAGTAAGTACTACTCAGAAAGGAATGTATGTAATTCCTGGCTTCTGTGCAGACATCTCCTTTTCTAGCCCTCTTTCCCATGCAGGAAGGAAAATGAAATTCTGATGATGATGCGAGTGGTTCTTACATTTTTTCACAGCTTTTCCCGTGAGTTTCATGTAGTCAATAACAAAATGCTGACCGATATTAATGTAAATTGGGAGGTCTTACACCAAAAAGAAGGCACATCTTAGCAACCTAGCAAATCGCAATCAATGAGATCCTGTTTATCAGAACCCTGGCAAAAGTTTTATGACATCATTATTGTTTTATAGTGCTATAAAATCAATAAAAATTGCTCAAGCAAGAGAATAAGTGATCATTGTTTATGTAGAAAACTAATTTTGAGGTCAATTCCTCTCTCTCCCCACTAATTAGGCAGATGTTTCTCTCAAGCCCACAGGATATTATTTTAGCACAGGTACACTGAATTGTCCAAAGTAAATGTCAAATAATTTGTTTAATATACCGGTATATACTGACTTATGAATGTTGGACATTGTGTCAACAGAAGGCCATGTATGCTCACAGAAGTCAATTGCTGTGGTTTAGGAGGCTGTACATCCTATTTTCCAGGTTTATGATGATCAACACACTCCAAGAACTAAAGTGAAGAAGGCTATAATCAACAGAAGAAATTCTGCACTAATTTAATACTTTGGTCACTTGCAGCTCATAGTTTGAAAGCTGTTTTCCAATAGTCAACAACTTCACTTTTGTCTATTTTCAACATTGATATGGCAATGACCATTAAACAACATGTAATCAACCAGGATATAACATTATTGCCTTTACATATCAGAATAAAATGTACACTAAAGGATAATGACCTTATTATTCAACATGGTGTCAACAGCATCTTCCTTACCATGTCCCATAACATTTCATTGTGTTTGAACTGTCACTCTAAGCAAAAGATACTGTTTTAACTTTTATGAGCGTAGATTAAATAAATGCCACTATAATGTGTTTAGCAGTCACTTTGCTATGATACAAGTGATCCATGAAGAAGTTAAAAGTAATGTTATAATCTATAAACTTATCTTTGCCCTGGATAACAGGATCACTCAAAAGCTTAACATAGCATCTCTGGGAAGGAAATTTACCACAAAGTAATGGAACAGAATTCCAGTATTTTCCATGGGAAATTCAGTTAGCACAAACAATGCCTGGCAATAAATAGTATGCCATGCACAGGTTCTACTAAAATCACCACTTAAATATCTTTTGATTTTTTCTTTTCTTCTTCATGAGCCTCTTCAAATTCTTTTTCTTATTTATTCTCTTGAGAGCCTTTTTTCCAGGCTTCTTCTGTGTTCCATCTTCAGATTTCATTACAACATCCTCTGTGCCTTCTGTTGATGTAGAAACACCAGGGAAGTTAAAATTAGAAATGTCTACAACAACCTTGCACAGTTGAAGAAAAAGTGTCATGGAAAATCATCCTTGAAGCACTTGTAATGACTTTCTAATACCGTAAAGTTCTGATAGTAACTACCCCCCCCCCCGAAAGTAGCGACCCCCCGAAATTAACGTCAATTTTTTGTGGCCGCTAATAAATCCCGAAAGTAGCAAGACCAAGTTTTTTAAATTGTATACCGTATACCTAATTTGTCTATCAGTAGTCAAAATTTTAATGTACAATAATATGTTCGTGCAGTGTCACAAATTGTTCACGATAAAAAAAGCACTTTAATTTACCACAATGGGAAGCTTTATGCCACCATTCATCCTTGACATCTGTTCACTGATGTAGCGATGTAAGAACTAAACCAGTATAATAGACCATTTTACAGTTGTCTACTCAGTGACCTGACCTTTGGATGGCAGCGAGGCTGGAGTTGACCTTGTTTTGATACAGACCTCACTGCTTTTGTTGTGTAAAACAAGTTGTTCTGATGCTAACTAGGTGCATTTACATGACAAAAGCAGTGAGGTCTGTATCAAAACAAGGTCAACTCCAGCCTCGCTGCCATCCAAAGGCCAGGTCACTCAGCAGACAACTGTAAAATGGTCTATTTCGTATTAACAACAGGAGTGTTGCTTCAATTTGAAATTGAAAACTCTATATAGTTTTTGTCGATTAACAAGGACATGTTTCTTCCAATTAAATGACACTGAGATACTGGTACGGGGTACACACTAACACACAGCCGTGCGTCATGCAGTACAATCAAAGCAGTTTAGCTTTCTCCCTCTGTGTCAGTGAAGAACTCAATCTCCTCTATATCCGCTGATTTACCCATGCGGTAGTCCTGTAAACCATTGATATTTATTTCACTGTCCCTGCTACTACTCTATTTGTAAATGATTTTTGTTCCCCGAAAGTAACGAGCCCGGGAAGTAACGACCCTCGAAAGTAGCGACCCCTAGAGGCTGCTAATTCTGAAAGTAACAAGGGTCGCTTCTATCGGAACTCTACAATACTTAAGAAATAGAGCATGCACCTGAGAAGACTCCAAAACAACTGCTCTTATGGTGCAATTTGACAAATTGACGTCAGTTTTTCATGCATCTGTCCTGTTATTGATCATGAATTTCGTCAAAACATTGTCAAAGTAGCTGTGGATCCACAAGGTGATAGCCAAGTGGATCCGTAGACTACTTTGACAATGTTATGATGAAATTCATTGTCAATAACAGGACAGACGCATTAAAAACTGACATCAATTTGTTTTTTACGATAACAAATTGTCAAATTGTCCGCTCTTGCTCGTTGATGCATCGCATAAATTATAAATTCATGTGTCTGTCCGCTTATTGACAAAAAAAATTAGCCAATGAGTGCGCAAGAATTTCTGCAGTTATCGTAAAAAAAAGTTGCTTAGCAATTATGAGACAAAACTGAGGTTCAGTTGAGTCTTGGAGACCCAAACACACCATGAACTAGTACAGACCAGACACCTATAGACAGAGGTCTTCCGCAGAAGGCAGAAAGACGGCCTATAGTCAGAGGGGAGGGTGATGTGGAGGGGAGGGTTTGCTGGACTCCCCTTGAGCCCATACTTCACATGGAGTTACTGTCACTATCTCCTTCACGACATTAAACAATCTCTTACCCATAGCATCTGCGTCGACCGTTTTGTCTTCTTGGTTTTTGTGTATTTCTTCTTGTGCTTTTTCTTCGTTTTTATCTAACTCGAGACCCTCTGTCTCCACAATCATTTCCTTGTCGCTTATTCCAAGTATCTCCTCCAATTTCGCCTTCACCTTTGGCTTTAATTTTTCTCTCCTTTCAGCCCGAAGTTTTCGCTTCCTTTTCGACCGAATACTCTTCGCCATTTTAACACACGTGTGCGCGGTAAGGAGCTTGGTACCTAAGACCGCATGCGTCATGTATTCGATTCTATGTATACTCTAATTGTTGCGTACTTCATGTATCTCATAGTGTAGTGTGTTAGGGGACGATCCAAGATGGCGCTTGCTGCCAAAACTGCGAGATTTGCTCTGGGAAGAACTATCATAGATGCACAATTCTTAGCCGACAGTGTAATTTTTATGAACAGTAAGTATGGCGTGCAGAGGTATGTCAGGCATTGGTCACGTTTAATGGTGACTGATCGTTCAGAGACTGACAGGCACGTGTTTACATTAAAATTGAGTACATTATTAATCATAGGTAATAACTACTTCGATTTTATATACTTCCTGATATCTCTTTTGGTTGTAAATTCTGTATATGAGCGTTGTATTTCGAATTTCGAAGGCAAGAGGTTGGGGGGTTGAGTACTTTAGAATTTCCAAAGCTGTGGGGTGGGGGGGTGGGGGGAGCTTTGATGAAGACATTGTCTGGAATAAACCATTCCAGAACCCTTAGGAGACAATGGGTAAATGTTTAATAATTCATCCATAGTTAGAGTGGAATGGTTGCGGGACCTGACAAAGTTCTTTATTGTATGTTTTTGTTCTCTTTTTTGGCCTTGACCATGTGCAAACACAATAGTTGTTTACTCCATACTGAGGAACTAACCAATAAAAACGTGTTGGTTACGTAATTCATGCATAGTGTATGAGCGCAAAACAAAAGACTGTGCACGGTCATGGACCTTCCAACATAAATCTTGGCATCTTTGTTTGCTCCTTTGATGTTTGTTGGGCTTCATAACCATTCCCCTCTATAAACTATGATTCATCAGAGAAACCAAATTTCCAGGTCTGGTTGTCCAGCATTTAAAATTAAGACCACCAGGATTTTATTTTGAGCTTTGTTTAACAGTTTTCTTTTTTTCTACAGATGACATTATTGCAGTAAATAAACCATATGGGGTGCCAGTTCACTGTAAGTGGATGACACTGAAGAGTTTAAGGTTATTAAAATGAAATATAAATGGTGGTCATTTATGAACATTTCTACAAAAGAGTGTTCTCTGATTGTGGTTTCTGAGAGGACTGATTGCTTTAATTCCAAGGTGGAGAACTAAATACAGCAGAATAATAAATCTTCTAACCACTTAGAGGAAGCAGAAATTGGTTCAGAAAATTGGAAGGTTTGACGAAAATTGAGATTAAACCACTCCTAATGTGTTTGCCAAGTGCCTGAAAAAATGTTTTGAATAAATATGAGGTTTGAAAAATCAAGAGTTAAAAAAAAAGTGAGGATTTTAATCTTACAAGACAGTATAAATATGTATAAATATTACTGTTTGTCAGGTGATAAATGATCTTCACTCCATCCAGTAGTGTGCTCGGTGTGCACATTCCTAATATAGAAACACATATTTTGAACAACCATTTATTAAAAAGCTTTTTTTTGTTTATGTGTTATTTTGAAGCGGGTCCTGGTGTAAAGATTTGTATAATGGACATGCTTGATGAGTTTACAGAAATCAAAAAATTGAAACAAAGACCAGAGCTTGCACATCGAATTGATAAGTATGTGCTTTTGTTATGCATTGGCCTATTCCCTTCTGGATAATTCTGAGTTATTGTTAAGGAGCACTTGCTAAATTACTTTGCAAAAGGACAGTTCTTGATACCACACTTAAAACCAGTACCATCATGGCTAAACTGACCAATAATTTAGTTTCAATGGACCAGACTTAAAACACAGTCATCTGACAAATACTCTTCTTTTTGCTTTCAAGATGGCTTCAGCTCAGTTTGCCTAGAAACATCGGATGCCAACATTGGTTCTTTTCAGAACTACTGCTTTAGAAGAACTACTTCCATTTATATCTGGTATCTCTCATGGGTGAAAAACATTCTGAGCTTTGCCCATGAAATAACATTTGGGCATTCTCCAAGGCTTCTTTTCAACAGTTTAACAATTTTTTTGGGTAACAGAAAAATTAAATATTGGTAGTAATACTATTAACTAATTGGAAAATTATTTACTTACAGGGACTGCAGTGGAATTCTGTTATTCACAAGGTACTCACAGTCAAATAATAATAAACTAATTTCAGTAATCATCATAATTTTATTTTACTACTTTCAGTGGTTTCCCAATAGCTCCAAGTTTCTCACTGTTTTGTCAAGCTATTGTAAAGAAAGATGATATTAATCACATGTACTTAAAAATATTGTCTCAACAAACAGGACAATGACAACATTGACCACAACTTAGCTTTATACAGATGAATATTTGCTACTGCTTTGCTTAATAAACCCTTTTATTGATGGATATTAATGGTAACAAATCAAATTTTCATATTTGACAATATTTAAATTTTTAGGTCGGCAAGCGCAGCCAGCAAGGTAGCCGAAATGTTCTCCAACAGAACAATTAGTAAACATTACTGGGCTATAACTGTTGGAATACCAACATTTGAAGAAGGAGAAATCAATATTCCCATTGGCGAGGCCAAACTTCTTGGAGGATATCGCATTGTTACCAGACCAGATCTGAGCTCAAAGTCTTCAGAAGTATGGGAATTATTGATAATTTAAATGGACCACCACAACATTTATTTGTACCAAAATACTAATGGAGATAATGACCATGATCATTTTTTCCAGAGTGGAGAAAGGTTTATAGGACACATATTTATAAAAGTTCCAAAGCTAGAACTTAAATTGAATAAAACATCTACCAAGGATATAACTTAATATTTAACTATACAGGACTCTTAAAGTTGTCAATTTCACAATTTTAATTCAAATCTCTTAGCATTCAACTGACCTAAAATTTTCTTTTTTTATTTAGTTGTTAAGTACTGCTGGCTTCAAAACTGCAAAAACAAAATTTAAAATTTTGGACATAAATCAGAGCACATGTGCTCTTTTACAACTAGAGCCAATCACAGGATTAAAGCAACAAATCAGAGTACATACAGCAGAAGGACTGAAATGCCCAATACTGGGTGATCACAAGTTCTCTTCTGATGTGCGGCAGCCTCAGGTGGGTTTACACATTTCAGATATTTCAAAATAAGCATGATCTGATCTAGCGCATGGCCAGCAAGGGGATTTCCTGGATGGGTCATTGTAATAATGATTGTGTTGATGTAAAGTTTATATGAAATATTTCATATATGAACTGCGGTTATAGATGAAAGTGAAGAATGATCATCGCAGTTAATTTTCCAATTTAAGCAACTGGAAAGAAGAAGCCTGAAAAAAAAAAATCAGGGCTTCAACGGGATTCGAACCCGTGACCTTCGCGATACCGGTGCGATGCTCTACCAACTGAGCTATGAAGCCACACATTGGGAGCGAGGTCAATTAATTGAGTTCATGTCTTCCCGTGAGGAGTGAAATGATGTAAAGTTTATATGAAATATTTCATATATGAACTGCGGTTATAGATGAAAGTGAAGAATGATCATCGCAGTTAATTTTCCAATTTAAGCAACTGGAAAGAAGAAGCCTGAAAAAAATCAGGGCTTCAACGGGATTCGAACCCGTGACCTCCGTGATACCGGTGCGATGCTCTACCAACTGAGCTATGAAGCCACACATTGGGAGTGAGGTCAATTAATTGAGTTCATGTCTTCCCGTGAGGAGTGAAATGATGTAAAGTTTATATGAAATATTTCATATATGAACTGCGGTTATAGATGAAAGTGAAGAATGATCATCGCAGTTAATTTTCCAATTTAAGCAACTGGAAAGAAGAAGCCTGAAAAAAATCAGGGCTTCAACGGGATTCGAACCCGTGACCTCCGCGATACCGGTGTGATGCTCTACCAACTGAGCTATGAAGCCACACATTGGGAGCGACGTCAATTAATTGAGTTCATGTCTTCCCGTGAGGAGTGAAATGATGTAAAGTTTATACGAAATATTTCATATATGAACTGCGGTTATAGATGAAAGTGAAGAATGATCATCGCAGTTAATTTTCCAATTTAAGCAACTGGAAAGAAGAAGCCTGAAAAAAATCAGGGCTTCAACAGGATTCGAACCCGTGACCTCCGCGATACCGGTGTGATGCTCTACCAACTGAGCTATGAAGCCACACATTGGGAGCGACGTCAATTAATTGAGTTCATGTCTTCCCGTGAGGAGTGAAATGATGTAAAGTTTATACGAAATATTTCATATATGAACTGCGGTTATAGATGAAAGTGAAGAATGATCATCGCAGTTAATTTTCCAATTTAAGCAACTGGAAAGAAGAAGCCTGAAAAAAATCAGGGCTTCAACGGGATTCGAACCCGTGACCTCCGCAATACCGGTGTGATGCTCTACCAACTGAGCTATGAAGCCACACATTGGGAGCGAGGTCAATTAATTGAGTTCATGTCTTCCCGTGAGGAGTGAAATGATGTAAAGTTTATATGAAATATTTCATATATGAACTGCGGTTATAGATGAAAGTGAAGAATGATCATCGCAGTTAATTTTCCAATTTAAGCAACTGGAAAGAAGAAGCCTGAAAAAAATCAGGGCTTGAATACTCTTGAGGCTTCTTCTTTCCAGTTGCTTAAATTGGAAAATTAACTGCGATGATCATTCTTCACTTTCAATGATTGTGTTGCAAGGTCAGCACATCACATGACCATGAATGATGTAAGGATTTTGCAAGTCTAGACAAGTTTCTGTTATGCAAAGTGAATATCCAGTACCCAGTGCAAACTCTTGAATAACATTTCACACTGCATGAAGAGCAGAAAATTGGTAAGATTGAAATTTATTTTTAACTTTAATCCAAACATAATGATATTATGCACCACTTATTGAAAGAACAGTTGACAGTACGGAGGCGGAAATGTCCAAAAGCACTAGACGAGTGCACCATTTCTAAGAGGTCAAAAATTTAATAACTTTAATTGGTAAGTTAACATTAACAGTTACATGATTCAAAGTCTAGTCCTGGAGCTAGCTCAATTTTTAGCACAGGTCTGCATACTGATGAGACAAAAACCAAAAACAATGGCCCATATTCATATTCTCTGTATTGGACTGGAACTAGCTTGCAAAAGAGGCTCATGCGGGGGAATATCATTAAAAAGAGATTAATGTCATTTGCATATGAAAAGACTCCCCACATTAACCTCAGTTACAAGCCAGTTTTACTCCAATACCAAGCATACAAATATAGCTTATTCCCCTTCACTCCCTGTGGAACATAGGTCCATGGAAACTGCCTGCCATCTCCTTCGGTTTTCGGCCAACTTTGTGATCTCTTGCCAAGTGTAGCCTGCCTGTGACGCCTCATTGTCCACAGTTCTCCTCCAGCTGTTTCTAGGACAACCTTGATTTCTCTCTCCCAGGGGGTTCCACCTCAGTGCATGCCTGGTAATATTGCTGATCGGTTTTCTTAAGGTGTGCCCCATCCAACCCCACTTGCACCTTCTAGTCTGGATGTTGATTTGCTCTTGTTCAGTTCTTTCCCACAAATCTTCATTTCTAATAACCTGAGGCCAGTGTACACTGGCCTCAGGAATACGAACATAGTCTATTAAAAAATTATAAAACGCAAGTGAAACATGAACCATGCTTGGCCCCAGGCCACGTGATAAGAGGTTTCCAATACAATCCACCACATTAGAAGCTTTTGAGCCTTCATGTGTAATGGAAAAAAGTCAGAGTAAATACTGTAATTAAAATATAAAGGGAAGCTGCTTTGTTCCATCACTTAACTGTCTTATATTAACATACATGTATTTTTTTCAAAGGTGTTACCGCTACGTTTACTTCAGCTTCTTCAGATTAAAGGTGTAAAGGACAAAACAGATCCCAAAGCAAAAGGAAAAATCAGACCATGGCAAAGAGCGCTCATTCCTCTCCATCTACATGCACGGCAGTTAACTTTACCAAAGTTGTATCGTGGAAAAGATATTATAATTAAGGCACCTCTGCCTGAATATTTTGAAGAGACTCTTCAAAAGTTAAACCTTCATCCGAAGAGAAAGAACATGACACATTCCAAGGATCTGATACAGTATTACAGACTGAAACAGTTGGAAAAATCAACAGGAAAAAATGTTAGAACATAAATAAACTAGTGTAATGTTAATAGTTAAGTGTTTGGTAGAATGAGGGTACGTGTAACCAAGTTTGTAAAAAGGTAAAATTTTTATCATAACTCTGGACAAAATCTTCAAACAGGTTGTCTGATAAAAACGCATATTTCAAGGAACTTCTTATGTCACTCTTATTTTAGTTCTTCCTATATTTTTTTGGCAATGTATGATTAGGGTTCACAATTCTTAAATAACACTCAGATTTTTGAAATCTTCATTGAGTATATTATCATATGGCTGTGTCTCTCAGGGACTGGGAACTACCGAATCCACAAATCTGATTGGCTGGAATCAATATTGAACATGGTCTAGATTTTCCCATCTAGACCAGTTACATTTTGTGGTAAAAAGTTGCAAACTAAAATACAAAAATATTGACTATTTTCTTCCAAAAATTTTTATTTAATATGGAAGTGACAAAAAGCCTGATGCAAAAAAAAAAAGTAACAAGGATGAGCAAACTGTTTACATACAAGAGTTTGGTTATTATATATTTTATTCAGAGCATCAAAACAAAGGAAATCACTGTGAAACTAGTATAAAAGATAATTAAACATACTCTCAGGGACACAATTTACAGTAAAGCAATAAAATTCACTTCACCATGTAATATCAATAATTTTGATGACATCGAAAATGACTGGGGTCCTTTCAGGTGCAGTGTTTTATAAATTGTGCAAACATCAAGTGGCTTAATTATTCTGGCTCCTGGGTTGATAATATCACTTGCAGTGTGTAATTTGGAGAAACCTACAGTATAGATAAAATGACATCAAGAACTGACTCCTGAATCCAATTCAAATATTTGGCACAAGTGTCTTTAATGTTTTGATTTCTAGAGTATTAGGATCAGTTGCTGTTGCAGATGCACTCAGTTGATGAGTGTTTCTGTTTAAATAGAAAGATGGAGAAAATGATTTTATCTCTTTTCAGAAACACTGCAAGAAAAAGGAAAGAAAATCTCATTAATTTTGATTATCAAAATGTAAAGTTTCTTTCCTCGTGCTATCATTATGTCAACAGTTCCTGCTAGCTCTATGTTCCCATCAAGATATAAAATCATTCTCAAGTACAGCTTTCATCACATGCTTTATTTCAGGGTGTTTCCAAACAGGTAAAATTGGCTTCGAAGAGAACACCAAAAACAAAAAGATGTATCTTTATAGCAACTCTATTTACATTGTTAGCTAGCTGTATCTCAATCTATTCCACATAATCAAAGTCTTCTGGAATTCCAAAATTCTTGTCAATCATTTTCTCTTCCAATCCAAACTTCCTGACACACCAGGACTTGATGGTAAAAACGTTGTCAGTCCAGCGATTTGCACCTTCTTTTGCCATCATTGTTTCCTTTTGCATGTTTTCCAGCACTTCTGGGTCACATTCTCTATATCTCTCAAGCTCTTGTTCCTGTTCTTTACACAGCTTTTCCTTCTGCAATAGCTCTTGAAGAATGGCATCTCTGTCACCCTGTTTTACCATCAAATTTGTTAACTGAATTGTGGTACCTAAAGCCCTGGCCTTTTTTGGGAAGAGTTGTATTTTAGTTCATTTTGCAGGTCTTGAAAGATATTTGATGGAAACTATGTGTAAAGGTTATTGCCACAGAGAAAAAGTTTATATTAACTGGGGCAGTAACACCCCTGTTAAATATCAATGTATAAAGGTCATTCAATGTGCCATAAGTAACAACTGTTAGGTTCATAATTTAACCAAGCTTTCCAAAATCTAAACCTTTTAAAAAATGAAATGCAGTAGTGTAGAGGCATGGTAGAGCAAATGGCTAGAAATTGCTTAGGAACCCAGATCAAGCAGTCTTGGTTTAAGCCCTAGACAGGTTTGTTCACTCTTTCTTATTTATCCTCAGAAATTCACGATAAACTATACTAATACTCACAGACTGCTCTCTGCCACTATTGGCTTGTTTCAGAAGTTTTGTGGTGGAGGCGATTTTCTTTTCACATTCACGTATTTGCTCAGTGAGTTGCTGTAGTTTCTGTTGTCTCTGAGAAGAAAATTAATACAGTGCCATTGAATTCAGTACAGTCCAGACAGACGAGGCTTTTCCTACATGTATTTTGCATTTCTCACTTTCGATTGCCTTGCATAAGACTGTAAGGTAGTCTAAGGTAGTTTGCTCCATAGTTTACTTACTGTATGGAATGCCTTGCTTGGGTAAGCCCAGAAATAAATTGAAGTACCAATTTTATCAGTATCCACAAGATTGTCATCAACCAAGCTTTGTAAGACTTCTTTAACAGACATGGATGCTATTTAAATAGGAGAGAAATCAGTCATCATCAGCAGCAGCAGCCCTAATGCCATAAAAATGGAAAAATGGGATAACACAAAAAAATGCACACAGTCGTCACTTTGTCTTACTGATTCCTTTTTCCTTGGGAGCAATTTTTTCAAGCTCCTTGAGTAGAAAGAACTCTTTCTGTTGAAATTCAAAGTATCCAGATTAGCATCAAACATTAGAAATCATTAGAAAACAGCCCCAAGATAATTCGTGCGCTGATCGGTTAAAAATCATGTTTCCATAACTCAATGGAAACATACAACTAGCACAAGCTGTTGACTTAATGATGGCACGAGCAAAGAGAATTTACATTTTGATCATCAAAGTAAACAAGCTGTTTTTCTTTTTTTCATCGTGGTGTTTTCTAAAAGAACTAGAAAACATGTTCTCTGTGGTTCTATCGAGTTATAGAAACACTCGTGAAAGTTTGGGAGAACTCGAAAAAGCTGTGGAAACACTGGCCTGCGGCTCGTGTTCCCACAGCATTTCTCATTCTCCCAAACTTCCACTCGTGTTTCTATAACTCAATAGAAACATGGTACATGTTTTCTATTTCTTAATTATTGATGACGCCTGGTAGAATGGCAGATAATTTATGCACAAATGATATGCACACACACCAGGGGCAGAGAGGATGTTTGTAAGGCAAAGTACCATGTGGGTGTCATGTCCATGAGGAGAGTATTACATGTTGATGGGTGACAAGAAAAGAACATAATAATAATTAATTAGCTGAAAAGAAGTAACCCATATAGCCCCATACTTGTTTAACATATAATTTCTTTCATATCAACAATCTTTCATAGACTAATGACAGTCATACGTATGGAATGACTGTTACAAAATTTTATAATTTAATGTGCTACTTTGGCCAAATTTTTACCCCTGAAACTTTTAACATGTATCACATAGAATTTCATGACACATTAAGACCAATGTTTACTGTTTGCAAATATCTCCACTAGAAAAAATGTGTAACATATATAAATGAGTGAACTGATGATGTCACACTCAACCCAATACTACATCCAGCATAAAAATAGAGCTGTCTCGGTCAGTTTCCAACAGAGACCTTTGAAACGTGGTTGGCTAATAGTTCTACAGGCAACACACCTTCTGCTATAAAATTTTGTTCCCATGGCAACTCACACTTTTCCAGTCTCTGATTTTTAGCATGAAAAAATTAAAAAATGCTATGAACTTGGCCGAACATATTTTTATGCTTGCTGGATCATGCAGATGAGGCAACACTGGCAAATATCAAAATGGAATGTAAAAGGTGGACAGAAAAGCCTTTAACATCAAGGAGGTCTGGAACCCAGTATGTTACCTCAGTAACACATATTCTGGAGAACATCTAGTAGAATCTTACTGCAACAAATCAAACAATCCTGATGCAAATTGGCTGAGATATCTTTTTTCATCATAGTTCAAACTTTGCTTGAGTTTATGACGTCATCACTGGGCTAATTTGCATATTTTAAAAGTTGAATATCTCTAGACTGTCTCTCTGGAACAAAAAGAGATATCTGGAAATAGTAAAAAGCATTTTTCTTCTCGTGCAGACTACGTGTTCATTTTTTAAAAATGGCTTACATAGGAAAGATGCGAATTTCATTATAGTGGCAATTTAATTAAGCTTGCGTTAACTTAGTTAAAGTTTATATTAAAAGCGTGAAGTAAACTTATGTTACCGAACTCTTGTCACTGTAGGAAATATGTCCCATGGAAAGTGAGGTGAATTTCTCTGTCGATGTTGAGTTGGAAGACTTAAACTTAATTTAATTTTGTTAACCATACGCTTATACACTACGGGAGCCTTATTCTGGTCCTTACTTTCTCAAAGAACAGTTCCAAAAGGCGCGTCCTCTTCTCTTCCAAACTCAGCCCACGCTTCTTTGACTGAAAAAGATCAAATAACGCTAGTAAGAAAATGATACTAAATATCAAAGAAGCAGGCATATGCCTTCAGCAATGTTTTTTTTCTCACAGACCATGCTTGTGGGAGTAAAATTCTTTCAACAATGGCGGACAAATTTAATTTTGGCGCCAGTCTCTAGGCCGGAAGTTTTTTGGTTTCCTCGTGTAACGCTCTTATTTCCGCTACACCAGCAAGTTCTCATGGGAAGCACTCTGGACGAGGCGGATGTAAACATGGCGGCGGATTGTAGGGTAGAAAGCCTGTATGATTTGGCAGCTTTTACCACCGTCAGGAATTGTGATGTGTTTAAGTCAGAGTTCCGCTCTCTCCCAAATGCTGTTCAGTGTGATATATATAGAACTGTAAGTATATCTTTGTTTTCTGTTAGCCTCTGTTCATGATTTAGTAGCATGTTGTTTTGGGGAAACGTACGTTGGACACCGTTGATGTTTACAAAACTTGTTTTGCGTTTATGCATTTTGCGGCTTTCTTTTATGTAGCTTTTCGACACTGGTAAGACAGAAGTATTGGTAGCAGAGCTGAGTGACCTGGATGTGGTTTCAAAAGCTTTAAAAGCAGGGGATACGAGGTAAAAAGATTATTTCCTGTGTTGGTACGGTAATTTCTCCATTTAAATTTCATTCCATTTGTGTCACGTAAGATAAACGAACAGTTTGTTAAAGGAACCTCATCACGAAAAGAACATTGCTAAATGATTGACTTAGATGACATCTTCCCAGAGTGTGGTATACTTATAAAACTTCCGAAACGGTTCAAAACACTCCATAAAATGTCACACGTACAAGGCGTTGTGTCTGAAGCTAAAATTATCATTCACAGCCCAATATAGTAAACCCAAAGTGGAACTGAAAAAAAAACGGTTATTGTGTAACTTTCATTCCCGTTTTGCCTTTCAGTTTCCTAGTGACGTCGTATGTTGTAATTTGGTCGCAGTTTTTAGACTTTTATAAAATGAGCATACCTGTAAATGGATATCATGAATTCTTGATATTTTTTTCTGTAAAAAAAGAATCAGTTGGCTGTATTTATTCTTCCATGCAATTACAAGCAACATGTTCTCACTGATTCTACTTCACATATATCAAAAATTTAATAAATGCTTAGATGAGTATCTGGAGGAAATAGAACATGTCGTCATTATCTTTGAGAGTTATTCTCTTTGTAGGAACATAGCAAATAATGCCTGAAAATTGGAGGAAATATGTTATGCCTATGTCAGTTTTTATCCACCCATCCCTCTTCCATTTACAGTACTACACTTCAGAATTGTTACTTATTGGGGATTTTTTTGTATTACTAATACAGCATGAACAACAACAGTAGCACAGGACTGTTCATTTTTACCCTCCCCTCCCCTTCTGTATTTCCATTAACAATGTTGCTCTGATCAATTATATTGATTCTGGGACACCATTAATTCTCTGCACAATTTTGTCACTTTTGTTCTTGGGTCCAGAATTGAATAGGCCAGAGGAAGGGGAACAGGATATTTTTTAGTATCTTATCATCAGAATTTCTTATTACTTCTCTCAGATAACATTAATTTTGTAGTGTTGTTCACATTTTGATGCTATATTTTACAGTAAAAGCCAAATCAATCTTGTTTGCTTGACTTGAAATTAGTTGTTCCTGATCAAGATTAAGATAGAAAGAAATTAAAAATCTTACAATGTGTTAACCTCATTTTATTCATTTATATTATAGTGTAAGATCTTTATTTAGAGATTTCCTTACTACTCATTTGTAGGGTTAAACTCTATGCAGTCTTCCAAGGACTTCGAGAAGAAGGATTTGATCTATCAGAGATCCTTACTACTGAATTTATCAAGAGATGTGAAAAAGCATCACATGTAGAGGAAAAGCCAGATCGCCAAGCCATTCAGAAGCTCTTGAAAACAGGGATGTCACTGGGTATGAGTATACAGTCAAGACATGTAGTATGTGACATGTAGAAAAAAGTTTATAGTAAATACAGTTTTCAGCTTAGAACTGATTTTGTGCTTAACATGGATATATTTCCCCTTTGTGCCTGATTCTCTTATTTATCTTATGGCTGGTTTACCATAAAAAAAGCCATAATTTCTACTTGAAGTACATTCCATGCTATTAAGTCACTGAGCATCTCAACGAGGCCTTGACTTCCTAATCATGCAAAATCTTGTTTTGTTGCAGAACAAGAATGAACAAGTCAATTGTCTCTCTAGGATAGATCAGTGACAGTGAATAGTGGTGACCCTGATCTTTTATATTTCAGGTGGCTTTTTGTCAGAGGCTGGTTGGTATGAAAATGGTGAAAAAATACTGGCCACCAGTTACAAACTTTGTAACACAAGAGAACAAGATGGCTGTAGAATAGCAACCAAATTTCTTACAAGGTACCACAGACTGCCAATTCTCAGTTATGAACATTTGTTTTATCGAGTTAAACAAAGACTTGTAATTTTTTTGATGATAATAACAAAGTTTGGACAGTATGGAAGGAGTCTTTAAATTTTTTTTTTTTTTTTTTGTCTGGATCTCTGAAGTTTTGTCGGGTTTTTTTTTTTTGTCAGTCTTGAAGTTTTTTCCAGTGTTACAAGCAGCAGTTATGACAATTACTGTTAGCATTAGTCGGCAGAGTTTGTGATCACTGAATAGGATGTGATTTGAAACCCAGGAAGAAAAAAAAAATCATCCATTTATACATGTAAATATAATCTGAATCTATTGGGAAAAGAAAGAAAAAGATGTTTTATAATTTTATATTCAGAAACTGTACAAAATCTGATCAAAGGAAACCATTTCTAGTTTCATTTATTTTGTTTATTACTGTTATTAGAAATATTTTATAGGATTTAACAAATTTATTTTTTATAGTAATGTAAGCGCATTGAGTTTTTTAAATGCGCTTAAAAAACTTTATTATTATTATTATTATTATTATTATTATTATTAAAAAGTAACTTCAAGAACATGGAAAATATTGATCAAACAGTCTTATGCATATATGTTAGGCAGCTCAATTTGATGATGACAGTCAGTGACTGGGTACCAGCAATTCTAGAAAATTCATAATGTTCAGTTACAGATTCTTGGTGATGTTATTAAATTGTGATTTTTTCTTTGCTCTGTAGGTTACTTCATCTTAGAACAGCAAATTGCAAATTTGATGCTGCTAAAGATACTTTTAGAGAAACGATGGACATTGCTAGTAAAATGACCAGCAAAACAGAGCTAGACATCAGTATGGCAGTCCTCTATGGAGAGAAATGTGGATTACTGTTTGCACTCAGTGATTACGAAGAGGTGATTAGAAAGATACCTTGCAGTTTATTACTCTCTTGGCATTCAAAAAATATACTGAATTAGTAGACGATTTGTAATGTCTTGCAGATAGGTGATAATTTGCTTTTAGAGATAGAAAACCTGGGCTCACAAGAAAAATTGTTGCAATGGCATTGTTTGGATGAAATAAGCCTTTGTTTACTAGTCTTTGAACATATACAATCATTTTTGTGTCTTTATATTTTTGTGGCCTTATATATTTACAGGGCTACAAGTGCAGTATGAAGGCATTGCAGAAAATTGGGCCTGGGTTACCAATGAAAGTAAGTTCTTCAAGTAATCCATAATTCCAGATCCACATGTACCTTTTAATTTTGTGATGTCTACCACATAATTTTATACAACCAGCAGAAAAACTTAAAATGATGCATGGTAGATTTTGCAAACGTGATACTGAAAGTATTCAAATAAAGGTGTCTGTCTGTCTGTCTGTCAATCTGCCTGTGTCATGGATTTACTATGTCTGTAGCCCAACATGCTACACACCAATTGTTATCAATAGTGACCTAAGTGAAACACATGCAAGCTTAAATTGTGGAACCATTGAGTCATCATGCAACCAAGCTCTAAGTTTACGTTGAGTAGACCTAATTTTTAAGTTTGCTCTGATGAGAGGTTTGAAATATATGACACAATTTAATAAGAATTTTACATGCATTCTTGACCATCCTTTAGAATCTTTTTCTATAACCAAAAGATTTTCAAAGATCTTATGAATTCTTGCGAAGAATTTGTTTGGTTGCTGCAACAGTCATACAGTGATCTTCAGGAAACTTGCAAGATTTCTGCAAAAGATTTTATTTGCAATTCCTCAAATGCGGTCTATGTTAGATCTTCATCATTACAATCATGTGTATCAAGGATCTATAAAGGATCTTCAACAGGTCATTGGAGATCTTCAAAGATCCATGTAAGGCTTCTTCCAGGTTCTGTTGTACGTTTGAAAGTCAGAGGTAATCAAGAAATAACCCAAAATTAATGCCTGTGTTGTATTTGGCAAGGTATAACTGATGTGAACTTCATTGTTTCAGGCAGTTGTTGATATCCTAAGGAATGCATCCAAGGTAAAAACACCATTATTGTTTTTTTAGTGAACACTTTTTTGTGCTTCATGAAAGTTGGCCTTGTATTTGTAAGTGAGTATAAGTTACATATATCTAAGTTATGAATATTTTTACAGTTTCATTTGTTTATTTATTGGCTTCCATTTGTAGTGGATGCATTCAGTTCAAGTTGCAAGCTGTTTTTTTTCTTTTTTTTTTTTTTTCGCAGGCTTGTGTAGTGAAAAGAAAATTCAAGAAAGCAGAACTTTTAATAAAACAGGCCATGTTTTTAGCCAAGTAAGAGAGATGTTTCTGAAAATGATTGATTTAAACAAGTTGCTCTGCTTCTCACTTATTATTAAGCTTACTGTGCATAGTTGCAGTTTTATTTTCTGCTGGATTGGTACATAATTTGCTGATCAAAGAACAACTTGCTTCCTTTTGCAGGCAGCACTTTGGATGTGATCACCCAAAATATGCTGACACTTTAATTGATTATGGTTATTATCTACTCAATGTTGATGCTATTAATCTATCTGTAAAGGTGTACAAAGTAAGTATCCAACTTGAGAATTGCTAAACAATCCCTTACCTCCTCAATAATTCCAAGGGATCATCAACATCCAATTCTTTCCTTAAGATATTCACTACTGAAATTGTCTAGAAAGCAGTTGACAAGAATAAAAAAATTCATCAATGAATGTCGATCCTGATGCAATACTAAATTCTTACAACCAACATTTTTGACAATCCTTAATCCCCAGGAGGGGGGACTCCCATATATAAAGGGTAGGGGTGCTTGTACCTTTCAGGGGTTAAAAAGGCAGTTTTGGTATTTCTTAGGGTATTCAGCCTCAAAAGCCCCGCAGCTGGAGCTTCTCTGGTACCTTTTTAGTGTACGGCTATAAAGGGTTGTTTTAGAATTGGTATCTCTTAGGGGTGAAAAATTTTTCAAACCACGCCCACAAAACAGGAGCTTGGTCCCTCGTAGGGGTTCTTTTCAAAATTTCCGACAAGCACCCCCTGTCCTTTCTATTTGGGAGTGCCCCCAAGGCCTTAATCATCGAGCTGTTGTGTAGTTACATGGTTCATGTATGAACAGATACCACTGACAGTTTTGATAATTTCATGGAAAAGATTACAAAATAAGTCTTTACCACCCTCTTCACTGGCAAATTTATCATTTCTGGTTTTAGGAAGCTTTTCGTACTAGGTTTTATGTCTTTGGATTCAACAATTTACATGTGGCAACAGCTCATGAAGATCTTGGTTATGCTCTGTATGTGCATGAGTACAGTACAGGAAACTTTGATGAAGCCAGGTATCATACTTTTACCATGGTTGTTTCTTTGTTTTCCTCCATATTTCATGCCAACCAAACACTGTGTTGTAAGCGTAAACATGTAGATAGCTTCTCCATTTTCTTCCAACATTATTACTGTACCCTATTCATGTCATTTTTTTGTATCCTGCCCTCTTGTGACTATGTGCACACCTCTGTGGGTTCTAGAATGTAATCTATTTCTCTTTTTCACAACCAAAATTTCTGAAGGTTTCATTTTGATTCTAAGATGAACTT
The DNA here is from genome assembly GCF_964199315.1 of Orbicella franksi. NCBI lineage: Eukaryota > Metazoa > Cnidaria > Anthozoa > Scleractinia > Merulinidae > Orbicella > Orbicella franksi. The sequence continues at coordinate 1,798,560 of NC_138156.1, read as the reverse complement.
CTGTTTGAAAGAATCCCCTAAAATAGTGAAACCTGGTCTGTTTGACATTATGTAACACTTTGAAATACAACCATATCACACTGAAATGCTGTAAACACATAGATTAGCTACATGTAGCTGTTGTTTCATTCTCAGCATTCTCAGAATGTCACAGGTGAAGTAATCTCACAACAATCAACATTAACTGTAATTATCATGTATTGGTGACCACAGAAGGAGGAGAACTAAAAGTAGTAAACTAACAGCATTTTATTGCAAGCAAGTAATCAATATAATTGTGATGTATGTATGGGTTATTGACCAAGTGTGAGGTCAAGATGGCTGGATATTGTCCAAGTTCTTTTTTTGCGTGTTTATGGACCGAGACGGAGTCGAGGTCCATAAACTCGCAAACAAAGAACGAGGCCAGTATCCAGCCATCTTGACCGAACAAGCTTGGTCAATAAAGGATTTATTATATGGCTTTCGCGGAAATTTTTCTTGCGGGACACGGCGGGTAGTCCCGAGCGGGCAAGATAGCTCCATCTTGCCCACTCAGGTAGCCAATTACAGCGCAGGATTTGATTCATCTTGCCCGCTCACGGAGCTAGCCATATAATAAGTTAATGTATTTGTGCAGATACCATGCTGAGAGGGCCATCAGTATCATAACCAAACTGTTCCCAGACGATCATCTTCTGCTTGCATCATCAAAAAGAGTTAAAGGTAAGTTTACTGGCCATCACTAAGTCAACTGTCAAATGTTTGGTTTCTTTGGATTGTTGCCTTCTTAATTGAATATGCTCCTTTTAATTGTACCTTATCATAGGAAATTAACGCTTCATGAAATTAACGCGAATTTCAAAAATTACACTTTACATTTCACATCAATCTTTCACATTAGTAAATTGTTTACTGTACTTCAACTGAATTTTGTTCGTATTTGCTGTCAGCTTTACAGTGTTAAAATAAATTGGTTCCTGTTCTCAACAAATTCTGTTTTTTTTTCTTTGGTGTAGCAGACGCGTTAATTTCCCTCATTTTGAAATTTTGCCCCCTCTCTCGCGTTAATTTCCTTTATTGGGAAGCAAATTTACCTTCAATTCGCGTTAATTTAAGTCGCGTTAATTTCAAATACGTTAATTAACACGAGTGTTAATTTCCTATAATAAGGTAAAACAAAGTATTTGTAGCCACACATGTTCACCTCACTCACTCATTAGTTGAGAGCAGTGCTCGGTGGTGAGTGTAGACCATACAAATGTTATAGTAAACTTCGACAGTGAAAAGGATGTTGAAGTAATTAAAACAAATATTGTTCGTTCATTTCTTTCAGCACTAATTCTAGAAGAAATAGCTATAGACACCCCAATCAGACAAAAAGAAGAGGAAATTTTAAAAGAAGCACAAGAGCTTCATTTGGCTTCACTTGATTTGGCAAGGTAATAAAAGTTATTAAACATAACTTTGAAATTGTTAAGCCAGATTCTTTTAATAGTAAAGTGCGAAGCAAAAGTAGTGCAGTTCTTATTAATTACTCCTGGCTATTTTTCATTTCCAATTTTGTGACTATGTGTGACTTGTGTTTTGTGTAATTAACCGATAGGCCTTGCAACCATCCCGTCGTTTATTCTACAATATTTTTAGATGTTTTTTTGTGTCAACAGTTTAACATTGTCATCTTCTTGCATTTAATTATTCTGTGTATTGAATACGTCAAATGTGCCTCTTGCCAGCCTCCCTATCATGCCAATTGTGTTTTTTTTGTTGTTGTTGTTTTTACGCAGGAAGTCATTTGGAGAAAATAATGTCCAAACAGCTAAACACTATGGAAATTTAGGTCGGCTTTATCAATCCATGAGAAGATATGAGGTAACTGAAAAGAACCAAAGATTTTAATGAGTCGACTCTGTATAGACTGTATGTTCTGGAACAAGTGGCCACACTGCTGGTGGTTAAACCAACATTCCGCGGTTGAAGGGACCAGGAATATTGTTCCATTCTTTACCTGGATGGGATGTTAGTCCATGGCGGATAACCAGAGCTGATAACCAGTATATACATGCTAACATTTTACAGGTTCAGGCAACAATTGTGAATTGTTCAAATGTTGAAAGAGTTTACTAAGGAGTCAGTTACAAGGCACGTGCGGTTGACACTTGACATGCAGAGTCTACAGGTAACAGATGTTGTTTGTAATTATTTTCTTACTTCAGGAAGCCGAGACCATGCACAAGAAAGCAATTGAAATCAAAGAAAGAATACTTGGAAGTGAGGTAATATAAATTACGTCAGAATAGATCATGTTCTGTATTGGTTGTACATCTTGACGGGTTGATAACCTTTTGCAAACACACATTTTCCTGTCTAATTTTAGGACTATGAAGTGGCATTGTCGCTAGGTCATCTGGCATCACTGTACAACTACGACATGGAAGAATATGAAAAGGCTGAACAGCTCTACCTAAGGTCTATTGCGATAGGTGAGCTTCCTGGCAGCCGACCATAGAATACCTCATCAGTCTGACACAGACTGTTTATTATAGGAATCTCTGATACAACTTGTCACGGTTCTTGGTTTTTATTTATAGCCTGCATGTAACAGAAGACGATACAGTCAAACTAAGCAGTGCATACTGTAAAATGACGAGACAGGGATTCCAGGAGGAATTTACGAACTCTGAAATCTGGATTTGAATACGTACAGTAGTTAGAAACATGATGCTCCGCAACACATTTTACGTGTTTTATCCTTGCAGAGGCCATAATAGTCTTCTGTTATGTGACAAAATTTTGATCATGGACTTTCCATGGATTTATTGGGCTTCTGATAAGTTTCTATTTATTGTTTCTTTTGAGATAGGCTAACCTGGTGAATAAGTAATAACGTAATGTTAATAAGCGTAATTAATATGTTTCTTAACAGGACGCAAACTGTTTGGTGATGGGTACAGTGGTCTTGAGTACGACTACAGAGGACTTATCAACCTGTATGATTCTCAAGGTGCATTGTAACTACTGGTTATAAAAAAAAGCAAACAAACAAAATTTATCTTTTTAAGAACTAATCTCAACAAACTAGATACACAATTCTAATTTCGTAGAAAGAAATAATGGGAGGTAACGTCTGACCTTCTGACCAGTGTGTGCAAGGTCAGAGGTTCGACTCCTGTTGGGGGAACTCGGGAACTTTTTCACAAGTCAATATCTTGTGTCGTCAGTGACAGCTCGACATTTTACTCACAATTCAAATGCTATTTTTTTTCATGAAAGGTAATTTTGACTGTATGGAAAGATACCATCAAACGCTCATGGACTGGAAAGATTTACGTGAGAATGCAAGCAAGACAGAATCAGCGCATGATAAAACGCCTGATCCATGGCCTACAGGACAGTTTATACAGCACTTTCTCAGTCAGCCAGATTAACAATCAACTGATTTATTATATCATTGGGCAACCCAAGAGAATGTCAACAAAGAATCTTAAATAGGATATTACAAGAGAATTTATCATAGCAATGTACTGACAAACAAGCTTGTCACAAGATGCTGTGTGGCACATACGTCAGTGCAGGATGCCGTGCTTATTGCACCCAGTGAAAAAACCGGCCTGGAGGCAAGACAAAAATTATTTGTTGCTCATGCAGAATTATTGCAGCTTATGACAAATTTTATGTACATGTAGATACAAAAAAGTACATTGTATCAATAACTACTTTTGACGAGTTTCTAAGGGTCCCTCTCCAGCTAAAAATAAGGGCTTTGAAAACATAATTAACATAAATCTTGAAGGAGCTACATTACGAACAGCGCATCCTGAAAAAAATGGTCAATGTTTCCGTGTTTATTGGTAATATGCATTAATCTTCGTCAGTAGTAACCAGCTTTGTTTATTTTCGGTTTGTTTTTACTTCTTTGGTTTTCTCAACCTTGCGTTTTTTAGGTTTTCTTCAGTTTGAAAAAATTCTGTCCATCTGAAAAAATGTTTTTAAATGTTTTTGACAGCTCGTTTAATTTTATAACATTGGTTACTGTTCATGAAAAAGTGTTTGCAAGGTTTAGTTACTCCTGAACATCTCGGATCTTTCCTTGTTAGAGTCCAGGCTGCTGGCAGCTAGCGCACCAACTGCTCATGACCTTTGTGGCGCTGACTCAGTTGTCACTTCTCGGACTGTGATGAAAATCAGTGCAAGCCTTTTGCGTTTGTGTCTCTGTTAAACGTCGATGTTTGCTTAATTACGATTAATCTGCGATCGTAAGTCCGAAATTGATGATCTTGCCTTTCTAACAAACAGACTCTCCAGTGGAGTGACTTGGCTGTGTCTGTACTCGAGTTGTACGGACGCTTTCCCCATCTTTTTCCCTTTTTTAAAAGGTTATTTATGGTTTTGAGCGCTCAGGCCCTAGCTAATGCTTACTAAACTTCGTAAATGTTGAACCTGTACTGAGAACTCCTATTTGACAGTTCGTGGCCCTAGTGAGCCCGCATACCATCACTGCCCTATGATTGTGAGACGCGTACTGATTTAGCTACATACCTGTTGAGGTAATCCTTCAGCGGCAGAAGATATGAGGAGCTCTGTAGTTGGAATAATTGCCGCCAGTCATCAAGGACCTTACCTTTACAGCACGTCTGAGCACGTTACTTGTCAATGAATATGCACTTTGACAGTCCGCCTTTCACACCTCTGACACCATGACACCATATCTTTATTGAGGCTAGGCGGAGATAGACAAGATACATTGTACAAGTAAATGGGGGTTTACTGAACTTTGACATGTAAAGTAATTCGCAAGTCTTTTTAGCACAGTTATCATGTTGTGTATATAGTTATTTGGTAATGTATATTAATCGGAAGGGAAAATGTTTTTTTTTTTTTTACTCGTCGTTAAGAGAGTGGTGGGTGTAAATTAGATGTATGTAAATTAATGTAGGTATCTGTAAAGTAACCAAATTTCAATGTATAATGTAACATAAGCGTAATAAAGATAAGTAAGTAAGGATATCGAAATACTGTCCAAGAAAAAAAAGGAATTCTAGTTTTACTAAAAACCACTGACTGTTTAAACCATGTCACTCCATCCACACCTGTTTAAAGAGAAAGAAGTAATGAATGATGGCTACAACACGCAAAAATAGATTAAGGTGGTGACGTTAAATGCTAATAAAGTACCATTGTTTGTCTCACGATTTGGTCTCGTGTGACCAACGATAGTATTGTATTAATGTATTATAGATTTAATCTTAAGCGAGATTTCTGCAGGTTCCCTTGTCAGGACAAAGCTGCATGCAACTTATTCAAAAACACAGATAAATATCTGAAGAAACACAGCAGGAAACTGAATATATCAATTTTTCAAACACGTAATTAAACATTCGTACCACTCCTGAATTGGATTAATCCAGCGTTAAAACCCGGTCCATGTGGATGATACGTGTACTAACCATGGTAACTGCAAAGAAAATATGTTTTACATTTTGGCACATCAATATGAATTATCTGATGGGATTTGAAATAACTGGGTGTTTTGTGAATATTTTCTTACTTTGACCCATGACGTAATTGAGACTCATCCTCGAAGACCCAGGGGCTACTAGCCGCGACGATGCGATATTTTTGGCGCGAAAGTTTACTTCAAGAGCTGAACGTCCCGGCTAGAAGCCCCTGGGTCTCCGAGGATGGGTGAGACTAAAACAACTCCCTTTGATGTGCTCTTACGAACACATTGTAAAAAATATGCATATTAAAGACTTCAAAAGTGGCAAAAAACATGACGTCATTAGTGTGACGTCACAACTTTGACATTTACTGTCATTTTTCACGTAAATATAATTGGCAATAGGTCTCCTGCTCATCTGCCAAGTTTGGTGTAGAAAGAGTCAACACTTTTTAAGTAATGCGAAATAATGTGAAATACCCAAGAACTGACGAAACATTTGGGGGGTGGTTTCGCCCCTACGTGAAATGACATAACAAATAAACCATTGAAATAAATTATGGGTACATCTAGGCTTAAATTTTCTGTTGTGTTTAAATCAATATTCAACATTCTAGTGCAAGTCTTAATCACCCTAACTGTGGCGAGGAGACAGTGAAGTGAAAATGAAACAAATTGAAAGTTGAAATAAGACAATTATTCCACTTGCGCTTGTTGGATATAAGAGGATTATAGCCAACTCGGCGCTGGCCGCCTCGTCGGCTATCTACCATCTCATATCCAACGCGCGCTCGTGGAATAATTTTTAAATGTATTCTCTTTCTTTCCTCGCGTTCTCATAATCATGTAAAAGACATTTTAATTATTATTAAATGGGAACGAATAGTTAAAACTAACTCCCTACAAAGAAGCAATAAATACTCAAGGCTCTGTCTGTCTTACCTTACCTGAGTAATCACTCCTCAAGCACTCGTCTACAACTTAAGTCCAATACCTTCGGATATGCTCTACAAGGCAAACAACTTCAAAGCGTATGGAGTTCTGAAAATCAATTTCGTATTGAATCGATAAGCAATAAAATAATGTAAAATAAAATGAAAAATACGAACAGATGTCCAGAAGTCAAAGAAAATATACACACGTGAACCATCCGTCTCCAGGCCACTTGGAATTATGCTTAACATACTGATGGACAGTACAACTTGTTAAAGAGACTGTTAAATGTTTAGGTATAGTGCTCAATGCGCTTAGCTACTCCTTGCTAGTTTACAGGACTGCCACCTAAACTGAAAGAAACAAATATTTCAAATAAACGTAATAGGCTTAAAAATTCCAACTGGCGGGAGACAGACCAGTTGGCTATTTACAAGCATGACCGAGGAGTTGAACTGGGGTCTACTGAGCAACAAGTCCAAATTAGTGTTCAACCCGCGACCTCCGGATTTCAAGTCCAACGCTCTAACCACTCCGCCACGCTGCCTCCAAAACATAAAACTTCTTTCTTTTTAATTAACATGAAACATGAACACCGCAACTTTAAAACTGTTTTCTTATCAATACACACTTGATATGTTAACACTAGAACTTTAAACATTCTATCTTGTTGATCCACACATGACATCTATACTGCAACTTTAAAACAATTAATACAAAAACTCCATAGCTCAAAATTCTTCCTTGTTTATCTACCCATGATATAAAGACCCCAAAACTATGAAAACTTCTCCCTTGTTGATCTACTCAAACTATATAAACTCCGAAATTTTAAAACATTTGATATCAAAACTACGCAACTTTCAAACTGTTTTTACGGTGATCCAAACATAAATTACAGACAGCCCACCTTAAAACATTTTATATCTACACTCAGTAACTTTAAACATTTGATATAGAGACTCCGCAACTTAAAACAACTCATATATATCCTCACCAACTTCAAACACCTGACATGAAGACTTCTCTTTTTGGTGATCCATTCTTGAATGGCACATAGAAAACGCAACTTTAAACTTTTGAAAGAAACACCATGCAACTTTAAAAACCTGAGATAAACACTACCTAACTTTTCAACGTCTTCTTTAGTGATCCACTCTTGATACATAGACAACCCAACTTTAAAACATTTGCAATAAAGATTCCCCAACTTTACAACTTCTTCTTCGGTGATCCACTCTTGATACATAGACAACGCAACTTTAAACACTTGAAATACTGAAAGATTCCCCAACTTTACAACTTCTTCTTTCGTGATCCTCTCTTGATACATAGACAACGCAACTTTACACACTTGAAAAAACGTTTCCCCAACTTTAAAACTTCTTCTTTGGTGATCCACTATTAATACATAGACAACGCAACTTTAAAAACGTTGAACTTCTTGTTTGGTGATCGACTCTTAACACATGTAGAACGAAACTTTAAATACTTGATACGAAGACTCCGTAACTTTAAACACTTGAAATATAGGTCCTCGAATTCTTGCTACATAGACAACGCAACTTGAAACGCTTGCCATAAAGACTGTGTGACACTTTAAACACTTGATATAAAGACTCCGTAACTTTAAAAAGTGGATACATAGACTCCGCACCTTTAAACACTTGATATAACACTCCGAAACTTGATATAAAGACCTGCAACTTTAAACGCTTCATACAAAGACTCCGTAACTTTAAGCACTTAAAATATAGGTCCTCTAACTTTAAAACTTCTTCTTTTGTGATCCACTCTTAATACATAGACAACGCAACTTTAAACACTTGCCATAAAGACTGTGCAACTTTAAACACTTGATATAAAGACTCCGTAACTTTAAACACTTCATACAAAGACTCCGCAACTTTAAACACTTGATATAAAGACTCCACAACTTTAAACACTTGATATAAAGACTCCGCAACTTTAAACACTCGATATAGAGACTCCGCAACTTTAAACACTGGATATAAAGACTCCGCAACTTTAAACACTGGATATAAAGACTCCGCAACTTTAAACACTTTATAGAAAGACTCTGTAACTTTAAACACTTGATACAAAGACTCCGTAACTTTAAACACTTGATATAAAGACTCCGTAACTTTAAACACTTGATATAAAGACTCCGTAACTTTAAACACTTCATACAAAGACTCCGCAACTTTAAACACTGGATATAAAGACTCCGCAACTTTAAACACTTGATATAAAGACTCTGTAACTTTAAACACTTGATATACAGACTCCGTAACTTTAAACATTTGATATAAAGAGTCCGCAACTTTAAACACTTGATATAAAGACTCTGTAACTTTAATTGATATACAGACTCCCCAACTTTAAACACTTGGTATACAGACTCCGTAACTTTTAACACTTGATATAAAGAGTCCGCAACTTTAAACACTTGATATAAAGAGTCCGCAACTTTAAACATTTGATATGAAGACTCCGCAACTTTAAACACTTGATATAAAGATTCCCCAACTTTAAACACTTGATTTTCAGACTCCGCAACTTTAAACACTTGATATAACGACTCCGTAACTTTAACCACTTTATACAAAGACTCCGCAACTTTAAACACTTGATATAAAGACTCCGTAACTTTAAACACTTCATACAAAGACTCCGCAACTTTAAACACTTGATACAAAGACTCCGCAACTTTAAACACTTGATATAAAGACTCCGTAACTTTAAACACTTGATATACAGACTCCGTAACTTTAAACACTTGATATAAAGATTCCGCAACTTGAAACACTTGATATAAAGACTCCGCAACTTGAAACAATTGATATAGACTTCGCAACTTTAAACACTTGATACAAAGACTCCGCAACTTTAAACACTTGATATAGACTCCGTAACTTTAACCACTTTATACAAAGACTCCGCAACTTTAAACACGTGATAGAAAGACTCCGTAACTTTAAACACTTGATATACAGACTCCGTAACTTTAAACACTTGATATAAAGATTCCGCAACTTGAAACACTTGATATAGACTTCGCAACTTTAAACACTTGATACAAAGACTCCGCAACTTTAAACACTTGATATAGACTCCGTAACTTTAACCACTTTATACAAAGACTCCGCAACTTTAAACACTTGATAGAAAGACACCGCAACTTTAAACACTTGATATAAAGACTCCGTAAGTTTAACCACTTTATACAAAGACACCGCAACTTTAAACACTTGATATAAAGACTCCGTAACTTTAAACACTTGATATAAAGACTCCGTAAGTTTAACCACTTTATACAAAGACACCGCAACTTTAAACGCTTGATATAAAGACTCCGTAACTTTAAACACTTGATATAAAGACTCCGTAAGTTTAACCACTTTATACAAAGACACCGCAACTTTAAACAATGGATATAAAGTCTCCGCAACTTTAAACACTTGATATACAGACTCCGTAACTTTAAACACTTGACAAAAGATTTCGCAACTTTAAACACTTGATATAAAGACTCTGCAACTTTAAACACTTGATATACAGACTCCCCAACTTTAAACACTTGATATACAGACTCCGCAACTTTAAACAATGGATATAAAGACTCCGTATCTTTAAACACTTGAAATAAAGACGCTGCAACTTTAAACACTTGATATAAAAGCTCCACAAGTTCTTCTTTGGTGATCCACTCTTAACACGTGTACAACGAAACTTTAAACACTTGATACAACGACTCCGCAACTTTAAACACTTGATACAAAGACTCCGTAACTTTAAGCACTTAAAATATAGGTCCTCCAACTTTAAAACTTCTTCTTTGGTGATCCGCTCTTGATACATAAACAACGCAACTTTAAACACTTGCCATAAAGACTGTGCAACTTTAAACACTTGAAATAAAGACGCTGCAACTTTAAACACTTGATACAAAGACTCTGCAACTTTAAACACTTGATATAAAGACTCCGTAACTTTAACAAGTGGATACATAGACTCCGCACCTTTAAACACTTGATATAACACTCCGAAACTTGATATAAAGACCTGCCACTTTAAAACCTGATACAAAGACTCCGTAACTTTAAACACTTTATATACAGACTCCGCAACTTTAAACACTTGATACAAAGACTCTGCAACTTTAAACACTTGATACAAAGACTCCGCAACTTTAAACACTTGATACAAAGACTCTGCAACTTTAAACACTTGATACAACGACTCCGCAACTTTAAACACTTGATACAAAGACTCCGTAACTTTAAGCACTTAAAATATAGGTCCTCCAACTTTAAAACTTCTTCTTTGGTGATCCGCTCTTGATACATAAACAACGCAACTTTAAACACTTGCCATAAAGACTGTGCAACTTTAAACACTTGAAATAAAGACGCTGCAACTTTAAACACTTGATACAAAGACTCTGCAACTTTAAACACTTGATATAAAGACTCCGTAACTTTAACAAGTGGATACATAGACTCCGCACCTTTAAACACTTGATATAACACTCCGAAACTTGATATAAAGACCTGCCACTTTAAAACCTGATACAAAGACTCCGTAACTTTAAACACTTTATATACAGACTCCGCAACTTTAAACACTTGATACAAAGACTCTGCAACTTTAAACACTTGATACAAAGACTCCGCAACTTTAAACACTTGATACAAAGACTCTGCAACTTTAAACACTTGATACAACGACTCCGCAACTTTAAACACTTGATACAAAGACTCCGTAACTTTAAGCACTTAAAATATAGGTCCTCCAACTTTAAAACTTCTTCTTTGGTGATCCGCTCTTGATACATAAACAACGCAACTTTAAACACTTGCCATAAAGACTGTGCAACTTTAAACACTTGAAATAAAGACGCTGCAACTTTAAACACTTGATACAAAGACTCTGCAACTTTAAACACTTGATATAAAGACTCCGTAACTTTAACAAGTGGATACATAGACTCCGCACCTTTAAACACTTGATATAACACTCCGAAACTTGATATAAAGACCTGCCACTTTAAAACCTGATACAAAGACTCCGTAACTTTAAACACTTTATATACAGACTCCGCAACTTTAAACACTTGATACAAAGACTCTGCAACTTTAGACACTTGATATAAAGACTCCGTACGTTGAAACACTTGAAATAAAGACGCTGCAACTTTAAACACTTGATACAAAGACTCTGCAACTTTAGACACTTGATATAAAGACTCCGTACGTTGAAACACTTGAAATAAAGACGCTGCAACTTTAAACACTTGATACAAAGACTCTGCAACTTTAGACACTTGATATAAAGACTCCGTACGTTGAAACACTTGAAATAAAGACGCTGCAACTTTAAACACTTGATACAAAGACTCTGCAACTTTAGACACTTGATATAAAGACTCCGTACGTTGAAACACTTGAAATAAAGACGCTGCAACTTTAAACACTTGATACAAAGACTCTGCAACTTTAGACACTTGATATAAAGACTCCGCACCTTTAAACACTTGATATAACACTCCGAAACTTGATATAAAGACCTGCAACTTAAAAACTTGATACAAAGACTCCGTAACTTTAAACACTTTATATACAGACTCCGCAACTTTAAACACTTGATACAAAGACTCTGCAACTTTAAACACTTGATATAAAGACTCCGTACGTTGAAACACTTGAAATAAAGACGCTGCAACTTTAAACACTTGATACAAAGACTCTGCAACTTTAGACACTTGATATAAAGACTCCGTACGTTGAAACACTTGAAATAAAGACGCTGCAACTTTAAACACTTGATATAAAAGCTCCACAAGTTCTTGTTTGGTGATCCACTCTTAACACGTGTACAACGAAACTTTAAATACTTGATACAACGACTCCGTAACTTTAAACACTTGAAATGTAGGTCCTCCAACTTTAAAACTTCTTCTTTGGTGATCCACTCTTGATACATAGACAACGCAGCTTTAAACACTTGCCATAAAGACTGTGCAACTTTAAACACTTGATATAAAGACTCCGCAAATTTAAACAATTGATATAAAGACTCCGCAACTTTAAACACTTGATATAAAGACTCCGCATTTTTAAACACTTAATATAAAGACTCCGCAACTTAAACACTTCAGAGAACACTCCGCAACTTTAAACACTTGACATAAAGAATCCGCAAATTTAAAAACTTTGTAAAATGAGTCTGGAACTTTACACGCTTGATATAAAGACTCCGCAACTTTACAACTTCTTCTTTGATGATCCACTCTTGATTCATAGACACCGCGACTTGACTCATTTGATGTAAAGACTCCGCAACTTTACAACTTGTTCTTTGGTGATCCACTCTTGATACATAGACAACGCAACTTTAAACACTTGATATAAAGACTCCGCAACTTTACAACTTCTTATTCGGAGATCCACTCTCTATTCATAGACAACGCAACTTAAAACACTTCATATAAAGGCTCTGCAACTTTACAACTTCTTCTTCAGAGATCCACTCTCTATTCATAGACAACGCAACTTAAAATACTTCATATAAAGGCTCCGCAACTTTACAACTTCTTCTTTGGTGATGCACTGTGATACATAGACAACGCAACTTTACTTACTTGATGTAAAGACAACGCAACTTTAAACACTTGATATATATTAACACTTCGCTACTTTTCAACTTTTTCTTTTGTGATCTACCCTTGATACAAAGACAACGAAACTTTAACCACTTGATATAAAGACTCCGCAACTTTACAACTTCTTCTTTGGTGATCCACTCTTGATTTATAGACAACGCAACTTGAAACACTTGATATTAACACTTCGCCACTTTTATACTTCTTTTTTGCTGATGCACTCTTGATACATAGACAACGCAACTTTAAACACTTAATTTAAAGATTCCGCAACTTAACGAACTTGATATAACGGCTCCGCAACTTTACAACTTCGTCTTTGGTGATCCACTCTTGGTATATAGACAACGCTACTTTAAACACTTCATATAAAGGCTCCGCAACTTTACAACTTCTTCTTTGGTGATCCACTCTCGATACATAGACAACGCAACTTAAACAGTTGATATAAATACTCCGCAATTTCACAACTTCGTCTTTGGCGATCCACTCTTGATACATAAACAACGCTACTTTAAACACTTGATATATATTGACACTTCGCTACTTTTCAACTTTTTCTTTTGTGATCCACACTTGATACAAAGACAACGAAACTTTAACCACTTGATATAAAGACTCCGCAACTTTACAACTTCTCCATTGGTGATCCACTCTTGATTTATAGACAACGCAACTTGAAACACTTGATATTAACACTTCGCCACTTTTATACTTCTTTTTTGCTGATACACTCTTGATACATAGACAACGCAACTTTAAACACTTAATTTAAAGATTCCGCAACTTAACGAACTTGATATAACGGCTCCGCAACTTCGCAACTTTACAACTTCTTCTTTGGTGATCCACTCTTGATATATACGCAACGCAACTTTAAACACTTGATATAAAGGCTCCGCAACTTTACAACTTCTTCTTTGGTGATCCACTCTTGATTCATAGACAACGCAACTTTAAACACTTGATATAAATTCTCCGCAACTTTACAACTTCTTCTTTGGTGATCCACTCTTGATACATAGACAACGCAACTTTGAACACTTGATATAAATACTACGCAATTTTACAACTTCTTCTTTGGTGATCTACTCTTGATTCAAACACAACGCAACTTTAAACACGTGATATAAATACTCCGCAACTTTACAACTTCTTCTTTTGTGATCCACTCTTGATTCAAAGAGAACGCAACTTTAAACACTTGCTATAAAGACTCCGCAACTTTACAACTTCTTTTTTAGTGATCCACTCTTGATACATAGACAACGCAACTTAGACACTTGTTATAAATTCCCCGCAACTTTACAACTTCTTTGGTGATCCACTCTTGATACATAGACAACGCAACTTTGAACACTTGATATAAATACTCCGCAATTTTACAACTTCTTCTTTGGTGATCTACTCTTGATTCAAACACAACGCAACTTTAAACACGTGATATAAATACTCCGCAACTTTACAACTTCTTCTTTTGTGATCCACTCTTGATTGATAGACAACGCAACTTTAAACACTTGATATAAATACTCCGAAACTTTAAAACTTCGTCTTTGGTGATCCACTCTTGATACATATACAACGCACCTTTAAACACTTGATATAAATACTCCGCAATTTTACTGACAACTTCTTCTTTGGTGATTTACTCTTGATTTATAAACAGCGCAACTTTAATCACGTGATATAAATACTCCGAAACTTTACAACTTCTTTGGTGATCCGCTCTTGATACATAGACATGGCAGTTTTAAGCACTTGATATAAAGACTCCGCGACTTTATAACTTCTTGTTTGGTGATCCACCCTTGATATATCGACAACGCAACTTCAAATACTTGATATGAAGACTCCGTAACTTTTTCTTTGGTGATCCACTCTTGATACATAGACATGGCAGCTTTAAATGCTTGATATAAAGACTCTGTAACTTCACACATTTGATATACAGACTCTGCAACTTTACAACTTCTTCTTTGGTGATCCACTCTTGATACATAGACAACGCAAATTGAAACACTTGACATATAGACTCCGCAGCTTTAAACACCTAAAATATAGATCCAGTAACTGTAAACAATTGATATGAATTCTCCGCAACTTTAAACACCTGACTTAAAGACTCCGTATATTTGAACACTTGATATATGGACTCCGCAACTTGAAAGACTTGATATATAAAGACTCCGTAACTTTACAAGGTTTTGTTTGGTGGTCCATTGTTTATATATGCACAACCCAACTTTTAGCCACTTTATTTATAGAATTCGTAAATTTGAAACACTTTCTTGATTTACTCCGCTACTTGAAAGCGCTTAAAATCAGACTCATCTCAGTTTATCTCGATTTATCTTACACACATGTTATTAAGGGGAGCACTTTAACTTTAAGGCTTGCTTGTTTTGAAAGGCTACATGTTTCATATACACTGCAAATTTTAATCGTGTCTTAATATCTGCACGTAATATAAAGGTAGAGGCATTTTGAAACTCTTTTCTTTGTTTTTCGCCCAGGATTTGTAAACGCGGCCAGTTTAAAACTTTTTTCTGTAGATGTATATATAATATTTAGACACCACTAGTTTAAAACGTCTTCTTTCCCGTTGATGCTTTGCAACTTTAAACAATTTGTAACTCTTTGATTTACACTTGGCACATGACATTATATATAAAGGTCGCATAACAAATCGAATCTGTCGTTTAAATACACTTGGTATGTAGGCAGCAAATTTTGTCGCGTTTTTTGTTCTGTTTATATTTTGGTTGCTTACCTTTGTATTATTTTTCTTCTGGTATCCATATGCAAATTATTGCTGTATTGAAACGTTGCCATTCGGCAACTGAAGGGCATCTTACTGCAAGTGTTTTAGCCTTTACTCACCGCACTACTCATATCTAATTTCTTTTAAGCCAGTGTCGTTAATTTGCATTGTTTCGTAATCAGTCTATTTTTACGTCATATCATACTTGCGCGCACTGTATTATATTCTCGCGCGCGCGGATCATCTGATGAGTTGCGACATTTCAAATTTGAGCTGTTCGTGTTAGGGATGTTTCTGGGTTAAATATTTGCGGCATTTATTTACTGTGGGAGGACGGTAGGCTCGATTTCCGCCGGTTTTGTCTACGTTCCGGGAGAGGAGCGCGGGCGCCTTTCCCGAACAGCGGTGAGCCTAGTACAGTAAGACGGTATTTAACCGCGGTGGTCGAGAAACGTTCGCAGCGTTTTCCTTGAAATAGCCTTATTTCAATTTATTTTTAATTTTTCAGCGGTAGTTATATCTTATCGTCCCTTTTCGTCACTCTTTGGGGCAGTTCGTTCCAGTCATAGTTTACATGTTCAGGTTTCGAAACGTACTTGAGCTAAAATAACCATAGCGTGACCAAACGAGCCTTATATGGTGCACAGCGTATTTAAAAGGAACGATCAGGTATTCACCGTTCTCAAATTTTGGGCAGGAATCACGACTAACTTATACTGTTCCTTGCGAGAGTGACCGTAATATGTAATATCTTACGTGTTTACAAATCCTGATCAAACTGTATCAAACTAAAGGAGATAGTTGTAGTATGGAGGTGACCAGTCGTTTTGTCAAATAGCCAGTTCTCCCGCACTAAAACGCTGTTTCCCCGGACCGAAGTTTAAAGAAAGATGTGCTTAAAAAATTGTCTTTCTTTAAGTTAACCGGGCGAAAAAGGCAACATCGTGGGCGTAATGAAACAAAATTACACAAAACTCAAAATATTTCTCGGTCTTTATCCATTGACCACGGAACTAGCAGTCCAGACGAACCGACCGTAATTAGTATGGATCATGATTGACCTTCTCAAAGTACAATTGTCAACTTTTGTTTTGAAAATGACAGTTTTATTGACGGAGATTAAACAAGCGTCTCAGGGCATTGCTATGTGGGGAGTGGAAAACTTGACTTTGTTTGTTTATTCGTTTGAGTTTACGAGACATAGTGCTGATGATACTCGAAACAATACAAAAGATTGTGTACGTATATAAACCTTTATTTATGTATAATTCATGATCATATGTTACTGTGGTTTAACATCTGGCGATTTGTAGCTATCCTGATAAATTAGAACTTGACAGCATCAAAGTCATGAGATCCAACACTTTGCTGTAGATATTCTCTGTAAAGCCGCTCCTGAAAACAATTAGTTTAAACAATATGGTTACTGTATAACTGTAAGATCTGCAAGTCACTTGTGTTTGGCACATTCAACAAAAAACATGTTAAAAAATCCACGGTTGTACATTTTCTACAGCCTTTAAGGTATTAGACTGCGGTGCTATTTTGTTCAAAACTGACATGCACAACGAAATTGTTTAAAAAGGCTGCGGTCAATGTTGAGTAACAATAGAAGACAATGAATAATAACGCAAATAATAATCCTGGAACTTTATAGAAATAAATTTCCACTGCACATTACGTTAACGGAGGCTAATCAAAATGGCTGGGAGCCTTAGAACTCGGAAAATAAATTATGAAAAGTTAAGTTTAAAAAAACACACAAACATGAAACATACTTTCTACCATGGAAACAATTTGCGAAAAAGAAGCTTCACCTACTGACTTTGATACGCAAGCAAATGCGAAACCCTTATGCACTGGTCAGCGGATTCAGTAAAAAAGTTAACAGGAATCGAGAGACGGAAGGACCAACTTATACTCAGAAAATCACTGAGCAAAAACGAAATATATTGTGTTGCGCTATTCTAACCCGCTTACTTTATCTTCTTGGAGATTTAAGAAAAAACTGACAAGTTGTCTCACCTTGTGACCTTTAACATATCCCTGGACATATGACCTCTGCTCAAGAAGTGTCTTCTTCTGTTTCCGTGACAGGGTTGGTTTTAGTCTGCAGTACAAAGTACACAAGTTAGAACCATTATTCTCTGCTTTCTTTCAACTTCTCATTACACTTTAGGGAAAATATGAAATACATGTCTTATGTGATCCAAGTAAACTGAAACTTTGAAAAACAATGGTTTCTTAAAAAGGACATTAAAAAATAAAAAATCAAATCAAAATTTTGGCCTTGTCTTCCTTTTTGTGCAACAGTGTTGGTGTAGGTCTGTACAGTGTGCTTATTACTCTAGTGACTTCTAGAGTCATGGAGCAGTTAAAAGCAGAAACAAGCTGATGCTTACCTTGAGAAAAGCTTAGCAACAATTAACAACAGAAAAGAAAACACCAGCATCCCTACAAGGGCATGGTTATGATACTCCGCTGGGATTGACAGCCACATTTTCTCAACTGGAGCCTGCCAACATGATAGAGATTTCACACATCATTTCCCTGACAAGATTTCATTACAGAACACAAAAATGCCATGTATTTATTCAATTGTTATATGACAAAAGTATAAGCTATTTGGTCAGTAAAAGATCATTAAAGATCTCTACATAAGTCTACTCCAGTTCATTACCAGCAGTTAATAGTTCTTTGTTGGATACAAAACTAATCAAAATCTCATTGACAAAGCTTGTATGATCCAAATCTTGAAATGTTGACTTTGTGTTCATTACTAAACCTCAACTTTGTCTTGATCTTGGCACATGATCAAAAATAAAAATAACTTTGTCAAAATTTTTTAGATAAGACAACTGAAACCTTTACAGCACAACACAACAAACTGAAGGGTCAGAGGCTGTAGTACTTACAGTATACATATGAAGTTTTTCAGCTACTTCTTTTCCAACAAGTCCATTCAAAGTTCCTCTTGCACTGCTGCTTGCCAAGAAATTGATCAAAAGAACAACAGGAAGAAGAAGGCCCAAGAAACCAAAAAACATGCCCTTTACTCTGGCCTTCAGATTGTGTGAGCATGCTTCCCTGTAAAAAATAAACGACAAACAATAAACAAAATGAGCAGCAATTAACACATTAAAACTTAAAACCAAAAGGAAACTTGTGTTGTACACCAGATTCAATCTGGGAACTTTTAAGTAGTCAGACTCTAGAAATATATCAGTCTCCTGAGATGTTCCAAAATTTCAAAATTGGTCAGTGATTCTGAGAAGCAAGACTTGTATTTAGAACAATTCAGTCCTGAACCAACAAATACCTAGCAATTGTGTCCACAGGTTGTCTGTGTCTATGGGGTTTTGCATCAGTCATACAATAGCACAAGTCATAAAAACGAACAAATTTACAATCTCTCCCATCTGGGACAAATTCTTGTGTGGCAAACACAGAAATTGTGACAAGCAATAGAGAAAACTATGATACTGATTTTTAGTGAAAAGGGTGGGAAAAGGCCTTTATGTAGAATTCAAAATAATAATTCTTTATACATACGTATCAATTGTCAGTTTTTTATCCACCATGTCAGCAATTTTCTCGCAGTCCTTCTCAAGTGTGTTTAGTGTGTTCTGTATTGTCTGGTTGATTGTCTTCTCAATTTCTTTACAGACTTCTTCAATTTGGTTTGCACATCTTGCTGGCTGCAAAGATACAACATTAAAAACAATGCAATGAAACCAGTTGGGGTTAACTAAGTACATGTAAGTTTCAACACAAGAACTATGCCATTGTTCATAACATATATCTATATGAAATGCTGTGTACATGAATCTTTATTTAAAGGTCGGAGTGCTTCTTTAAATTTCACGTTTTTTTTTTCTATCTCCATTAATTAAACCAAGGGAATGCTAAATTTTATGTAATTATCAATTTTACTTCATTTTGGGCAAAAATGCCATACATTTGTTGTGACTGAATTTTACGAAAAGGATGGGGTTTTGTTTCAAATTTCATAGGGTGTGGTGTTTATTTCTATTTTTAGGTAGGTGGGTAGCAGTTGTGTCCTTTCTATGCATGACAGGCAAGCTATAAGCTTTCTCCCTATTTTTTTCCTGCTCCTCCCTGCCAGCAAAGCTTTTTATTTGCCTCCTACTTCCCTGGATAGGAGACGATTCCTATCCAGGCTTTTGTGTTACAAGTCCTGGTGGTACAGGATGCATCAGTGTTACCTTGTCCAACAGTGTTGGGATGTAAATAGTTGGCATTTCAAATCCTGCTTTGTTGAGTCCAGGCCTTTTACAAAGTTCTTGAGTTATTTGCATCAACACCTTCTACTCAAGAGAAATATTACAACTTAGAATGATAGAGTAAAACCCCTTCAGTCCTTCAGCAGAAAAATTTTAACATTGTCCACCATGCAGTCCTTCCACAAGGTTTGTACCTTTTTTTGAACCAACATCCAAGGACAGATTGAAAAATGTGAGCAGTTCATGTACCTGCACCATAAAAGTTGATTAACTCCATAACAAAATGCCTGTCTGAGTATGTGTAAATTTCATTTACTTTCATGAGTTGAGAGGAGATAAAGGAATAATAGAAGCAATAAATTTTGAAAGACTTTCAATAGTTAGCCTTTCCAGTGTTTTTGTTTCAAGGGCATAACCCATTTTGTGAAAAGGGCTACATAACTTATATGTTAAGTTTTTAGTTAAGAGACAGTTTTGTGTGAGACACTGAGAAACATTTTTTGTAAAACTTTGAGGCGAGTGAGGTAAAAAATACTCTTAACTTATCATTGACAAGTTTTGGAAACAGAATCTAGCTCCTGTCCACAATCTTTCTTTGTCACTTGTGATGAGTGCAAATACATGTAGTTGAACTAAGAATTGAGTCACTGTTGTTACAGTGTTCCTGTACATACCTGTCTGTCACTCTCCTGTCCTGCTGTGTCTGCTTTACTTAGGAAAAACCTGATACGATCACCTTGCTTCTCATTCAGCTTTTCTACATGGAACAACAAATAGGTTTGTGAAGCATCTATACTACATGAGCATGTATGGGTGAATATGACAGTTGAGTCTCTTGTAAGAGACAATGTGATAACCAAGCCCATGCAGTCAAATGTGGACTATTCTGGAAACAAATTATTCTTCAGTCAGAAATTTTGAATGAGCGGAAGGCAAAAACAAATGTGTCGAAGGATACTTTCATTTAAAAAAGCTGCACAATTTCAAACTTGAAACTATCCATAACTGTTATAAGCAAATGATAGGAACACAAAAAAATGCATCTTCCCATAACACCCTAATTACCCTGGTTAAAAATGAGTAATCTAATGGTGAATTGAAACAGTTAGCTTACCAACTAAATTTAACGTCCTTTTGCAAAGTGCTTGTCCAATTGGATCAAAGAACACAAAGATCAGATCAGCCAGATTGCCTACAAAGACAAGAGTAAACTTGCACCATGTTGAATACGTAATCAACTTGGTGCATTTGCAGTTCTTCAAACTCCTCGTATCCCAGTAGGATAAAGGATGGGGGTTGTTTATAAATTTTCCAGACTAGTGGCAGACATTATGCATGGAGGCTTGTAATCAGAACTATACACACATGGTTACCCTTGCTTTTCTTCAGATTCTCCAATTTTTCTCCATCCTCAAAAACCAACACGCCAAATTACAGTTATATCTGGTGACTGTTCACGCTAGAAGCTTGGTGCATTAATAAAATGATTTAGTTATTTCATTCTTTTATACCTGTGAGTGTATGTTTACATGTATATCAGGAGTCAATATGTTACAAAGCAGGCTGCCATTAAGGGCCATCACCCATAACACCTGTTATGGTTGAGTATGCTACAGGTAAACTATCTCACTTGTTTTTTATTCAATTCACTTACAATTACCAAAAGCTTTGTTATGGGTTTGAATATCAAGGCAACAGGTGACTTGAAACTTAATGACAGCCCTGCAGAGGCATAACGCTAACCATTTTACTAAAAAAGCTGCATGCTAAAGAAGATAGTGCTTCTGTCAACCAACAGTGAAAATAATAGAATAAGCATAAATTTTCACAGATTAACTGACCTAGCCACAGGATGGATTCATCCACGTTAAATGCATACTTCATGTCTCCATCAACAAGTCCAGGTGTGTCAACAAATGTCACCAGGCTGAATTTCTTTTGCTTTGATGTTGAGATTTCGGTCGTCAAGTAATCCACAACACCTGCAAAAATAACATGCTACTTAAATGTAAAAAAATTATGTGGAGTAAAAAATTACACTAACTTAAATATCTGCAGCTGACAAGCAAGAGGCTTGTCATGTGTCATATATCAAACTGTTCAAAGACTGGAATTAAAATACTAATAAATATTGAGTGCCCTTTTATCACCTCTAAATTCTTCACTGTCACTGGATTGAACTTACCTTTAAGATCTTGCAAAGATTTGAAATGTGGATAAAGATGTAATGTAGCATTTCCCTATTAAAGAAAATTATGACAATGTTTTGACGTGTAAACTTTAAACTATCCTATGTGCATATTAAGATCTGACCTCTCTTTAACTTTCTGGCAGCAGACAGTATTGTCCCTTGATAGAAATTGATCATGGATCAAGGTACCATTCCCTACAACATTGACCAAAAGCTATGGACAGAAGTTGCTATTCTTTCAGTTACATATACTCATTAGCTGTGAATAACAATAACATTTTTGCTCAAAAGGTTAGAATTTTGGGGCCAAGCAAATAAAGAGTAAGTACTGGGAATTTTTTTTCATATAATAAATTAATCTATGCTCTTTAAATTCACCTTTGGTATGGCACAAAGTGCAGTGATGGTCTGAAATTTTGTAAATCAATATCATTGTTGCTTTCTTTTATGTTTAAGAGATAAAGAGATAAAGGATAATTAAAGACAAACAGGTATAATAAATCAATAGACTAAAACCCACAGTCAACAACAAAGATACTGGAAGTCATCCAACACTTTTCGCTATTTTTAACAATAAAAAAATGATTATCTCACAGTTAGGGATTCTCTTTTCCTTCCACTTGTGACAAAAGTGAACCCCTGGGTCTCTATAGCAACACCCGTCTTCTGAACATGTTCTTCCACATACCTGGGTTAATGAAAAAAAAAAAAACTAAATTAAAAAAATTCCTAGTTAAATCGATAGCTTTCAAGCATTCACTCAGTCATCTAATCAGTCAGTTAATCATTCAATCAATCAATCAGTCAATCCATTCATCCATCCATCCATCCATGAATCAATCAATCAATCAATGAATCAACCGATCAATCAATAAATCAATAAATCAATCAATTAATTATTAACACATTCTTCTTTGCCATCTTTTAGCTTTACTATACATCAACACTGTAAGGGGACATTACATTCTAGTTATAAATCTTTTTTAAAATGCATAAACAGTGTTACCTACCAGTTTATAAAAGAGCTTTTACCAGCAGAATGATTTCCAAGCAACAAGATAGTTATCTTCTTTCTTGGAGCCAGTAGATTCAATCCCAGCCCACTAGCGATGGTAACAAGACCTAAATACAGCACAGTGTTCATAAATCAGGTGACATGAAACATTAAAATCACTTATGAGTGTTGGATCTTTTTGGATCTTCAGCTGTGCCGCCATCATAAGGTTCCATGTCAACGTAAGAATCATTTTATAAACAGTCTAAACACACTACCTCTATCCTTCTCTGTATACAAATCGTGACACTCTTTCAGGATTTTTTCGTTTAAGGTCACAGTGGAGGCATCAGGTGCATTTGCTGATGTTCTTTGTCGACCAGACGGCATATTTAATGAGACATAAATTTGCAAAGGTCACCCTAGGAAAAACCTGACACAATTTTCTAATCTGCCGGTCTTTGACCACTGCGTGTGCTGAAGTGCATCAGGGGTTACTATTCTATACCGCTGACCGAAAAGGCAGACTCTCTAAATACTCTCTCTCCATTCTTCTTCGTCCAAAGGTTAAGGGCCCATTGGGCTGATTAGGCTGATTTAGCAAGAGAACGGGAACGTCACTTGACGACGGCGCGTGCAGTACAAATACCCAAATATGGTCAAATTAGAACAGAATCCAGGTTATTCCGCGCGCCCTGCAGTCGTCATCTGACCATATTTGGGTATTTGTATTGCGCGCGCCGTCGTCAAGTGACTTTCCCGTTCTCTTGCTAAACCAACCTATTAACTGATTCATGCGCGCGCTCGCGCGCGTTGTTAAGGAGGTGAAATTTCACTTCCGGTTACTTACGTCGGCCTGAGCGCGGAAAATAATAACAACTCGAAAGCTTGCAAATTCGCTTACATTTTAGATGTTTTTCTTTGTGTTTGACAAAACGCAAAGTAACAAAAGTACAAGCAAAGACAAAATAAAAGAAAGACAGAAAAACAAGAGTAATGGAAAGAGAAAAACTATGTATGTAACTCCGTGTGGCTTTGTTTGATCTACCGAAGCGTGCTGGTAGTGTAAATTGCGTACGTGCTGATAGGGTAACTTCCAATAGATATCGGGCGCACTTCCGGTTTCTTTAAATGCTAAAGGAAACGCGGTTTTCCATTAAATAGAGCCTTTTTTGACAAATTTCGATTAAAGCCAACTTTGGAAACATAGCTATGCATTCCTTTTTCGAAATCATGCTTTTTTGCAGAAAATTACGAATTTTTCAATATTTTGAAATGCTCTCAAAATCTGACCTTGTAGAAATGAAACAAAATCGATGCATAGCGTAATGAGGATTTAAATTCAAATATTAAATCAATGAAAAAAATCGCGATAAAGTAATTTGCCTGGGAGCCTTTGCAATTTTTCTGTATTAGTCACATGACCACGGGCGTGGCCTGATGACGTCATCACTAGTGTTGCTGATCATGAAAAAGCTAAAACACATGAAATAACTCTGAACTAACATTACAACATTACACAGTGAATAAAGAATTTGAATGCAGACATTCAGAGTGCCTCCACTTCCTAAAATACCGAGCTCTTTCAAGAGAGGTTATTCTGCAAAAGTGTTATTGGAGGAATTATGGGTAGTGTTAGGCCCTGTCAACACTACGCCGGAAACGGAGCTGAAAACGCATCAAATGTTTTGCGTCCACACTACGCCGGAGGAATTCAAAAACGCAACAATCACCGGTCAGTTTGAATTTATGTTTGAGGAAAACTCAATCCGAGAATTCACATGATTATCGAACGTTTTCGAAAAGGTTCGTTTTCAAAATGTTTCCCGTCCACACGAAAACGAAAAGCCAGCGTTTTCACTGAAATTCCTACGGTTTTAACCTCGAAAAGCTCTGTTTTCGTGACGGATTAGTGTGGAGGGTTGGCTCAGTTTTCAAATTCCTCCGGCGTATTGTGCCGGGACAGGGCGTTAGTTTACCACTGTTTGAACTGATCGAAGGAAATCTACGGGAACTGACTAGTGAAAAGACTCATCTAATTTCTATTGCTGAAAATTAAATAAATAAGAAAAATAGCAGATACACTGTGGTCTTTTCTATTTTGCAGTCGGTAACCACGTCAAGAAATTTGGTTCAAATTTTTGATCAAGGATTTAGCTTTCTGTCTGAATCAAACTTAAACGTTTATTTGTGTCCGACACAATGTATTGACTGTAGTTTAATGCGTGTTCTTATGAGTCCGGGCTTACAAAGATGTTACAATTACTGGGAATGCGTTCTTATAATAAGCATTAAATAATGCCAAAATGGGGCATTTTCAATGCCTCACTGCTCCTTAATGAGCATGGGCACCCCCCTTTTTTATTTCAAAATTGAAGTTATCATATGACAAATATTCAGTGGACAAAGTTTGAACAAAAATCTATTGTCACTTTTATTTCAGAGGAATTACCTTAAAATGCAACATTAGTACGACCGAAAAAAAAAATATCAGGGCTATTAAATTTGCCCTATCATCTAGTTCCTAAAATACTAGCCCTGCATTCTAAGTACCGTGTGGAAACTAACTTGGAGTGCCAGGAGGACCTAAATATAAATTAAAAAAGGATAAAAAAGTTTAAATGGCAGATGCTTCAAATCACCAATCTGCCACGCCAAATAAGCTTATTGTTATGTGAAATGTAACGTGTTTCTAAATCGTTAATTATTATCGTGTCAATTGAAATGTAAAACTAAACAGATGAAATTAAAAAATTACTGTGGCGCTGTGAAACTTATTTTCGGACATATTGTCCAGTCTTGGTTCCACTAATGACTAACATCTTTGTCATGTTTCTACCATACTGTCATTTCTTTCCAGATATTCTCAATTGTCAGCAAGCCTAACTAGCAGGACGTGTGCTAGATGCTGCCAATATGATTTATCAGCACATTTCGACATAAGATCCGCCATTGTATGACAGTTCATTTAGTTCGCTGGGGAAATGAGGAAATTTCAAATTTATGAAAAGCTCTTGTCACTTCAGCTTTTGAAACATCTCTCTTATATTTCAGTCCATTTATTAAAGTGCAATTTAACTTCACAAGGTTGAAATTTAGTTAAATCACTTTCATTTGTTCAAGTGGGTATGGGTTATTCCTTCCTGAAGTAGGTATCTTACCGCTTCAGGAAGCGCTTAGGTACCTTGTCTGAAATCTCAAGTATTCTTCACTGATCAAGACTTCTTTTGTTTCCAACACAGGAAACGAAATTTCCTCTGTGATTTTGAACCTCTTGTGATTTTTCCCGTTGTAAAGAGGTCAATGACTGTTTGCTTCCATATCGAGCATAATTCTGAGTTGTCGAGGACACTAACTCCGCCCCTATTCATTATAACAAACACTGGTTTAAGACCTTGACCTTTTGAAACTGCAAGATTAAGTTCTTCATTCGATGCCATAATAATTGGTATGTTTCTCGCCAGTCAAACGTGACCCTTCTGTACTGATTACTATTCATCAGCCAAAATAGAACTATAAGTAAAATTCAGACAGAATTGTTGAATTTGTGCTATAGCTAGTCAGTTCGTGAGAAAAAGGCACTTGTTTTGTGAAATACATGATTAAGTGTCATTCTTGATATTTGCCCGCAAAGCAATCAAGCTCCTTTAACTCGAAAATATTCTGACTCCCAACTGGCTGTCCGTTTAGTAAGAAATTAAATTTGAAGAACTCAGAAGATGGCCAATTTCTACGAACATTGTGATTTTCTTTTAAATAAACGACTTTTGTCGCTAACGTAGAAACATGATACATGTACATGTGGTCTACTTTTCCGACTCGCATTGTCATGATAAATTTCTGTCATTAACAAGGCTTAATACACGTCATTCACCAAAGGCGAGTAATCTGTTTACTTAGATAAGAAAATGTACACTTTTGCATTTTATCTACTTTTTTCCTTTGTGTGTTTTAGGAACCTTTCAAATAAACATGCCTAAGTCAAATAGACGTTTGCGGCATTGTTTAAATAAACATGTGAAATGGCATCTGTTTAAGCCTCCATGATTAATATATAGCACCCGTTATGTTTTAGTCAGCACTCGTTTCTAGAGGAGATAGAGCGTGGTTAAATTTCTCGGGACAATGCTGGCGTTGTTCGCTGTTTTTGCTTTAATCCAAGTCCCCTACGGACAAGGAGTTCCTATTTTAAGTCGTTCACCAGGTAAATGTATTTGAATCTGTGTTGATTTTGCGCTTTTAGTGAAATTTCTTTCTACTTTTTATACCTTATGATGTTCAAAAACTCCAGAGTAAAATAGATCATCGTAATGTAATCACAGTTATCCACGAGCAAGTTGTTAGCTTTACAGGCCCGTTGTTAAAAATACTGCTCCAAGATCAAAAACCAAGTAGAGTAATGAAGGCAGCCTTGATTGTCTTTTTCTTTAATTGAGATCTCTAGTTCTGTAGAGTTAAAAATTTATATCTCGAAACCTTCAGTAACGTTAATTGGGAAAAAGAGTCACTACCCTCAGGTTGACATTATAGGACTCTCTATTTTCGGAAAATACTCGATAACTTTTATTGGTCTCTATTTTCTATATATATATATTTTTAATAAAAACATTGAGTGTGAGAAAAGACAAAAATTTATGAACAGGATAATAAGGAGACACCTAAACAGAAACTTAATTAGGAAAGTATTTTGTCATTTTCTGTGAAATTGAAAATATACGTCATTATAGAATGAACCAACAACAAAAGTAGAAATTTCCTTTCACGAAAAAGATGAAACCACCATGTTGAGCCATTTATATTTCATTTGCCGGGTTTTATATTCTCTCTTTAAGGGTTAAGTGCATTAATGATACTAATTATGTAGAACGCGACTGTAATCAAAACAGAAACCCAACAAACGACTTAAATTTGCATCTATATAATCAAATCACAGAGAGAGTCCACAATTGACACTCAAGTGAACAAAGAAAATAAGGCAAACAGTGTTATTATTCCTGTACATTAAGTCAGCATATTAGTGGGAAGATTCAATCTGTTCTGAAAGGTTTCAGTAATAGGTAAACAATCGTTTTAGGAGTAAAACAATATGAGGATATACTGTTAATAAAATCGTAATTATTACTATCATTATCATCATTATTTATTAATTATTATTATTATTACTATTATTATTATTATTATTATTATTATTATTATTATTATTAATCGCTAACTGAGTTGGAATCTGGCGAGCCTGGTCGTTAATTTGAACCAAAATCGTACCGGGATCCCAAAGTTGAGTTTACAATTTGACTTTTACTTTTTTCCTATTATTATATTAATGCACCTTAAACATGTTTTTGCAACAAGCTTAGCAGGTTGGCGTTCGCCCCGGCTCTTCTATAATCAACCACTTACTTGAGAAGTATCTTTTGCACGAACAGATCGTCCTACTGGTTCGCATAACGTCTTTGGAATCATAGCAACCGAAATAATAGTCTAGGACTATGGTTGTTTGTTTGTTTCCTAAGAAAAACAAAATTCTCTTCCTATTTCTGTGCACAATTGAGAGTATAGAAACTTATAAAAATCGGCGACTGATTGCCGAAACAATTATGGGGAAAACATCCTTGCGTATGAGGTGACACAAGCTGGCGATAATCACCTCAAATCCAACGAGCACTAGTGGAATAATTGTTTTATTAAATAAAGAAAACTAAGCTTAAATAAAACATTAAAACGCCTCCAAAAATCACGCGTACGCTAACCATATTTGTAGAGCATGGTATAATACGTCACAATCCATAATGGCTAAACCAATGAAAACTCTAGAATTACATTATCCAATGATCATGTTAATTTTTATAAATTTCACATGTAGAAGAGAACAGACCTCAACTGGATGATCCTGAAATGACAGCTACAGAAATCATCGACAAGATCAACGAAGGTTTGTACTGACTTCACTTTCTCACTGCTGTAAAGCCAGTGAAGCAATCTTACTGAACTTTCTCGATTTAACACTGGACCCCAGAACCCCAGACAAACACAGGGTGCGAATTAAAAAAGGTTCCCGCCATTTAAAAGGCGACTTATAGTATTGACCCTTTGAAATATTGAAGACTTTTTTTAAAGCTACTCTGATCACTGTCCTGAAGACAAAATATTGTTCCACACTGCCGTCCTGACAGGCAAATAACATTTAATTACTTTACTTTAAAGCTGTGGATATCGAGCCCAAGATGTATGAAGGTGATATACTTATAACCTTAAATCCCGGCGAATCGCCTGAGTTACTTCAAAAGAGGAACGCTCAGAGGTATAGGCAGTATCTCTGGAAGACCAAGATTGTCCCTTACGAAGTCTCGGAAACACTTGGTAAGATTTCACTGAGAATTCATCAGTATTGGTTAGAAAACCTTCAAGGTCGAGCCTTCAGCTTCGCAAGGAGTTTACCTAAGCCATTAAATTAGTCCAAGTTTACCCCGATACATGCAACATTCAAAACAAGGCTTTAGCTAAAATTTATCTGAAAAATCAAATGCTCATTAGACTATTAATTAGAGCCGTGTGATTGAGCTAAAATGCACATGTAGTTTGCAAAATAGACTTGTCTAGTCGATCGTCTCGTAAGAGTATTCAGTTCCCAAAATCAGATAAAACTATAAAATTTCTTAGTCAAGAATTTCTAATTCACGGATTACAGGAACCTATCAACTGACAAATGACAGGACGTTACTGCATACCAATAGTTTAATTTTTTTTTCACAGTTAAAGACGGATATATGCCAACTATCCAGGCGGCGATTCAACAGTTTACAGAACACACCTGTGTCAAGTGGAAACCTCGCCAAAACGAGGAGCGATGGGTAATGTTTGTGAAAAAATCGGGGTAAGAAAAATGTGTCTGTAATGGTCTCTTGCTTGCCTGTTCTTGAAAATGTCTTTGTTCAACGACAATGCCATCAACTTTAGCGCACTCTCTTCCTAGGGCTTACAAACAATAATAATTTGATTATAAAGACCAGCATCTGCATGAAGGCAGAAATATAATAATTTGTAATTAGCTTACGTAAGAGTGAGGTATAACACGCTTGCCGGATCTAGCCAAGACTGAGTAAAAAAAAAAACTAAAACAAAACAAAACAAACCAAAAATAAGAAACCGGCGATAAAGTGGTTGTGAGTTTTAACGATATTTTCCAAGCTCTAGCAGGAATGATAATCTCTATCCCTACCCCTCTCCTCCCATGCCATTCAATATTGTACAGCTGCGAATGAGCTGTTCAGATATATCCCGATCTCAAAACTGCTTTGAGGGAAAACGCTTGTACAATGGGTACGAATAACCGTGAAAACCCCCATAAGATAAACTACCTCGACACTTAAGTCGCCAATTGAACACACAGTAGAGAAAATGATACTGGGATGTATTTAAAGAATCTCTAACTGATTTATTCCGCTCATTTCGTTTCTTGTTGTAGATGCTACTCTTCCGTGGGTATGAATTACTGGAAGAAAGGCTCCCAGGATATCTCTTTAGGACGCGGTTGTAATCATCAAGGAGTTATTATGCACGAGATGATGCATGCTGTAGGATTCTGGCACGAACAGTCCCGTTATGACCGTGACCAGTATGTGGAGATCATGTGGGAGAATATTCAGCCTGGTAACGAGAATTCATTGCTCACTCTTTGTTTCAGTCATTTCTTGTGGGTGTGTTCAACTTAAAATCAGAAAAGGCATGATTAAGACCCATTTCATTAAATTTTCATTAAATTCCAAGTGGTCGAATGAGCTGAAGGTACTCTGTATAAGATGTACAGCCTCAAATGTTCGTTTGCTCACTTTATTCGATCGTGTAATTTAA